>NW_027069501.1:2037347-2163381 GCF_002906115.3 Quercus suber
TCTTTTTGTGCATGTGCTACACTTTCTCGAGCACAGAATCTTATGATATGCACTAAGGTGTTCATGATTGGCTAGTGAACAGTGGTGAGATGGTTATTTATGCCTTTCTCAAAAGGTTCAAGTCTGACAGTCAAAGACATGTGACTTCAAGATCAAGACAAAGTGATCAAAAACTATAAACATCTTTCCCACACAACATGCACTACAAAGCTCAACTAGTAAAGTGCAATAAATAAGCTCATCAAAGCTAAACAAGGTACATAAACATGTTATGTAAAGATAAGGTGGCCAACCTTGACTTCAAATCCATGATATGAAATACAAAACACAAAAATCTTTTTGGTTTAAAAAAAATTTTATGACCAAAAACAGAAAGCACATATTATGCTAAATGAACAATGCAAATGCAATGCATGACAATGCTTAACTAAGCTATAGAGGGTACACAAACAAGAAATATCAATTTCTTAATTAACCCATGAGTACATGTATAAACTAGTACATACTCACACATAATCAGAAATAACTTAGCACAAACTATTCAAGTTTCTCCATAATGTCAAGCATGTTTTAAATTAAGAGAGAGATATCATAACCCATGTAATCCTCAAGAACAATAAAACACACAAAATAAAATATTTTTGTCTTTTTGAAATTTTTCAATGTTTTTGGAATTTTTTTTTTTAATAAAAACAACCTAAAAAACAAAACAACCAAAAACAAAAACAAAACATGTCCACAAATAATTGAAAGAATTAAATCAAGGACAAGTTAGCAACACTCACCTTGGAGAATCTTTTCTCACCCATCTAGAATGAGTCTTAGGCTTTGTAGGTGAAAATCCATGTGAAGCAGAGTGTATTTGAGGAATTACGCCAATCTTCTGAGAAAGACTGAAATCCTGCAAATTCCTTTCACAAGCCAACAAGCTCAAATTTTTCAAAAGAATATGAAACAATTTATATGGACTTATGGCAGGAGAAATATCATCACATATCCTAGATTGAAACACAGAATGCTTAAATTTCAACTTATGACAATTAGGACGAATGTGACCAGAGACACAACAAAAGTGGCAAATAGGAACAAATTTAGGAACATCAGTATTCCTAACAACAAGTCTAGTCTCAGATTTAGATTTTTGCCTCAACAAAGAACAATTTGGTCTAATATGACCAACAACACCACAAAGGTGACAGGTAGGCACAAAAACAGATTTATTATGCTCTCTAACAGTAGGTTTAGACATAGGTTTAGAAACTTCAGCGTCTACATCAGAACTTTTACCTTTGTCTAACTTAGCAAAATAAGTCTTTTCTTTATTATTCCTCTTAAAAGAAGGATATAAACTTTCTCAGTCTTAGGCTTAAGAGAAACAGAAACACTTCTGTTATCAACAGCAAGCTTGGTACTAGTCAAATTTTCAATTTTAGTTTTAATTCAACTAACTCTTGTTCCAAGCTTTTCATCTTCTCATCTTGAGAGGAAATTTGATTTCTAAAAAATTCATTCTTTTTATTAGATTCATCTAATCTAACAATCAATTCCTTTTTTTCAAGATTAGCCAATTTTGACTCTTCTTTAAATTTCTTAGAAATTTTCAAAGATTTAGATAATTCCTTACGAAGAGTTTCAAAAACATCAAAAAAATGAACAGAAACAATAGTGTCCTTTTTATTCAAAACATCACAAGCATTAATAAAATCAGTAGAAGCATGAGCAGAAAGACACTTCAAATTATCCATGATAACAAGGGTCAAGGATCAACTCTTAGATCAAAGGATCTACAGAGAAAAGAGCTACCCGCTCTGATACCACTTGAACGGTAGCAATATGAGCAACAAAGACCTTAGAGAGGTTTGGGTACAAAACCCTAAAAATAAAAGGAGGCACAAGAGGCACTCTAATCTCTCTCTTCAAAAGTCCTAAAAACGTTCTAGGGTTTTCCTTATATATAGGAGTGTTTTACTTGAACCCCAAGACGTTTAAATAGAGTTTGGGCTGAGCTGGAACTCTGCAAAAAAATAAATCTGTACGTGGTTCGATCGATCGAGTCTAATTTTCGATCGATCGAGCCTTACAGATTTAGTCCAATAAATCTGCAATCACTCGATTCCAGTTTTACAAATAAACATACTTTGAGCAAGCCTAAACAAGACTAAACATATTGTTTTGATCATGGTTTGCCAACATTACACATTAGAGTTCTAAATACATAAAATCCTAAATCTTTAGAACCTAACAGAAATTGATTTAACGTAGATGGGTTTGGTACTTTAGGAATGAGAGCTATGAAGGAATTGTTGATTTGCTTTATCATGAAGCCTCCTGTAAAAAAGATTTTAACAAATTTAATTATATCATCCCTAATTATATCCCAATAATGTTTGAAAAACAATGCTGATAGACCGTCATGTCCTGGGGATTTATGGGATCCCATAGAGAAGAAGGTTGATCTAATTCTTCATTTGTAGGTAATGTTGTAAGAACATCATTGTCATCAAAATCGCTGGGAAATTGAGAATGAGTCGATGAGAAGAGAGTTTTAAAGAATTTATGGGTTTCATCCCATCCAATTTCAGTCCTAATAGAATGGACCTATCACACAATTTCTCTTTGACATTTTGTTAGAGCACTCTCATCTAATGATGCCAAAAAAATAATACTAATAATGATAATAATTTTACTTCATCAAAAAGTCACTTTAACTAATTTACATAGTTGTTTTTATAACAAATCCTATGTTACATTCTTTATTTTACAATTTTCACCTAAAAATAATATTTATATTAATGTCAAAGTAGGAAAGGAAAGAGAGAGAATAAAAGAAAAATTAAAAAAAAAAAAAAAGTCATATTATCTATTTTGCATTTTAATTAGTCGTACATAACCCAATGAGAATGCTTTTACAAAAGTTTGGAGCCAGAAAACTTTAGAAATTATTGATTAACAATAATTACCAACCTTAAAATTTAATGATATTTCTTCTCCATTTAAAACTAGAAGTTTTGAAGTCAACTTATTAAAGATCAAGATTTGTGTGGATTTGATGGGATTATTTAATATTTTTTATCGCATATGGAAAGCAAAGGTACTGAAGAAAATTAATGATGGCCTTCTAATGATTTACACGCCAACCCATGTGTCATTAAGAAGGTAATTATGAGGTAAAGAAAGGTTAATATATCCATTAAATACTGGACTTTTGAGTTTGGCTAACCCCTCGTGCACGTTTCTTGTGCAAAAGTTCTAGAGCTAAGAAAAATGGTCCACACCCTATAATTGATTTCAATTATTAACCATTTCAAAGGTACCCTTTTTTTAAAGGACTAATCGTTTCAGGCAAACAAAAGGGTACTTAGCACTTAAAAACTAACGTAATGTATACGGCATTTTTAATTAAATGCTATGCTCTACAAACGATTTATCATTCTTCAAGAATCAACCATTTTTTTTCTTTTCTAATTACAATTAATGTTGGTTGTTGAACAAATTCATAGCAAAAATTTGGCCCATATGACCCTGATTTTTTTAAGTTTTGGTAACAGAAACTTGTGTTAATCCAAAAATTAAAACACATAAACTTGTTGAAACCTTTCTTGACTCTATCAAAACCTAATACCAACGAAAATTTCTATTATCTTTTGACCCCAAAACAAAAGTTTACAAGTTTCTCGGATTTTTTTTTTCCTTGAGTGTTGGTGGAGCTTTCTTGTAATATTCAATTTTCAATTAATTAAATGACCATATTACACTAATTTTACCATTGAGTCATGGAAAACACTAGCACATACTAATTATTAAATTAAAACTATAATTCCACTCAAGGGTTTACTAAGACACTGATTCAACAGTGGATCATTGCTCAAACCATGATTTATTTAAAATTAAAATAAAACTTAAGAATTTTTTCAAATCTAATTAAAATTGATATATCAATTTTCAAGTATTAAATTTTTTTGATATATTCACAATAAAAGATATAAGAATAGAATTTATGTTTTAATGCAATATTATTTATTGAGCACTCTTTGTATAAGATAAGCCTAAAGAACTCAACAAATTTTTTTTTTCGACCGAAATGAACAAATCCATAAGTTACAATATATAAATATATCAAGTTAATATTCAAACAAATACCTAAATTATAAGTCATAAAAAAATATATATATTGAGTTTAACTTATTAAAGAAGTATATAATCAAAAGATACAATTATCTAAGGAAAATTAGACCACTATATACTCTTAGCGTGATAGTCACTCCACAAGGGGTTGGAGAGAGGGAGTAAAAACCGAGATTCAAGTTTCCAGGAAGCAGTTTCATACACATACACTTAGACAAATATTGAGAAGATCAATACAAATAGAATAAAAATAATTCATATGAAGACAAATATTATTGAAAAAGTCAAAAAAAAAATTGAAAGGAATTTTTTTAAAAAAAAAAAAAAACCATTTCTAAACAAACCCACAAAAAATCATGGAAGATATTATATTCAATTGTTATCCCTATATGGAATTCTCTTTTCTCACATAAGATGAAATTTGTCAAAATACTGATTTTAAAAAATAGATAGATAAATGATTTGAGTGTATGAAAAACCTTGGTTTAAAATATTCATTCGTGTTGAACGGATTTAACTGGGTTATATACTTAAATGGTATCATTAAAGAGTCAAATTGACTTAAGTATTGGTTTTTTTGTTTTTTTTTTTTTTAGAATACTAAATATTTTTAACTCACACACACATGGGGAGAGGAGAGAATGTTTTTAAAGAAATTTACAGTTGTGTATATCCAAAAGGGTCTAACTCTTGAATATACAACACAGGCTTTAAACTTCTTTAATTCACACTCATTTTCCAATGTAGGATTAACTCACTATTTTTATTTTGAGAATACTAAATATTTTTAAGACACACACACATGAAGAGAGGGGAGAAGGTTTGATAACTATGCACTAACATCACAAAATATTACTTATGTATGTGACAAAATGTATCCACATATTAACCCATCCAAATCCGCACATAGTTAGACCTTTTTGACTAGACACTACTGTCAGTTTCTTTATAAAGACTTTCTCCCCTCTCATCTTGTGTGTGTGTGTGTTAAAATACTTAGTATTTTCAAAAAAAAAAAAAGATAAAAAAGATAATAACTCACCTAATTAATGAGTTTAACTGAAATTGATCCATTTACTATTTATTTAAAATGGGTATTATAAACCCTATGGATTAGCAATTGGTCCCATTAGAAAACTCTTTAAAATATTGACTTTACTCAATAATCATAATCTCCTAAACCAAAGTACCCCTAAACCTTTAAAATGACTAAAGTACTTCCCCAAAACCTCTAAAATCTTCAAAATCACTTAAATACCTTTAAAACCTCAAAAATCATCAAAATATCTACAATGACCAAAATACACATGAAACCTAACATGGTTGAAATACCCTTAAAAGCTCCAAAATATTATTGAAATTACCAATATATCTCTAAAACCTCTAAAATGGTCAAAATGCATCCAAAATGACCAAAATATTTTTAAAACTTCTAAATTAACCAAAATATCTATGAAAACATCCATGATAATCAAAACATCTAATTAAAACCAATAAAATGACCAAATTACTTCCAAAACATCAAAAATTGTCAAAATACACTAAAAACTTCACAACAACCAAAATACCACTAAAATATTAAAAATGACTAAAATACACCCATAAACTCCAAAATATTGCTAGAACTTAAATAATCAAAATACCTCAACAACCAAAAAAAAAAAAAAATGATTGTGGTCTTAAGTATAGGTTTACCAATAAAAATAATAATAGTCATTTAGTAATTACAAAATGATATTTTTTTTAATAGTTTTTTCCTCTCTTGCCAAATCGAATCTTGATCTTGTTGGATCTGGCTAATGTTCTTGTATATCACTAATCGGGTTAGGTTGCTTGGGTTTTGGAGAAGGAAACCTAACACTCGACTCGCTGGCTTTGATTCTTAGAGGTGAAGACTCGTGTCTGACCAATTGGAGTTTTAGATCAAGAGGGCTATGGGTCGGCATTGGGATGTTTTTTCAATTTGTTAGGCTCTAATCAGGTCTAGACACCCCTAATTATAGGTATATAAATATAGGTTGTAACGTGTGAGAGATGCTACTTAAACATTAGAAGAATGGAGAATATTTTAAAGTAAAAAAAATTGTGCTTAAGAAGGCTATGAGTAAGGGACATACTAGACTTTATATTTGATTTTATAAAAACAATTATTGAAGAGTTGGACCGAGCGAGAAAGTCTTGCTTGATCGAGAAGGATTGGTCACATGAGTGAGGTGCATTTGTACTCGAAGAGACAACTGCAAAAAGTTTTTTTTTTTTTTTTTTTTTCAAAAGCAAAAATGAGGGAGATGAGTCTTTTTGTGTCACTAATGACTAGCAAAAACCCAAGCAATTTTTTAAAAGTAATTTACAAGCACAATTGCACAAATCACCTTTCAATGTACATTTTCAGTTGTAGCTCTTCATTTTTTATAAAGCAACAATCATATTTAGTTTTTAGGGTAAATTCCACTCACACTCCCTAAGGTTTGGGCTTATGCCAACCAAGTCCATGAAATTTCAAAATTGACTACTTTAGTCCCTAAAGACAACTTTGTCCTTAAACACCGTTAGCCCTTCGTCCCTCTCTCTCTCTCTCTCTCTCTCTCTCTCTCACACACACACACACACACACACACCTTAGATCTCTTCTCTTCAATTTACTCACCCATCGATGCAAGAAACATGTTGTTATTGGGGTTTATGCCATAAAATTCAATTTATTGGAATGTTATAAATAATTAAATTGTTTAATTATATGAGACTACTTGTAAATGAACTAATGAGACATTATCATAGTCCTTGAGATCCATTGTATGTGATTTATGTAATTTAGTTACAGAAGATACAAATTACAAGTTCCTTATAAACTCAAAATATAGTTCATAGTCAATGATGAAATTGGACATTTCATTTGCAAAGACTATAGTACATCAACTGAGATTGTCTTGATCATGGAAGTGGAGACTTCTAGTTGATGTGTTGATGTGCCTTAAGTGTTAAGCCATACTGAATTGGACCACTGTGAGATTAATTATTCAATCAACAACTATCACCTGAATGATTAATCTCACGATTTCTAATTTCATAAACTCTCAATCCTGAGAGGATAGTGAACCCGATCATAAAATATAGGTTACTTTGATATAGATATATCAAGAGTGAGATCTAATATTGACCATCAAAACCTCAGTATGTTGAGTAACCACGCGTAGTATTGAGGGAACACATATTCTCAAGATGAAATCCATAATCTCTTTTTATAGAGACACGAAATATCCCTTTGAGATAAGTTTAATGAGAACTGGTTATTCAAGACACCCACTTTAGTAAGGAGTTACTAAAGTTTATATTTATTGAAATCGGATTTCAATAAATATGAATAACTAAAAGGTTAAAAGGTTACTCAAGGATAAAATAGTTGTTTATAAAGTGACAGTTCATTGTGACTTTGTTCACTATGGATATTTCATGGAGGGGTCAAATGATATCATTAGAGTCCTGGGATATAATTTATTAATAAGGCTTGGAGTGCAATTAAATTTATATAGTGGTATTAAATATAATTAATGGAAATTTTGGACTTGTCAAGAGTTGATAGATAAGCCCAATGCCCGTTGGAGCTAGAGTCTTATTTGTTCACTTTGGTCCCATCTTAAGCCACAAACTAAAACCCAATTGGGCAGGCCCAAAAGGCTAACCCAATTAGATAATCAGTTTTTATTTAATAAAAGTTATTAAATAAAGTAACTACCAAGATAGTTAGAATGTACGTATGATGAAAAGAAAAGAAAACAGATTTTCTCTATAATGAGAAGAAGAAGAACAATATCTTTTAAAAAATAAATAAATAAATAAGTTTTCTTTTGAGAATCAACGTACATAAAGACTGATTGAGAGACCACTCATCTTGGGCACCATGTGGAATTGGGATGTTGATTAGAAGTACTCTCAAGTCTTAGTTTTGAATTTCACTGCATCAAGGTACGATTTCTATTTTTTGTTCTAGAATTCAAGGTTACATGTTATCTCTCATAAATGAAATAGATCCGTGTTTGTTGCTTCTGTTGTGTGTTTTGTATGGGATACAAAACCAGATTTTCCAACAATTGGTATCAAAGCAGTCTTTAATATCATGCTTGTATAACATGTAATTGAGATTTAGAATTAAAGAAAAACCATTTTCTTGGTGTTTTTATTTTCTGCAATAAAGTTTCTGCATAATTGTGTCTTTTTAACTATATCCCGTGTTTTATATATGAGATATCTATAATGGTTCATGTTATTCCATGAAGCCCATGATCATATCTTTTGTTTATGGTGCCGTGTCATACTTTTATAATCATGGAATCCTTATGTTATCAGGATTGAAATGCTTTATATGTTACCCGAATTGATAACCTTGGATTGGTTTTAAATAAGATTCAAGGCCTAACTTCATTTGGATTGATAATATATAGGATTCATGGCCTGATATATATATATATATATACATACACACACACACACTGATATTGATACTCTCATGTTAATGCTAGAATTAAAGTCTTTTGGTTACTGGTTAAAATCTTTTAATGAAATTTATTCCTAATGAGATTAGGATTATGTTTTCAAGGTTTCTAGGATTATTATGGTTCTGGATCTTGATATTGAAAACCCTAATGTTTGATCTGTAAATCTTCGTTGATAAAATCAAAAGGTTTTTTTGATGGAAGAACAATGAAGATGTCAAAAACGATTACTAGAAAATTCTAAGAAAATTTTAGTTTTGCGAGTTTGGATCGATCGAGAATTCCTTTCAATCTATCAAATGTTCTTTTCGATTAACCGAAAAGGAATCGAGAACTGATCGATTCAAGCAAAAACCCTATGACAAAATATTTCATTGTCTCGATTGATCGAGAATCCCTTTCGATCGATCGAATGTTCTTTTTGATTGATCGAATAGGAATCGAGAATCAATCAAATGAGACAGTGACTTTGTGATGTATTTCTTCATTTTTTTCGATCGATCGAGGAAAATATTTGACCAATCAAAGGTATTGAATTTTGAATTTTCACTTGCTTTTTGATTAAGTGTTAAAACTTTGATAAAAGGCAAGGTTGTGTGTGATGAGATTACACATGTTTCTATATAAAGTGATTAATTTTTATAGTCCTTAAAAGTTATGGACATTTATTTATCATTATCTCACTAAAAGACCTAATGAGATCAAAGATGTTAGTTAAATAGAACTCTTAGTCCTAATTTGTTTAGGACCTCTCTTTTAAGAAACATTCTAATGAGATTGGAATTGTTGTATGATTAAAAGTTTTAATGAGATTAAAGCTTTAATTAAAATGTATATAGTTTCTAATGAGATTAGAATCTTTTATTTAGTAAATTAAGGATAGAGTTCTTTATAACTAAATTTTGATCCATTAGGGTTTAAGGAATCCTAAATAGTTTAGGACTTCCATTTTAGTTAGTGATTCTAATGAGATTAGAGTCTTCAACAAGTGCAAGGTTATTAGTTATGATGGAATCACAATTATTTAAAGAAAAACCCAAATAACGAGTGGGAATGATGAAATAACCCCTTTGTTAAGTTTATTGTAATGTGAGTAGGTACCTTGTCTTGGCCTTGAGCCTTGCATTCCATGCGGAGGGTATTTACTTCACGGATTACATGATTAAATTTCTTTGTGATTACTTGAATGTTTGTTACACTATTGTGACGTGACTTAGTAAGATCATATTGAATTTAAACAATTACACACATTTAATGTGTAGGGTTAAAATTGTGATAAGATCACAATGATTTCTAGATAATCCACTTGTTTTAAAATTTCTAGTGGGAGAGAGATGCAAGGGTTGGATCTCACGGCCTCCATTATCGGTTCATAGTAGTGTGGGCAAGCACCTCGTCTTGGCGTATATGTCTCGCGATCCCAAAGGAGGGTGTTTACTTCATAGTACTTCAAGATTGTACTTAGCAGCTTAAAGTAGTGTGAACAAGTACCTTGTTTTGGCGTATATGCCTTGCGATCCCAAAAGAGGGTGTTTTGTTTCATGGTACTACAAGTTAAAACATTATAAGGGAGATTAAATGTGGCCACACATGATTCTAAATAATGGTGACACTATACTAAGTGTAATGTTAACCTCCCAAAGGAGCTATGTTATTATTACTTAAAGGCTAAAGTTAATACGGCAAATTATTTTTGTTTGGTAAGAGTTACCATGATAGCATTATTAATTAGAATAGTTCTCGCCTAATCATAGTGGCTGGTAATTGTTAGGACATATGTGATTCACTTATTAGGAACATATGTCACTATTTTATGTAATTGACTAATTCTTTGACAAAACGTAGTTTACTTGTAATTGGGTAGATCTAGGATGTGTTTAATGCTTCAAGAAATCATGTTTCAAGCTCAAGTGTTAAAGCCATACAAGTCTGTCCAAGATTCAAGTCTAAAAAGTGCCTATCATTAAAGCTCGACAGCTAGTTATCTATTGAGACTTGTAGAGCTGTTGAAGCCTATGGCTCGACAGCAGCTTGACAGATAGGGCATCTGTCAAGGTTTATGGAAAACAGAATTTCAGTTCTATTTTGACTCCAATCCGTGATTGTATGTTTGAGCTTTCTTTTCTCACAACCCCAGACATATAAAAGAATTATTTTAAGGGCCTTCAAAGGTGGAACAAGTTGCACAAGTGATGAGCAGCGTTTGTTTAAGCAAATTGTGACCGGAAACAGAATTTGCCCTAGTTCATCCTTCTTGTGAAGAAGTTGCTGTGTTTGTACACCATAGGGTTTTATACCAAGCATCTTCTCGATTTTCGTCATGTGATAAACTAAAGAACTTTGCAGCCAACAACCTTCTCTAGTTGGTGATTGAAGTCGCGTACTAGAATCCACGCAATTAGTTAGTCACTTACTAGGAGCCATGCATCAAAAAGAGAGATTGTCACTATAGAACAAGTCCAATTGGATATTGAGGTAAGGGTTCAACTGTAGGTTGGTATAAGATATTGTGATTCCTTTACTTGTAACCGCTTATTGTGATAATAAAGGATTCTCGGGAGTAGTGATCTTAAAATCACCCAGTGGGGTTTTTGCCGTATAGGTTTTCCCCATTAGTAAACAAATTACCGTATCAATTTATTTTCCACTACATACTTAGTTTAATTGGTGATTTGTTTGTGCTACCACGCATTTGCTTGTTAATTTGATTAATTAATAAACTTGGCTAATCAATCAATTAATTCATCACAAAGGGTCAATATGTTTTTGGCCTATCAGTAATCACTCTATGATGAGGAATATTAATTGCAGGATTAAGTTATCATTGCACCTAGTATAGTATGGTTTTCAGATTCCATACTATATGGTTATGGATGCCAAATAATAATTTCCTTGTATTTATGTCCATAATCTCTAAATAAAGTTGTCATAAATTTTTGTTCTCTAACTACTATTTTAATTGAATCACATTAACTAAGAAATAATTTTGGAAATGGTGCTTAAAGGAGCTGAAGTACATAAATATATCTCGTTTCAGCATTGTTATAATTTCCTATACATGATGCATTTATGGAAGATAGCTTATAATGTGATCATAGTCTCCATTGAAATGCTAAAATGTTACATTGGCTTCTATCTCAATTGTGTTACAGCATGAGATGCAAGAGTTAGTACTAGACTTAGACTTTATATTAAGTCTAAATGAGATGTTTGGTATAAATCATATTGAGTACTAAGAAAGCCTTAAGGAGTTCCAATTCTATATCATATTATGAAAATGTTTTATTTTTAGATGAATTGGAAATCTTGGATGTAGAGATTAAATGTTAATCTCATATGGATATGATCCACAAGTCCTTATTAGAATCATTTGATCAAGTCAAATTGTTTTGAAAATAAATTCTTTTTATGTTATCTGAGTTGATAAGTGAGTTCTACGCAACAAAAGACATCCTAAAAGCTAAGGCTAAGATCAATATGATTTAATTCAAATTCTAAGCTTGAATCGAAAAGTAAGGGTGGTAAAAAGAGGAATTATAATACCAAATAGTTGAACAAGCTAGTTACCGTAGTAGTTGCCAAAAGGAAATTAGACTCAAAAGTATGTTCAAAAGTAAAGTGTTTCCGTTTTGTTAAAGCTAAGCATTGTCCATGATTGTTTTCTAGATAGAAATTTACATGTTTTACTTCTTAAAGAGAAATTTTTCATCCTTTGGTATTATATTTTTTGGCACTTATGTCTAGATCTTATTAATCTAAATGATATTTAAGATTGGTGAAAGATGGGCTTTTAGAACCATTATTTTGTTATATTCCTAGTCTATGAATTCTATTTAGAGAATAATATAATCTAGGGCTCCTTTTTGTAAAAGAATGAATTGCCAATGACTTCTTTAAATCGGTGCATACTTAAAGGAGGAATAGGGCTCTTTTAAAAGTAGAATGTTCTAGAAGAAAAATGTTAGAATTTTGTTGGGAAATTTAGACCCGGTTGATAGAATTAACAAGTTTTAAATCGAAGTTGTTAATTAGATTTATTGTGAATAAAACTTGTTAAAACAAACAAACATCAATATCATGTCAAAATTATGCAGCGGAAAAATAAATAAGATAAGATATGATGACCTAGGAAAACCAATGAAACAAACGAGTTTTACAATAAAAAAATATGAGGGGAAACCTTCCTGAAAAGCAATCCACTATAGTAAAAAGAAGTTTCAGATCTAGTACAAAACTTTTGTCCCTAGACTCTACAATTCTCGTAGATGAACTCACAGCAGAAACCTTCTATCGCTTTAAAACCCTTGAACTCTTCAATATATGAACGTCACCATTTTTGATGCACGAATCTCAGTATGTGACTAACCTAAGATGCATGGCTCCCAATACGTGACTAACCCACCAACTTAAAGAAGATGTTGGCTACAAAGTTCTTCACTTCATCAACAATGAAGATCAAGAAGCACTTGGTTACAAAACCCTAAGGTGCAAAGACACAGTAACTTCTTTGAGAGAGAATAAGGCATCGGTCACCTTTTGCATAAGTTCTCATTGTATTCTCTTATGTGACAGCCTCTAAAATAAGTCTTATATAGGTCTAGGGTTGTGAGAAAATAAATCCTACACATATATGTCATCATGGGCCGAAAATCAGATCTTAAAATCTAAATTTTCGTAAGCTCGATTGATCGAGAGGTGTCGAGCTTTAAACTTCGACAGATACAGCTATCGAGAAGCTATTGAGGAGCTATTGAGGAGACAGAAGATTTCTCAATCAATCCACCAACTATCGAGAGGTGTCGAGATTGCGATAACAATCAACTAAAAAGCTCGATAGATAGCCTACCTGTCGAGAGGTGTCGAGAAGTTATCGAGCTATCTGTCTGCAGGTATCGAGCTATCTGTCCAGCTTTATTGAACAGCTTTTCTTCACTTGTTTCTTAGTCCAATCTTCATGATTTTAATACTAGACTTGAACAACATGTTTTTTGAAGTATTAAACACATCTAAAATCTACCAAATTACATGTAAAGTGCGTTTTGTCAAAAGATTAGCTAATTACATAAAAGAATGACATACGTTCTTAACAAGTGAAACACATATGTCCGAACAATCTCCTCATTTGGCAATCTGTGACAAAACCATTACAAACAAATAAACATATGAGAGAAGTCATAAATTACTCAACTCATATTCACTTGTTGAATACAATAAAATCTATCCTAACACAAACTCTTGAAAAACTTTGCAAGAAGAGAGTTTATAGAAAGAAGACTTTGACAACATGTATTTCTGAAACACTCTAAACAAAATTCATTAAGGCATCTTAGTGTGAAATAGAAATAATAGATTGTATACAAGTAATAAGAAACATGTGTGTTAGGTTCTAAAGACTTAGGATTCATGTATTTAGAACTCTAATGTGTATTGTTGGCAAACCATGATCAAAACAGGTTGTTAGTCTTGTTTAGACTTGCTCAAAGTGTGGGCATTTTATGTAAAGTTGGAATCGAGTGGCTGTAGAAGTATTAGTGATTTTCGGCCTGGCTCGATCGATCGAAAGTTAGACTCGATCGACCGAATCTCGGGCAGAACGTTTTTTCTGCAGAATTTCCAACTCAGCCCAAGCCTATTAAGGATTAGGGTTTCAGATCTTATTCTCCTAGTATATAAAGAAAACCCTAGCCACGTTTTGGAGTACAGTCCTTGTTGCTCATATTGCTGTTTTATGTAAATCTCTTATGAGATCTAGAGGAACTTTCCTTTACACAAAGTTTAGGGTTTTCAAGGAGGAGATGTTATCTACACCTTGATGATCAATTCAGTTGCTACCATTGAAGTTTAAAGAATAACAAGAGTGGGTGCTTGTACTTGGTGGAGAATCCAAGAAAGAAAGAGTCCGTGGATTCGGAATTTGCACAAGGTCGTGTCAGTAAGTTTTACTAGTGGGTAACATTAGGAAGTCAAGCGAGGAGCTTGTAAGTTCTTTTGTATGAACTTCGATTCTTTCGAATAGTGGATTCAGGTTTACTTTGAGAATAGCTAGGTCAATCCTCCTTAGGTTTTTACCGTGTGGTTTCTTGGGTCATCATATCTTGTGTTATTTATTTTTAGCTGCTTTATATATTTGATATGATTGTTTGATTGTGATAACCTAAATTTGCATAATTTGACTAAGTTAATCACTTGACTAATTAACTAGGTTAATTTGGTTGGCTTAAGGGGTCTAAAAATTGAACAATGTGTATAAAGATAGAAAATAAACAATACATGTAAAGGTAGGTGAAGAAACATAAAACATTATATATATATATATATATCAAAGATAAGCATAATGTATGTAAACATGGTCACAAAATCGGTGTACAAGAAGAAGGAAGTAAGCACTTTCCCTAACAAGATGAAACACATCTCCCCCTTATTGAGGCATGTATTTCTCCCCCTAACATATAGAATCTTAAAAAGATGAAACACATATCTTGTCACAATTTCTCTCCCTTTTTGTCATGATTGACAAATGATACAAGAAACTAGAAAGCTTCACCCGAGAAACATAAAGATGATCAAGGATGATCAAGGGAGTACAAGAAATCCATATAAATGCATGAATGTAATGAAACAAGATGCTATGGATGACAAGATAATAGAAAAATGCAAAACATGTGATAAACAAATCTCTCAACAAGAAAAATGTTAAGCACATAGATCCCAAACCCATATACACACTAAACAAGCCTAACAATTTTATATTTCAAAAATAGGTTAAGACAGTTTAGTGAGCATACATTAACACAAGTAAAATCTTGTGATGGCCAAATCACATTGTACTTTCACATGTATCAAAAGTACCAAAGAATATTACGTATTGTGTGTGAAAAATATCGCAAGATTGCATAAGTGTATACATGTTATGACGATTTGAAATATGAGAAAATCACTTTAACTCACACACAATCATAACTGTTTGATTGGGACTATCACCTTCGAGGTACATTCTATAACTTCTACATCTCCTAGAATACACGCTTGCAATCATATTTAAAAGAATTTTGATCTTTTTGCTTTTTATTTTTCTTTGCATATTTTTCTTTATAAGCGAATCATACATGGGTATATAAGAGATAGAAAAGAAGTACCCAATGAAATTAAGCATTTGACATTCCAATTTTGCTATGCCAAAGCACACAAATGCCACTGACATGGCATTTTTGCTATGTCAAAGCATACAGATGTCATTTCATGATTGGGGGACAATAGTGGTGAGATGGTCATTTATACTTTTCTCTTAAGATTTTCTAGTCCTTCCCATAAAAAAGAATGATATGAGTGTTAAGTACAAGAGATCATTTAACCTTACTCATCACAAACACGAGCCATAAAACTCACTTGCTTAGTTGTGCATAGAGATGCTCATCTAAGCTACAAAAGATATAAAGTTTAGAAAACTTTGTTTCAATGGTCATCCAAGGTATACAAGTACCAATGTACACATAACACACACTGTTTTTGTATTTCTTTTTTTTTTTTCCTTTTTTTTTTTTATTTTGAAAACAAAACAAAATAAAAATTAAACAATCAAACAAAAACAGAAAAAGAACATGAAAGCAGAAAGAAAGATGCATATGCATGAAAGCATGATAGAAAAATGTAGATGCATGAAAGCCTGATTCCAAAAACAGATAAAAAATCAAGCAAAAAAAGTCCTACTTTAGATAGAAAGAATTAAAGTAAAGGACAAACAGAAAAGACAATTAAGTCTTAGGCCTTACCCATATAGTATGAGTCTTTGGCCGTGAAGATGAAAAGGCACGTGTCCTAGTATGTCTACTAAAGCTTAAAACTTTTAATAACTCTCCAAACAAAGGTGTAGGTTCTTGAGAGGAAACCTGTGACCATTTGGACAATTGTTTATAAGGATACAACTTAAAGCAATTAGAACGAATGTATCCAGATACACCACAATGGTGACAAACATGAGGTCTAACAAATGATTTAGAATTAGACAAATGATTTATGAATTTCATACATTTATCACCTTTCTCAGATTAGGGTATAGAGATAATCCTTAATCTAGAAGCCGTGGAAGACGAAGGGCTGGAGGAAACAGCAAATCCTAAGCCAGTCTTATTAGAACTAGGCTTTTGAACACTCAATACCTCATCAAGCTTTGTACTAGACATCTGTGAGAATGCCTTTTTTTCTTAGCACACAGGCCCAAGTAGAGATAAGGATCCCGGGCCCAAATACTTGTTGTTTTGGTGGACTGGGCTTGATTCACCGCAGCTAAATGAGGCTGATTACGAACCAAGTTGTGCGCAAGTCACATAAAGCTCCTCAAGATGAAAAATGCAATTCCTCTTAGTACCCTGGGGCGTACTATCGTGGGATCCCGGGGCGTACTAGGCCTGTAAGAACCCAGAAGCTCTGGTTTTCTGAACTATATGGTCTTCTTCCATGTTTTATTATGCGATAGAGTTTTGTCCTCTCCCTTTACCTCTATGGGTGCTTTATAAAAAAAACACACTATACAATACACATATCTCTAAATAATTGTTAGTTTCTTAGATTAGGATATACATTTTAATACATATACATATATGTAAATGAGTTTCATGAGGATGATTCTGCCACGAGGATCCTGGCCCCAGTTCTCACAGACTTGGTGCTTTTGCACAAGACTTGTGGGATTTGGAACTCAAGTCCAAGTGGCTTTGCTTGGGCTTTGCCTTCCAAGATAGTTAGGTGAGAAGGATTTTAGCAAGAAACAGTAAAGGAAGACAATGTAATAAAGAAATATACGAAATAATTGTTAGAGATCCTCAAATCAATATGAGGTATTTCATTATTTTCTTGATTGTGGATTACAATATGCTCACTAAGATGTGATACAAGGTTCAACTAAGTTCAAAAATTACAGACTTTGATAGCTATTCAAGCTTCCAAGACTTGCAAAGTTTGAATTTGTTGAATCCGAGTATGTGCTATAGTGGTTGTTTCTGGGATACCGGGAGCGGTTCCTCTATTTTCTTTTGATTTTACAGAACTTTTCCTATAGTTCTATATTCACATGATACAAGGTTCAGCTAAGTTCAAAAGTTACAGACTTTGATAGCTATTCAAGCTTCCAAGACTTGCAAAGTTTGAATTTGTTGAATCCAAGCATATGCTATAGTGGCTGTCTCTGGGATACCGGGAGCGGTTCCTCTGTTTTTCTTGAGTTTTTACAGAGTTATCTTAACGATTCCCTTCCTCCTTTCTATTCTGCATCATGCCTTCTTTTATAGCATAGATCGAGCTCTGGGGTACTGGTGATTTCTCCCTTTTGCCCCTTAGAGTTTGTCCCGTGCCTGGTTGCTTCAGGATCATGTCGTTTCCTTTTCTTCATAGTCTCTTTCTTTTTATTGTGACCAGATGAAAGTCTCCCAGCTAGCTTCCTATTTCCAGATTTTCCCGTTGGCTAACCTGAGGCTTTTTGGCTTTTACTCCAGCTTTTCCAGTCGTACTTTTCCTTGTCTCTTTCTTCAAATGGTTGGAACCAAAGCTCCTGCGTTTTGCTTTGTACTTCCACTACGTGTCTGGGTCATAAGGTCCGCGTGCCTTTTGTCTCTTTTCTCTCTTCAAATTTGCTTTAATTCACTTTAGCTGTGCTGCACGTCCTGAGGATCCCGAGCCTCTGACAGCCTCTAGGGATCCCGTCCCAGCTCTTTCATTGAAATTTGTTGGACTTTTTAATGGCCTTTTTTGCTGGAAATCTGAACATACATAGGGCCTTGACGTCGATTCTTCTTGCTAAACGAATTGGGCCTTCTTTATTATTATTATTTTTTTTATGGAATGGGCTTTGTCGTGAAATTTTGGACCTCAACAACATCCTCTCTATTTGAGTTCTAGTTTGGCTAAGCTCAATCTCAAGATTATTGACCTTATCTTCTAATGAGGTGTTCTCCCCAATAAGAGTCTCAACTAACCTTATAGTCTTATCTAATTTGACTAACAGATCTGCTTTTTCAGTTTTTACATCATTAAGCTCTTTTCTACAAAGATGAGAAGTTTTTTTAGATTTTATAAATTTAGTGCATAGCTTATCATAAGCTTCCTGAAGGGTCATCTTCTTGGGTACTTCATCATTGGAAGAATCCTCACTGTCACTAGCACTCTCTACAATCACCTTATCAGTTGTGGCAGCAAAGGTCATAATGTGACTACATTCACCCACATACTTATCAAAGGAGTCATTCTCAGTATCACTCCAAGTAGCAACCAACCTTTTATCTTTTGGCTCCTTGGTATTTTCCTTTATGAGGTAGTTTGGACACTCTATCCTCATATGACTAAAACCTTTGCACTCATGGCATTGGATGAGGGGTTTCTCATTCTTGATCTTCCTAGAGGATTTAGATTTCCTAAGAGGTTTGTCTTTATCCTTTTTTCCTAAATTGAAGAAGCTTGATAATCTCATCAATTATAAAGGTTATATCCTCATCCTCATCATCATCTTCATCTTCATCTTCAGAGTCCTTAATCTCTTTCTCTATACCCGTAAGAGCCAAGTTTCTACTCTTTCCACTTTTTCCCATTAAACCTAATCTCATCTCATAGATTTAAAGGTTCCCTACAAGTTCAGTCAATGGAATTTGATTAATATCCTTTGCTTCTTCAATGACAGTGATCTTGGCATGGAATCTTTCTAGTAAGGACCTAAGGATTTTTCTAACAATCTTGGATTCTGATATAGATTCTCCAAGGTTGAAGGCAGAGTTCATAATATCCTTGAGTTTAGTATAGAACTCATCAAAGGTCTCATCTTTCTCAATCCTTATTTCTTCAAAACTGCTAGTGAGTTGTTGAAACTTCACAGTCTTGACTACCTTGGTACCTTCATAGGTGGTCTCAAGAATAGTCTATGCTTCCTTGGCAACTTCAGTGGATGATATTTTCTTGAATTCCTCATTGGTTACCCCATAAAACAAAGCATTCAAGGCCCTACTATTGAAATTTGCTGCAATGATTGTTGCATCATCCTAATCCACCGGTGCTTCCTTTGGCTTAATCCAGCCAACTTTAATAGCTTGCCATACTTATTCACCTAGAGCTTGCAAAAAAACTTTCATACGAATTTTTCAGTACGCATAATTATTCCATCAAATAAATGAGGAATCAAAAGAGATTGTCCACGATCCATGACAACGGGGGTCAAGGATCATACTTAGGAAATTAATCCAATCAGAGTGTACCCGCTTTGACACCACTTGTTGGAAAATTTAGACCTCGGTTAATAGAATTAACAAGTTTTAAACCCAAGTTATTAATTAGATTTATTATGAATAAAACTTGTTAAAACAAACAAACATCAATATCATGTCAAAATCATGTAGCGCAAAAATAAATAACATAAGATATAATGACCTAGGAAAATCAATGAAACAAACTAGTTTCAGAGTAAAAAACCTAGGGGGAAGCCTTACTAAAAAGCAATCCACTATAGTAAAGAGAAGTTTCAAATCTAATACAAAATCTTTATCCCTAGACCCTACAATCCTCGTAGATGAACTCACAACAGAAACCTTCTACCACTTCAGAACCTCTGAACTCTTCAATATATGAACGCCACCCTTTTTGATACACGAATCCCAGTAACTAACTAACCAATGATACACGGCTCCCAGTATGTGACTAACCCACCAACTTGAGGAAGATGTTGGCTGCAAAGTTCTTCACTTCATCAACAATAAAGATCAAGAAGCACTTGGTTACAAATCCCTAAGGTGCAAAGACACAGTAACTTCTTTCAGAGAGAATAAGGCATCAGTCACCTTTTGCATAAGTTCTCATTATATTCTCTTATGTGATGGCCTCTAAAATAAGCCTTATATAGGTCTAGGGTTGTGAGAAAAGAAACCATACACATACATGTCATCATGGGTTGAAAATCATATCTGAAAATCTGAATTTCTGTAACCTCGATCGATTAGGAGGTGTCAAGTTTTAAACTTTAATAGATACAGCTATCGAGAAGTTATCGAGGAGCTGTCGAGGAGACAGAAGATTTCTCGATCGATCCACCAGCTATCAAGAGGTGTCGAGATTGTGATAACAATCAACTGAAGAGCTCGATAGTTAGCCTAGCTATCGAGAGGTGTCGAGAAGCTATCGAGCTATCTGTCCAGCTTTATTGAACAGCTTTTCTTCACTTGTTTCTTGGTCCAATCTTCATGGCTTTAATACTAGACTTGAACAATATGTTTCTTGAAGTATTAAACACATCCTAGATCTACCCAATTATAAGTAAAGTGCGTATTGTCAAAGAATTAGCTAATTACATAAAGTAATGACATATGTTCTCAACAAGTGAAACACATATATCCTAACAAATTTGTTGTAGGACAACTATAAAATTCATTTAGAAATAAGATAGTTGTATTAGATACACTATTACACCGGTACAATATTCTGTAGTAGGAGGATTATCAATTACCAAATAAATTCATACTTTTGGAATAAACTTTTGAAGTCATTCCACAAGGAAATGAATTTGATTCTTGATTCTACGTAAAGGCAATAGATGATATGAATATAAATTACTGGATCAAGGTTATGTGAATAGAATTAGATTCTATTTAAAATTTAGAACTTGTAGAGGCGCCTAGTGGCATTAAGCCTATTGTTTTCAAATAGGTCTACAAGAAAATGTGATTGATAGATTAAAAGGTGTAAACCTTCAAAGTCATGACTAGTGGTGAAAAGATTTATTCAGAAAGAAATGGTTTGACTATAAAAAGATTTTTTCACTAATAGTCAAGTTTAATTCTATCTAGATTCTCTTATTCATTATATTTCATTTGAATGAAATATGACAATGGATATCAAGAAAGCTTCTTTTAGTAGCAATCTTGAGAAAAACAGATGATGTAACTAGACTTGTTCATAGCAAAGAACCAGTAGTGTTTAGTATGCAAGTTGCTTAAAGTCCATTTATGGACTAAAACAAGCATCTGAATCATAAAATATCATCTTTGATCAAGTTATCAAATTGTTTGATTTTGATCAAGTATTAAAAGGCCTTATGTGTGTAAAAGCTATATAGAATAATAAATTACTTAATATATTTTGATGACATTCTAATCATTTAGAATGATGTAGAGTTATTGTCATCAATGGAGTTTTTTGTTGTCTAGTCCAATTTGATATAAAGTACTCGGGAAAGATTGGTCACATCCTGAGAATTAAACTTTGTTAAAATTCAAAAATTAGGATATTTGGTCTATCTCAAACTACTTAAATAGATTAGATTCTAGCCAATTATAACATATAATACTTCAAGAAAGGATTCTTTCCTTTTAAGTTTGAAGTTCCTTTATAAAGGACTATAGTCCTAAGACATATAAAAGGAAGATCATATTAAGACGGTTCCTTATACCATATCAATAGGAAATTTTTATGCTATGTTATATACTAGGCTAAATATCTATTTTGCGGTGGGCATGGTAAGCAAATATCAATTGAATCTAAGATCACTTAATATAGTGGGAGTAAAGCATATACTTAAATATCTTCGGAGAATGATGGATTACATGCTTGTCCACCAAAGTGAGGACTTGATAGTTACTAGTTGTACAAATATTGACTTGTAGTTTGATTGTGATTTATGAAGTTGGACTTCAAGATATGTGTTCATCCTAGGTGATGAAGATACACATTAAGAGTAAGTATTATCTTATTAGAGAGATATGAGTACGTGAGATGCAATAAATATGGCTGAAAGTTGTTTCCAAACCTTACCTTTGAGTGACTATGAATTACTCTAAAAGGAAATAAGTGTCAAATATATGATAAATTGTCTTTGAGGGCAAGTGGGAGATTGTTGGAGTTTATGCCCTAAAATCTAATTTATTGGCATGTCATAAATAATTAAATTGTTTAATTATATGAGACTATTTATAAATGAACTAATGCGACATTATCATAGCCCTTGAGATGTATTGTATGTGATTCACGTAATTTAGTTACAGAAGACATAAATCACAAGTTTCTTGTAAACTCAAAATATAGTTCATAGTCGGTGATGAAATTGAGCGTTTCATCTGCGAAGATTATAATACATCAACTAAGATGGTTTGTCTTGATCATGGAAGTGGAGACTTTTAGTTGATATGTTGATATGTCTTAAGTATTAAGACATATTAAATTGGACTGCTATGAGATTAATTATTCAATCAACAATTGTCACCTGAATGATTAATCTCATGCTTTCTAATTTTATAAACTCTTGATCTTGAGAGGATAGTGAACCTGATCATGAAATGTCTATTGACGGTCAAAACTTCAGTATGTTGGGTAACAACACGTAGTGTTGAGGGAACATATATTCTCAAGATGAAATCCAAAATCTCTTTTTATAGAGACACGAAATATCCCATTGAGATCAATTTAATGGGAACTTGTTATACAGGGAACCACTTTAGTAAGGAGTTACTAAATTTTATATTTATTGAAATCGGATTTCAATAAATATGAATAACTAAAAAATTAAATCAGGTACTCAAGGATAAAATAGTTGTTTACAAAGTGACAGTTCATTATGACTTTGTTCACTATAGATATTTCATGGAGGGGTCAAATGATATCATTAGAGTCCTGTGATATAATTTATTAATAAGCCCTAGAGTGCAATTATATTTATATAGTGGTATTAAATATAATTAATGGTAACTTTAAACTTGTCAAGAGTTGACAGATAAGCCTAAGGCCCATCAGAGTTAGAGTCTTATTTATTCCCTTTGGTCCCATCTCAAGCCGCAAATTCAAGCCCAATTAGGCGGACCCAAAAGACTTACCCAATTAGATAATCAGTTTTTATTTAATAAGAGTTATTAAATAAAGTAACTACCAAGGTAGTTAGAATGTATGTATGATGAAAAGAAAAGAAAACAATTTTTCTCTACAATGAGAAGAAAAAGAGCAATATCTTTTTCTTTTTTTTTTAAAGAACTTTTCTTTTGAGAATTGACGTACATAAAGACTGATCGAGAGGCCACTCATCTTGGGCACCGTGTGGAATTGGAATGTTGATTAAAGGTATAATCAAGTCTTGGTTTTGAATTTCATTGCATCAAGGTACGCTTGCTATACTTTGTTCTAGAATTCAAGGTTACACGTTATTTCTCATGAATGAAGTAGATCTGTGTTTGTTACTTCCGCTGTGTGTTTTATATGAGATGCAAAACCAGATTTTCCAACAATTGTAATATAGAAACTAGTCAGAATCTCGGAATGGGTGTGCTTGAATATAGAGAAAAATAGAACAATAAGGAACAGAATTGAGGAGATTGGGAGCGAGATCGGATTCTTTTTGTAGTTTGGAGATTTTTTTCTTCTTCTTCTTCTTTTGCTTATTTGCTGCTCATCTCTCTCTCTCTCTCTCTCTCTCTCTCTCTCTCTCTCTGATAGCCATGTAGATAGATGGCTATCTATTGAGGTTTATGAAACTTAGTTTTTCAAAACTGTTTTTCATCCAATCCGTGGGTGTATGCTTAGGCTTTCTTTTCTTACAACCTTAAACATATATAAGGATTATTTTAAGAGCCGTCTAGGGTTGCGCAAATGTGAAGCAAAGTTTTGTTCATGCAAATTGTGATCGGAGACATAATTTGCCCTAGTTCATCTTTCTCTTGAAGAAACTACTGTGTTTGTACACCGTAGGATTTTGTGACCAAGGAGCTTCTTGATCTTTATTGTGTGATGAACTGAAGAACTTTGCAGCCAACTTTTTTCTCAAGGTGGTAATTAAGTCACATACTAGGATCTGCGCATCTATTAGTTAGTCATATACTGGGAGCCGTGCGTTGAAAATGAGAGATTGTCATTACAGAACAAGTCCAATTAGGTATCGGGGTAAGAGTTCAACTAGGTTGGTATAAGGTATTGGAATTCCTTTACTTGTAACCGCTTGTTTTGATAATAGTAGATTCTCAAGAGTGGTAACCTTAAAATCACCTGATGAAGTTTTTGCCATGTTGGTTTTCCCCATTCAAAAACAAATCACTCGTGTCAATTTAATTTCCACTGCATTTAGTTTAATTGGTGATTTGTTTGTGCTGCCACACATATTGTATGTTAATCTGATTAATTAATCAACTTGGTTAATTGATTGGTTAATTTATCACAAATGGGTCAATATATTCTTGGTCTAACAATCAGAACCCATTACCGCCATTGAAAACCACCACTGGCCACAAACTCAGCCAAATCCACAACAACAAAATCCAAATCCAAAAAACCTTTAGTAAACCCACCACTTCATCGGAACCCACAAACACTACTGCTGCAAATCCAACTCAGCCCACAAATCTATTAGTTGAGACCACAACCACCATCTCAGCACCATCACTTCAAAGCCCACCACCACAAACCAATGCCATAAATCAAAACTCAAACCACCGCGAACCTATGCTCACACCACCCAAATCAAACCATTGTCGACCATCGCCCTCAAGCTCCTCTTACTTGCCTTCAAGAATGTTGTCACGGTGTTAGGCTCAATGGAGAGTGGTGTGGAGGACCTGGATGNTCTCTCTCTCTCTCTCTCTCTCTCTCTCTCTCTCTCTCTCTCTCTATGTGTGTGAAATTGCGAACTAAGCAAAGACATACTCAAATCCAAAAAATCCCGCAAACCCACCACCATATCTCAACCCACAACCACCTCCATTATAAATATACCCATTCTCTAACCTTAGATCCACCATAATTACCACCTCAGCAACAAAACTTAAATAAATAAATAAATTAATAAAAAAAAATAATAAAAACCTAGCAAACCCACCATGGCACCACCATATCTCAACCTACAACAACCCCCACTACAAATATCAGTGTTAGGACATATGTGATTCAATGTTAAGAACATATGTCAATATTTTATGTAATTGGCTAATCTTTGACAAAACGCACTTTATTTGTAATTGGGTAGATCTAGGATGTGTTTAATACTTCAAGGAACAAGGTTTCAAGTTCAAGTGTTAAAACCATGCAAGTTTGTCCAAGAATCAAGTGAGAAAGTGCTGAATTTTAAAGCTTGACAACTAGCATCTATCGAGGTTTAAAAGCTATTTCAGTCCATGGCTCGATAGCCATGTAGATAGATGGCTATCTATTGAGGTTTATGAAACTTAGTTTTTCAAAACTGTTTTTCATCCAATCCGTGGGTGTATGCTTAGGCTTTCTTTTCTTACAACCTTAAACATATATAAGGATTATTTTAAGAGCCGTCTAGGTTGCGCAAATGTGAAGCAAAGTTTTGTTCATGCAAATTGTGATCGGAGACATAATTTGCCCTAGTTCATCTTTCTCTTGAAGAAACTACTGTGTTTGTACACCGTAGGATTTTGTGACCAAGGAGCTTCTTGATCTTTATTGTGTGATGAACTGAAGAACTTTGCAGCCAACTTTTTTCTCAAGGTGGTAATTAAGTCACATACTAGGATCTGCGCATCTATTAGTTAGTCATATACTGGGAGCCGTGCGTTGAAAATGAGAGATTGTCATTACAGAACAAGTCCAATTAGGTATCGGGTAAGAGTTCAACTAGGTTGGTATAAGGTATTGGAATTCCTTTACTTGTAACCGCTTGTTTTGATAATAGTAGATTCTCAAGAGTGGTAACCTTAAAATCACCTGATGAAGTTTTTGCCATGTTGGTTTTCCCCATTCAAAAACAAATCACTCGTGTCAATTTAATTTCCACTGCATTTAGTTTAATTGGTGATTTGTTTGTGCTGCACACATATTGTATGTTAATCTGATTAATTAATCAACTTGGTTAATTGATTGGTTAATTTATCACAAATGGGTCAATATATTCTTGGTCTAACAATCAGAACCCATTACCGCCATTGAAAACCACCACTGGCCACAAACTCAGCCAAATCCACAACAACAAAATCCAAATCCAAAAAACCTTTAGTAAACCCACCACTTCATCGGAACCCACAAACACTACTGCTGCAAATCCAACTCAGCCCACAAATCTATTAGTTGAGACCACAACCACCATCTCAGCACCATCACTTCAAAGCCCACCACCACAAACCAATGCCATAAATCAAAACTCAAACCACCGCGAACCTATGCTCACACCACCCAAATCAAACCATTGTCGACATCGCCCTCAAGCTCCTCTTACTTGCCTTCAAGAATGTTGTCACGGTGTTAGGCTCATGGAGAGTGTGTGGAGGACCTGGATGAGAGAGAGAGAGAGAGAAAGAAGAGAGAGAGAGAGAGAGAGAGAGAGAGAGAGAGATAAGTTCGTGGAAAAAAAAAAAAAAAAAAGAGTAACGGTGGCTAACAGAGTTAGGATTAAATTTTCTTTAGGGACTAAAGTGGTCAATTTTAAAGTCTTATGGATCTTGTTGGCATTAGGCCAAACCTCAGGAAGTGTAAGTGAAATTTATCCTAATTTTTATCAATTACAAAATTTTGAACATCTTTTCAAGAAATTTATAGTATTCTCCAAATTTTCTATTTTCCATAAAATATTTTAATATAGACACCCCTCCAACCCCCTCACTCTCTTTAAATAGGCATTCCAATAGGCTTATAATTAAACTCCCCTTATTCCGCCCTCTCTCCTACCGTCCATCCAAATTCATTGTAAATCTAGCCTCCCTCTCTCCTACCGTCCATCCAAATTCATTGTGAATCTAGCGGGGCAGATCGGTTGCATTGACAATAGCATGCTCGAAATCGAATCCATATTTCTTTCTAGGTAGATTAAGTGAGAGATCACAAGGTTTTTCATGTTAATCACCCAAGTTAGGACTGAAATTAGAGAAAAGCTTGAAGCAATGGGTTGCCGAGAAAGAGATGATGGAAGAGAGTGGGAGAAGGCTGTATTTATTTAATTGTTTTTTTTTTTTCTTATCATTTTACATCTTATTTCCTCTTTAAATGTTTTAATGTACTCTTATTATATTATATATTATTTTTACTTTTACTCAAATTGAGTTAAACAACGAAAATGTTTGATGTATTTGAGGGTGTAAATTGCATATTTTCATAGTCGAGAAATTGATCTAGAAATGACCCCAATTTCCAAGAGTGTAAAGTAAAATGCATTTGAACTTTTGATTCTTTGAATACATATTAGTTATTTTGCTCATTTCATTTCAACTTATCACAATCTGGGCTCTGTACGTAAGCTTAATTTCCTTCTGAATGCCTTGTTGAGTTAGCTAGGCCTAACCCATATATCCTATTTTATATGATCATTTCAATGGCAGAAAGAAGTTAAAGAACAGGACCATTAGAGCCGTGGGTCTGTGTTTTTGTCTTGTGTCTAAAAAGTCGTCGCCCTGGCAACGTCACTTTCCCTCAAAAAGTTCTCGCAACCTTTTTTAGGGTTACTACTTTCCAAACCCAGAAACAAACAACCAATGAACAACCATACATCCTTAACCAATACTTCAAAGAAGAAAAACAGAACCCAAAACCATAAGTGGGACAGACAGAGCCTTTTGGATCCAAAGTCAACGCAAAGATAGCTACCAAACAAACACTAAGAATGTCTTTGGAGTATATTTACTACATGAACTATTGAGTAAAAAAAACAAAAAACCCAAAATGTCAACAGCAACAAATTAACCAGCTTTTATTATAAAGAAAACAAACTTAGAGGACAAAGGCATAAAATTAAACACAAAATGATAAAATGGAACAGCTCAAGCTTTACTTGCAAGAAAGTCAAATATAAACATATAGAGAGTAGCTATAGTAAGCTAAATATAACAAGAACATAAAATCTCCATTAGAAGAAGTACATAACAAGTTTGATTAATTAATCTTGCGAAAACCCTAAAGATCAACTTTGAGTTGCTTTCACTGTCAACAAGAAACAAAATGCTGTTAATTTTTTGAGCTAGTAACTAGTAAAAGTGACAGGTTTCTGGAAAGAGCTCAACCATTCTGAACCCTAGCTGCAAATGCATTCAAAAGCTCAGGATACTGAAAGATATCATCTAACATGGACTCCGGCCCAACCTGAAGATTCACCGCTGGCATCTCATAACCAAAGGGCATAGCTGCTTGTGAGCTAAAAGCCTCGTTTTTGAACCCATTGAAATTCTCAAACTGTTGTGGAAGCAGTGGAACCCCTTGATAGTCAAACGAGCAACCAAAATGGTCGTTCTTGATGCCCCTTCTCATTCCCTCGAAAGATTGAGCAACAGACATGTCAGAAATGAGTGGAGGACTGGTTTCAAGGTTGGTGCAAGTTTGTGTTTTTGGAGGGTCACACTTCTTGGACAATGGTTTTGGAAAAAACCCATGAATAACTTCTTCTAATAACCCTGAATCTGAAGGCTCTTTGGGAAAGAACTCGGAGCTGTCACCCAAAGATTGAGTGGGAATTGCTCTATTGGCACCTCCGGTGTTATAACCGGTGTTATAACTCTGATTGTTGTCAATAACTGGAAATGACATGGAAGAAGAGTTTGTAAAGGTATCAGAGATGTTAGAATTAGCAGAGGGATGCACCAAAGAAGACGAAGAGCCATTAAAGTAAGGAAACTGGTCCACGGAAGAGACCAAGGAAGATGGGTTCGAAGAAGAAGAAGAAGAGCTAAGAAGATCACAAAGCAGAAGCATATTCAGAGAACCATTTCTCTGTGGTAAAGACCCAGAGAAATCACCATAAGGCGAAGACCAAGTGGGACCAAACTGACGATGATGATTTGGTGGGGTCTTACCAGACGGCTGAGAATGTTTAGCAAAGTTGAAAGGAGGCAAGAGATGGTCGGTGGCAGATTGATGAGTCGGTGAAGTTGGGTACACGAAATTGGTTCTAGCCTTGAGTCCACGCATGGCTCGAGCTGCACAGTCATAAGCACAAGCAGCTTCCTCAGCTGTGTCAAAAGTACCGAGCCAGCGGCGTTCTTTTGATTGTGGGTCCCTGATCTCAGCAGCATAGCGACCCCATGGCCTACGGCGGACCCCACGGTATCTCATGGTGGTACCACCACCGGTGCTATTGGTTTCTCTTATGGTCCTCTTGTTGTTGGTGTTTGTGGTGGTATTGGTGGTGGTTGTGGCGGTAGATGAAGTGGTGGTGGGTGGTGTTGTTGTGGTGGATATGATGGTGGTGCATTTCTTGGGGTTGTGGTGGTTCTGATGGTCAGTGATGGATTCAGACTTGTGGGTCAGACCGTTTAGCCGCCTAAATGCTTCTTCCATGTTTTTTGTTTGTTTGTGAAGAATGTTCAAGGAGGTTTGAGAAGAAAGGTCGAACTATGAAGCTATAGCTAATAAAGCCTATGGAATGGAATGAGTCACAGTCAGAGTGCTTGGCATTTCCATTGGGGTGTCCGTGGGTGTATATATATAGTTGTATGTGTAACTATTATATTCACATATTTAAATAAATACAATAAAGTAATGGAAAAAAAATGAAATAATAATAAATGAAAAAAAAAATTAATGCACTGACCAAATTTCGAAAAGTAATATCTGTCCTCTATGTACTTTTAGTTTTTGTATTGATTAATTATTTTGAATAAATTTTAAGTATTAATCTATCCTTAAGTAGGGTTAATGATAATCAGATTCTAAGATTTTTTAAAATTGGTCAATTTGGTTCATAGAGCTAACTCAATTTGAGAAAAATAAAGAATTGGCCTAATAGTGTTTTAAGGACTAAGTTGGCTTTACAAGAGGTTTAAAGTTTATATTGTGTATGGAAAAGTTAGATTATTTTGAATATACACTGCTGTCAGTTTTCTTAAGACTTTCTTCATTCTCTTCGTATGTGTGTTAAAAATACTTAATATTTTTTTAAAAAAGTTGGATTTAGAGACAAAATTTATTAGTTTTGAAAAGTCTTAAACATTGTTGGCATTAGTCCAAATACAAGTGAATGTTAACACAATTCCAATTATTTTTTTAAAGGAAAAATAAGTGAAATTATGTTTAAATTTATGAATTCTTAACCACAAGTACTGTACCAACTGCTCACAAATTAAATCATAAGGCTATGATTAATTTGACTCAATTTTCTTTTCTTTTTTTAATTTATGAGTCTTGCACAATTTGTGTCCAGGAGATAAGATAATAATGGGTGTTTTTAATCCCTCTCCTCTCGAGGTAGCTCTCTGTTGTCTGTTTTCAGGTAAAAGTAAACATGATAATGCTCAGTTAATATGTATTATTGTACTGCAAATATATTAATTTTGGCCGACATACTATTGCAAAGGCTTTATTGCCGCGTTACGACTTTTCTGTTTTCATCAAATTTTTTTTGAGAAACTGTTTTCATCAAATTAATCACAATGCTTATCCAATTGCATAAATAGTTACATTTTAAATTTGAAAAAGAAAAGAAAAGAAGAATTACCTTAATAATACAGCTATATCTATCCAAAAAAAAAAAGTTTCTGAAAAAATGCAAATATATATATATATAATATATCTATATATCAAAAATTAAGAAGACAAATTGATAGTACAAGTTAAAATTTGCTAAATGCATTGATAGAACTAATTATGATTGTTTATTCTTTTGGGAAAAAGGTTATTCGGAGTTACTGTTATTTGGCTACTTTGAGAAATGGTAGCGTTATTTTTTTGCCAGTGCCAGCTAAGAGCACTATTACAACAGTAATTGTCTTCGGCTATTTCCAAGAGCAATGAAGTGAAAATGGGTTGTCATTTTGGGTTTGTAAGAATATGATTGATGTAGATTGAAGATTTAAATGAAATTGTAATTTTGGGTTTTTACCCTTCTTTTTTTACCTTGAATTAACTAGTAAATTGATGTAGATTGAAGGTTGTAAATTGTAATGGAAGGCTTTGGTAGATTTGGGGTTCTTTTTTTTCTTTACCCATCTTTTTACCTTGAATTAAGTAGTACAAAAAAGATTAACAGATGGTAAGAATATGATTGATGTAGAGATTGTTTGGGATAGGATGGCAATGGGGCGGGGCCGAAGGATGGAGTCTTCGTTCTCACCCCGCATGATTTTGTTTTATCCCATCCTCATCCAATATGACGGAGAAAACTTTCTCACCCCATCCCTGCCCTTTGGGGCCCCGCAAAGTCCCACCCCACTCCACTCTGTAAAACTCTACTTTTTGTTAATTTGCCCTACAACTAATAAATTTTTTTTAATGAAACTTATTTCATTAATAAAAATATACTTGAAATTATAATTAAATTTATCCCATCAAATCAAATCAATTTTTAGAAAAAATTGAATAATATGTTGAAGTGTTTAACAAGACAATAATAAAAAATAAAAAAAAATCTCATAGTATAACACATAACAAAATAAAGGCAGAGAACCATATTGAATAGAATAAAATAAGCTAATATTTATATGTTTATTTAAATAGTAGGATTTTAGGGTATGAAAAATTTACAATTATAATTCTTAGCAACAAAGGACAGGGAGGGGCAGAGCGGGGCTAAAAAGTCTAAATCCATCACTGCCGCGCCCAAAATCTTGCCCCATCCCCGCTTCACCACATTTGCGGGGTGAGAAAAACCTGCACGAGGTGAGGAAAATCTGCATGGGGCAAAGTGGGGAGGGACAGATTAAGTGGAACGGGGAAAAATTACAATTCCTAATTTGGGATGGACTGAAATTTTTAGTTTAATTATTTGCAAATTTAGTTTATTTTTACTATTATTTATGGTCTTACTATATTTTTTGATATTATTCATAAATCTCATTATACTATTTAACTTATTTTTCACTTTTTTTTTATCTACACTTCTAACAAAAAAAAATTTTAATTTCAATTAAATAAATTATTTCTATACCGGCCGTAGATTCAAGTCGTACCAAAAGGCTTTTGTAAATTTGTGGTTTTTTTTTTTTCTTTGCCGCTCTTTTTATCTTGAATTAACTAGTACAATAAAAGATTAACAGATTGTAAGAATATGATTGATGTAGATTGAAGGTTGTAATGAAAGTCTTTTTGTAGATTTGGGTGTTTTTTTTTTTTCCTTTACCCTTTTTTTTTTTTTTTTTTTTTTACCTTTGAATTAAGTAGTAGTAAAAGATTTAACAGATTTCTGAATTTGAGTCTGCATCAACACGGCTCCATCTAACATGTAATAAAGGAAATGCGATTTTTGGGGGCAAGAAGATATTGTTTATTTTTAAAAAAAAATTTGTAGCATTTCTGGGAAGTTGGAGAAGAGAACTGGTTCTGGGCCTTTGTGATTATCATTCTGAATGATTACACTGGCGGCGCTCAGAATTTGTTTCTCCTACTTTGGTTTTTCATAAATTTATTTTGTTTTCTTATGAGTCGGTTAATGTTATGTATTTTGCATATTTTGTGCATGATTTTTGGGTTTGAAAAGCAAAGATTTTATGAGTCACATGGAGTTGTCTGATATAGGGGTTAGTGTAGGGTCTTTAAGGGATGGTTATTAGGTACTGTTGGTAGCTAGATGGAGACTAAAGTTGTTTGTGTGATGTACTCTAGAGTCAGAAAAAGAGGGGAAGATGTCCCTAAACCCCAAGGCTCTCTCTCTCTCTGTCTCTATCTCTTCCTTCATCTCACTGTCTCGTTTCCCTAACTAATAGTATTTGATTTACAACTAAACAATTTCCTTGTACTCTTTTGTCTTGGTCATCAAACATTAACACCAATGGCAAATGCTATAGAGAAGACATTTAGTTCTTACATTTAGTATCAATGAAGAGTTTGTTTAATTTAGCAAAGAAAATAGTACTTACACTTGGTACTTTAATCTTTTATGATCATGACAAAATCATATTTCAATGTAACTATCAAGCACACATGGATTAAGTATTTTTTTTCTCAACTATTCACAACAATTTATCATATAGAATAGTTATGACAAAATATGTGTATTTTTATGTGATGCAAGCATTGTCATTGTGCCTCAACTTCTAAATGACTTAATTATATCAAAAGAAAATCTCCTATCCTTTTACAATAAGTTCAAATGTCATTCTATCATAAGATAAACTAAAATAAAATTACACTTGAACACTTCATTACTCGAAATAAAATTGTTGTAAATGTGTTATGGGATTTGTTTTGGGCTTTACTTATTTATTTTTTTATTTATTTATTTTGCATGAAACAAAAGGAAAACATGTAGCCCCACGAACACCTACGTACACATAAGGGTTAAATGGGTTCGAATTGGTTAACTAGGTTTGCAATCAGTGGGTATCTAAATGGGTTCGAATTGGTTTAAAATAGGTGAAGCAGAAATTTGGATTTTGGTTTGAGCTTCAAATCGATGGGTTTTGAAATGGGTTAGGGTTTTAGCTTCGGTTTGATTTTGGGTTTCAGCTTCAGTTTCGATTTGAAGGGGACCAATGCTTTGATTATAGGTTTGTTTTGGGGTTCTAGGTTTCAGTTTGATGGGTTTGTAGGTTTGGTTTCGACTTCTTTTATGTGATTTTTTTTTTTTTTTTGCTTATCATCAATTCAATGTGATTTTTTTAGAGGATTTTTAACTATATACAAAGCTCTAAATTTTGGAAGTTTACAATTTGATGAGAAAGAAAACTGATGTTTGTTTGATGAGAAAACAAAGGAAAATGAGACGAAAAGAAAAAGGACAAAAGTAATGGTAAAAAGATAAATGAAAAATGAATATTATATTGAAATAGAATATATAATAGATAATTTGATTTGGATATTTTTTAAAATAATTATGTAAAATAGAAAAAGTGAGTTTTTATGCTGAAATAAACAAAAAAATTTTTTAGCACAAAACTAATGTGAGCGCTCTTGGCTGTTTGCATCTTCCATTCTGTGTTCTTAAAGAGAAAAAGAAAGGAAGTTGATGCCTGATGGGATCACAGCAGACTAGACTTAATTTTCTGACGACTATAAATGACTTTTACAAGGCACACCAAACATGCAGATAAATGTAAACAACACTAAGGTACAATTTACATAATTTTGCACCATCAAACTCAATCGTAAATCGTATATGAATAAAATGATTCCAAATCCGTTTATCAAATATTCAAATGTATCTACTCCTAAGCCCGCCATAATAGTGAACGTCAAGATTTTGGTAGAAACCGTAAATCTAGAATTGTGAACGTAGTTTTTTTTTTTTTAAGAAATAGTAAAATGTTTTAATTTTTAAAATATGCCAACTTTTATACAATATTATATAAAACTTTAAAAAAAAAATGTATATTGGACCGACCAGTGTTGTAAATTTTCAATGCCTGAGAGTATAGGTGAATGCTCTTTGCACTTTTGGCAATCAAATCAATATATATTATATGATTAAATCCCATACTTACGTCTAGATGTCGATATAGCTATCATATCTAAGCATGGTGATCTCAAAAGATCAACTTTATATCAATTATCATGACTATCATCTCATGCATGCTAGACATATTTTCTGTAAAACTAGTGGCCGGCTATCTTTTTTTATCCAGTCACTTCATGGAAGGGATTAAAATCGCTAGCACTTGTTGTGATAAATAATAAATATTGTAAACTGACCCAAAATAAACAAAGTAATATTAATACATATGAGAGAGAGAGAGAGAGAGAGAGAGTGGAGGTCGAGGTTAAAGACTTGAGAAGGGCGGAGACGCCAAGCAGAAAAAGGATGAGAAATTAAGATTTTAACGACAAGAAGAGATCCTGTCAGAAGTGATAGAATCGATAGAGTGACTAGCTTTTCACTCTAGAATAGGAGATGTGAAGCCCAGAGACTTAAAAGAAACCCTATAGGAATGTCAAAATATCACTTGCACAATATATTAAAAAATTAAGGGTATGGGGAATGTCTTTAATTTAGCCTTCTGTGTCATAATTTAAAAAAGAAAAAGCAAAGAGGAAGAATATAAACTAGGTTAAATACGTATCTGTCAGCAACTGATAAATAGGGTGAGTTTGATAGTGTGAGGAAGAATGTAATTTATTTATTTATTTACACCGATTGTAAGAGTTGAAATTTTCTGTGGAAATTTTTTATACATTTAGAAAAATATTGACACCCTCCCACCTCTACTCTCTTATTATTTTTTTTTAATTTTATATTTCAATAATTACAATAATTGAGAAATTATTTGAATGAATGTTTTCATTGAAAATATTAAATGCCAGTTGCATTACAAAACGTTTGGTAATATCTTATGATTTTAGAAAAATTATGTGTTTGAGAAAAATTAGCAGTGGCATTAAAGATATTGGTTTAAAAAAATAGTTTTTGAAAAATTTTTATATTTACTTTTTTATATTTTTAATGAAAGTGATAGTAAAATATTCTTAAAATTCTCCATTAACATTTACTCTAAGAATACTTGTTAAGAGAATTCTTATAATTATTAGTTACATTGTTAAATAAGTTTATTTAATTTGATCAAATACACAGTACGTATTTTAGACAAGTGTCATTTTTAAAATCAAATGTGGACAAAATATATATATATATATATATTTTCTGGAGTGACGTTGACAAAAACCAGTATTTAAAAAAAAAAAAAAAGTTCTTTAAAAACTAGTACTTTTTATCTTCGAAGTAAAAGTTCTTTAAAATTCTTCAACTCATGGTTGGAATGGAGCTTTCATTGGTCGTACACATGTGTGAGACATTTTTAACGTGTTCGTTGGCATCTTGAATCCAGACTAAATTCCTCATGAAAAAGTTTATTGTGAGTACTATTTGTTTGTCTACATTCTTCATGTTTTCTCTACATACAGTGCTCAAGTTTAATTCAATCTTAAAATTCCTGTGCAAAAAAAAAAAAAAAAAAAAAAAAAAAAAAACTGTAGGGCATTGGGGTACGAACCAAACTTTTTTTTTTTTTCCTCTTTCAAAAGAAAATGAATTCAGCTCGTTGATTACTGGGTATATGTGATGATGATCTGCAGTGCAGGGTTTAACGGTTCCCCACTGTGCATACCGATCTTCCATCGAAGCATACAGGGGTTCTGAGATTAAGTGAATAAGGTACAAGATTTGTAAGCTTTTCTTCTATCATGCTTTCATTAAAAATCCAGTCTGAAAACCTTACTATCTCTCCCCTTATTCGTACAACAGCATATCCCGATTGAATTCCTTTTTGGCCAGAAGATCAAGATTCGCTTAGCTCCCAAACAAACAACAGAACCCCACAATCCTGGTTCTTTACCACTACTGCTGCACACGTATGTACATGGCAAGTAGTAAATGTAAAACTCTGAACTATCAATTTAATCCAGACTAGCTGCTCCATCAGAACCACTGCGCAACCGTATATACATGTAAAACTAGCAATTAATCCAGACTAGTTGCTCCATCAGAAGTGCCTGAACATTGGTGTAGTTATTATTATTATATATCATCTTTATTATCCTTTGTATACTGTACTGCTCAATAGTTTGTTTATTTGAATTAGAGAGATATTAATCATATTATACACATTCTTTTATACAAACACTCATATTAAAATTGTAACTTGAAGTCAAGTCAAGTTAACCCAGTGGAGTTGGCCAAGTGGCTGGAAAGTGACTGTCTTGGGTTTGACTAGGAACTTCATAGTTCAAGTCCAAGCACCAGCATTTTGAAAAAAAATTCTCTGGGTCAGCGATTTATTTCACTATAGGCCCATCTGTTACGGATAGTGATTAATCTCTATTTGAAAGTTGTGAGAAAACATTGTGGGAAATCAAAAAAAAAAAAAAAATTGAAGTCAAGTTTGATACTTGAAAATTGTGACTTCAAGCAATCTTTTTCAACAATGCATGTTGTGTGTTTGTATAAATTTGTGTGAAAGAGCATGTGTGTAATAGCATTTATCTTTTGAACTATTTCTATTATTGACAACCTACTAATTTATAATACATTTTTTAGCTTTTTTATTCGATAATTTCATAGTTGAAAGAAGAGGATTTGAACTTTAAATACTTTTATTGAAAACACTAAGAAGTGGTCAATTGAGTTACAAAACTCTTTCTATATTTTTTTAGTATTATTAATATAATGAGGATAATATTTCTCGATCAAGTTTCAGATTTAAAAAAATAAATAAATAAAATGATGGTGTCACAATCATATATAGGTGTGTCATAATAAATTAATAATGTTATTAATTAAGGAACCAATAAGTGAAAAACCTAAGCAGATCCACAAAGAAAGGACTCAAGCAAGGAAATCCTCCTTTCAATAGATTACGCTATGGTAGGATCCAATAGCTTTTAAGTGATGACTAGTGATGCAAGTTGTATCGGTTATGATGTTTAATGTTTGTGGTTCGTATACCCCCACATCCCCCCTCATTATTTTAGAGAGAGAAAAAAAAAAGTAGAAATAATCATGAGACAAACTAATAAAAATAATATGGATAAAATTTGATAGTTGTAAGGAACACAATCAAGGGTTAGGGTTCCTTGATGATTCAAGTGGTTTCTTTAGGATTTGGAGTGGCTTAGGAATTAGTTATGAGAGATTATTAATGGTTCTTGATGACGGAAAATATGAGGGTTGGTGTTTGGAGAGTGCTAGGGTTTTGATTGGTAATGATTTTGTATGAGTACTTGATTAGGGTTCTTGGTTGGATGATGGATTGCATGGAATTGTTGACGAATTGTATGATTTGTGACCTTTTGAAGAGAGTCACCTTATCTGAGTATGAGATTACTTTGTGAGAATCTCTGCCTTCACAAGAAAGAAAAGAATAGAGAAAAACACATACAAGGCAACGACTTGATTATACTTTATTCCTTTGCCAAAGAAAGTTATAAGCATTTATCCATACATCTTACGCCCTAATTTAATAAGCCACACACATCTCACTCTTATTGATTCTCTAATTGAGCATGTGAATTAATGAATATACTAAATATTCATTAAGTTTTATACACGTGATTATTGTTAATTAACTCAATACAGTTTGAGACTTAAAGTAATAATTTTCACTCAATATAGTTTGAGGTATAAAGCGATAATTTTAAGTTATTTTTTCATATTTAAATCTAATTAAATAATTTTTATTTTATTTTTATATTATATATATATATATTGTTTGATACTATTCTTCTTATTATTATTTTTTAAATGCAAAATTGTTAATTAACTTTCATATGTATATTTTATTATTTCTTTTGTTAATTACTATTTTGGGGTCTTCTATGAGGTAGAAGAAAAACTACAAAATCCGCTTACAATTTTTTTCTTTTAAAATATTAATTATTGTAAAATCAAATAGGGATGTATGTGAATCTATCTTGTAAACATATATGTTACTATATATTTCATCACCCAAAAGAGGGGCTTCCATGAATTGAAAGATAGCCATTGGTTGGTGTTAACATTCCAACATATATGTTTTTAAAATATTTGTTAATTAACCCTTTTAACAATTTTAATACCACTTTTATAAAAAAAATATTTTCTAAATTAATATCCGACATCCCCTAACTTTACCCTTTTTTATATGAGAAATGCTATGTCTACAACATTTTTACAACAATTTTACAACAAATCCTAAGTGGCAGGTTGTTACTGGTTATTATTGTTGGGGCAAAAAAGTAATCTTAGTATTAGTTTCAAATTTGAACCAATAATAACTAACCACCTATAATTTATTGTAAAAATATTATAAAATTATTGTAGGCGTAGTATCTCTCTTTTTATATTACAGTTTCTTAGTTCCTACCTTTTCAACATACCAACTTTTACAGATCCAAAACGTCCGGCAGGCTACCCTATACAAAGCCTAAAAACCCTAAAAGCTCAACATCAACATTAACATCACGAAATCCTCTGTTTGGTACTAGTGTATTGCGCAACGCTTGGCATTACTAGTACTGTAGAGCCTTAATTTATTTCCAATAACATTTTTATTTTATTCTTCTGATTAATTTTCCAATACCCAGGGGCCCTCTCAGAAAAGCTGGGTTGTTTGTTGTTATTTAAATTTAATTAAAAATACCTGAAACACTTTTTGATACTGTTTGAAGAAGGACGAGTTTGATAGAAGATCTTTGGACGAGACCATTATTAATATACTTGTCGGCCTCGGAAACACTTTTTCTCAATGCATAGCCAAAATGGCCTACAGTGAAGGTCAATACACATCACACATGCTCTCTTAAATCTCATGGAATTCTGAAAATTTGGGCTTTTTACTTTTTAGTCTGTGGTCGTAAGGGAGGTTCGACATAGTTTTTCTTCCTACCACAACGTGTGTATTTCTTTTGTTCACAATGCTTTTGAATGATCTAGTCAGATATATGCACCTCTATTAGAATGTCAAAAATAGCAAGCCCTGATGTTGGGCATTTTATTGCTCAGTCTTTGCAAAAATAATGACTTGAGAAGACATGCATGGGCACATGCATGCACCGGTAGTGGTAGGTTAGACAGTTGATGAGGACTAATTAAAATAAGAGTGGGTATACTAATGACTCAAATACATTAAAAATACAATTTGACTCGGATAATAGTTCACTTCCTATTAGGGGTGTGCACAGTTCGAATTGAACAGATTGATTTAAAAAAATTTAATTATCAATTTGTTGTTGATAGGTTTTAAAAATCCCAAATTACTGTTGACCCACCAATCCACAAAAATGACAAGTTGATTGAAAATTTGGGCGGTTTCAACTCAGTGGGTTAGACAAGTTAGTTTTAGTTATGTATTGCATACTAAACTTCAAATTTTATTTACCGCATTTACGAATAAATTTAAAAATTATTTCCTCTAAATCCTATAAACCATTGGCGGACTTGCAACAAAAGCAAAAGCCATCAAATGAAATCATATGAAGTGTCCACTTTTTAATAGATTAAAGTACATACATCTTATGGTATAAGTATTTCTAACTTTTGTTTCTCCCTAAAATAAGCTTTTAAGCATATATATTCATGTTATGATGTATGCTTACAAGTATGTTGGAAAAGTATCACATTTTTCTTATTAACATATTTAAATCATGGGGTCAATTAGAAAAAAAAAAAAATTGAAATAAGTATAAACTAACAAGATATATATAAACAGTTTAAGTTGGGTTTTGGCAATTTAAAAAAACTTAACCCACCACGCAACCTAACCCACCACTTTAATAGTTGAACCTGCCTAATCCGCTATAAAACAAATATCATGTCCATAAGGGGTGGTGAGAAAAACGAGTTGAGTGGATTGGGTGGACTGAGCGGATTGTTGCGCAACCCTACATATGACAATGTTTGATCTTAACATTGTATATAAAAAAAAAAGTTTATTCAAAATATATGTTCCTAGAAATAGATACAAGGAAGCTGATCTCATACCGTAGCGACCAGTATGGCTGGTATATACTGCACTAGCTCATGCACCGGTACAGGAACACCACTATTTCGTACTGAAAAAAATACTGGCCGTGTACTAGTCGTTCCGGCGAAATCCAGGTGTTTTGGCTAGTAAAAAGATATTGGATCGAAATAGAAAAACTCTTTTTTTTTTTTTTTTTTTTTAAGTTTTGTAATTTTGTAATTTTTTAAAGGGTAGAATTGCAATTTCGTTTCTAATTCTAACCTAATCCTACCCAACCTCTTTTCTTTCTCTGTCTCTCACTCTCTCGGTCAATCTAAGCAGCAGAAGCTAAGCAGGTAAAATTTTGTCTTAATTTTTGCTGTGATTTACATAGAGATTGATATATATATATATATTGTATGATAATATTATTTTTGTGTGTGGAATGTTGATTCAGATGATTTGATAAATAAAAAATTGATTACTGTGTTCATGAATTGATAGCAAAATTGATTACTGTGTTGATATATATATTGTTGTTTCAGCCATGTTATTTTTGTTGTTGGGTTACTGTGTTTCATTATATATGTATGTATATATATATATATATATTAAATATATAAAATAGCAGTAAACCTGAAATGGTACATTGGTATTGACCAATACCAAAATATATCGTTCTGCTAACGAAACTGGTACAGTCTCCTGTATGAGATTGACTCCTTTGAATAGATAGGCAAATCTCTTTAACAAAAACCTTCTTTACTTTTCTAGAAGAAAAACTTTTTATAAGAAAAAAAACATTCGGAGATGAAGAGAGATATGAACACTTCATTTTTATTTTTATTTTGAGAGAAAAGGGAATTACAAATTTCGAAGTTAGGAGTTAGAGATCCTTATTGTTAGGAGCGTGCATCAAACTCATCAACCCAACAAAATCGACCCAACCCAAATTGATGCCTCATGTTGGTTTTCGTGGGTTGGAATTTTATTTTGTGCCTTGGATCAAGTCGAGTTTGGGTTGATGGTTTTTCAACCTATTTAACCCAATCCGATCCACCATGTATATAAATTTGTTTTATTACTTATATTTTAAATTTATAGATTTTTAGCTTGATTGATTTTGGTATTTTGAGAACATGGAATATAATTTAAGCATATTTTGTGAAATATAATAATTTATTGAAAAAAGTGTTCAAAAAATTGGTACAAGCCTAATTTTTTTTTTTTCACTACATAAAATATGTATACACTATTACAACCCACTTACCCAATACAACCCGACCCATGTGAGTTGGGCTGTATTGGTTTCTATATGTGGTAGGTTGCATTGCATTGAGTTGAAAAAAATCATTTAATACGGCTCATACACACCTCTACTTATTATTATATTTGTCATTTATGAAAAATAAAGTTTTTCCACTTTTTCTTTATGTTAGAATTTTTAGGCATTGGCTAATTCCGTGACATATTTTAATGCATTATTGGATTCCATTTATATTGTAACATTGGATAATGAAGACTACAGTTGAAGCTTTACTGCATGGTGGATCAAGAATTTTCAGATTTGCTTCCAGAGTCGTTGTGTGGTAAACTCTAGCCCAAACCCTATTTATATTTTAACCCTACCTTAACCCTGATCACTAGAGAAGGAAAATGGCCACGGTGTCAAAAGAAAAGCCATCTAATGGTACTACTCAATAGGATGTATTTTACATGAGCCTTTTCTCCCTGTTTTTTTATGTACGTTTTTACATTTATAGTAAAATATATGATTATACATTATTTCTTCGAGAATTTTTATGATATGTAATTGAGTGGTACGGTTTTTTTAATTAATAAAAAAAAAATGTACCACTTAATCATTAATTAATAATCACATATATTTCACCTATAAAAAAAAAAGGAAGATAAAGCTCAGAAAACTATATCCTATTGAAAACTACATTAATTAAGCCAATCAAAGTAAGCTATCCCAAATAAACATCCTATTGAAATAAATAAATTTAATTTTTTCTTAACAACTAAAATATGTCAACTTTCTCCACACACACACACACACACACACACACACACAAAAAACTTAAATATGTCAAATACTTTAGAACTCCGTGAAATAATTTTCACTTATTTATTAGGAGAACAATAATTTAAATCTCTTATCTTTCATTAATTATCGGTACTATCGAATTAACAAATAATAACATATATTAAATAATTTGTAATTGAAAAATGACATGACCCGCCTATTATTATAAAAGTTCCACTTTAAAACTATACCATATTAAAGTCACACATTAAATAACTATTGATAGATGCTACAAATAGGGGGAGAGTATTAAAATCAATAAATTCATTTTAGGACCAGATTAATTAACTCTATTTTTATAGCTTGTGTCCATTGGTATTGAAGTCTCTATGAAGTATTGTCTTCGAATAAAAAAAACAATTTTAAAAGAAAAGTTCCACATTGAAACTGTGCATATCAAAGTCGCACTGAAATGGTAAGTGGTACAAATAAGGGGCATTTCTAGAATGGAAAAATCTATTTTCGAACCAGGATTGTAGTGTCAATTGATACTAAAATGATGTCTAATAAGTATTTTCTTCATATTTTTTTTTCACATCTGAAAGACACAGTACGATTAGAAGCTTAACCTTAATTATAAAATTTCACATCGGATGGATGGTTGGTTTAGGTCCATGGCAATATGGTTTCTATTTGGTTTGTTGGCGCTTTTGCTGAGTCAACCCAACCTTTTGACAACTTTTAATTTGGTTATCACCTACGGAGACTCTTGAACTTTGTCTTCAACTCTGCCGAGAACTCCGTGTAATGCCCTAGAGAAGATTGACCGGATATAGATTGAGTATGTATTGTGTTAATTCGTTGGTGTGTTTTATGTCTCACATCGAGCATATATTGGGCCGATTTGGACTTTATTAACAACTATAAGTAGTCTTAATTGTGATCATACTAGTCTTATTAGGATATAGAGCTAACACTTTTACTTTGGCTATTACAAATGGTATTATGGGCAGGCACTCCAGCCTAACCTAGTAATACCATGTGGCTTGGGAGCTACCCAGTACACATGGGTCGAGATTTTGACCTGTGATTTTCTTTGGGTTGTAATATTCCTTCGGCAACTTCGCCATTAAACTTATTGATTTGTGTGGATCTTGATTTTGTACACACACACACACATAATCAGTGCCAATGGGTAATTGTACCTTTGGGTTAGTGATTTAAAAAAAAAAAAATTCTCTTTTTTTCTTTGAATTTTTGTTCATATCATAGGAAAGTGAACTATTAAGTATTAATTAAAAATAAAGAAATGTTTCCTATTTTATCAAATTCTTTCAAGCTAGATTCAAAACTTAAAAAAGAAAAACTAGGTTAAGTAAAAAAGAATAAAGAAGAGTCTCTATCATATAGAAAAAATAAACTAAAATTGATATTATTGTTACATTTCAAAAGTGCTTAGTAAAAAATGATAATAGGAGTTCAAAATTTTCATCTAATAATTTATAATTTTTCATTAAAAATGTTTTATAAGCATTGAAATTTTGTAACAATTACATAATAAACTGTAAAGTTTAATACTATATATTCCCAATTTAAAATGCAAAATTTTCAAGGGAATAGATGTTACAAATTTAATTTTAAATTTGCTACGTTCAATACTTTATATGTTTGTATTAACAAAGAGGATTAAAAAAAAAAAATCGCATGAACTGTGAGATCTATCTAATAATAAAATAATTTCATTTGAATCTCAGATGAAATTTTGACTTTGAAAAAATTGTAGAGATGACTTATTCATATGTAAATATCCTTAATAAACATGCACATGAATTAATAAATAAGCTATTTTTGGTATTTTTTATTATATTAAATTGTGGTTTAGCATTCACATAAATAAATTTAATATTTAAATTTGAACACACACGCATGTGATTGCTTCTATATACATGTCATGTATGTGCGTCTAAATTGTCTCCATGGAATCAAATCTTGGCTTTGTCATGAAAAAACAAAATTTTAGCGAGCTACAATAGTTCATTTGGTTTGACAAGATAATGTAGATTTTAACCGTAGTAAATGGTAATTACCAGAAGTCTTTTTTTTTTTTTTTGGATATGAAAATACTAGAAGTCTTGAATGCAATAATATAACTCTCTAATTATGTAACGTACAAAATAATAGAAATTATTTATGGGTAACACGAGCCCACGACATTTCTTTAAGAAGGGTAACCACCGCGAATAAGTAATGACCAGAGCTAACGTGACACATGCATGTTATATTCCCAACCATGTAGGCCACTGCCATTTATTCTCTTGCTACACGTGTTAGGAATTTGATTTTGCTAATTTGTTCTGAGTTGTAGACAGTGGAGCATCATACTGTATTACGTAATTGGAGAATTATTGTATTTTTCGTATGCATACTCCATCCATCTTTTGGAGGGGTGAGATTCGCTTCTATGTGAACGGGAAGATGTGTATTTTCAGAGTATGTTATAACAACCTGACGTAACTAGTATCCTTTCGAATGGTTTAAAAATGTTTAGTTTAAAAAAAAAATTAGCTTCAATTTTTTTTTTCCAAAATAAACTATTGTTTAACTCTTTTAATATATTTAATATAAAAATTATTAATAATTATGAAGTTTTAGTTAATGGTGTATGTTATATGATGATTGTTCTTTATCATCAGACTCTAAAATATTTGATTTTAAGAATGGGTGAAGTTTAAATTTCAAATTTTATTTTGCTCAACAATAAAAAACTTTATTAGCTAAATTTATTAGAAAATTAGTTTTTACTGTTGAAAGAATTGGAATCTTATATATTTTATATGATGACAAATTTTTTTATAAATAATCAACTTAATTAAGCATTTAAACCCTGTAAATTGTAGTACCAGTATGTTCTTATCAAAAGGTTTAATTAAAGGATGGTGGGAGAGAGAGACAAAGAGAAAGAGAGGTCACGAGAAAAAAAGCAATTAAAAACCGATCTCTGAGATAGTACATGGCTACTGCAAACTCACAGTTGTCACAGATCACTCCTGACCAAATTGTCTCCCAAACTAATCCACACTCTATGCTGCTATCTCAATCCCCCTAAATATTGTCTTTGCTCTGAAACCTCCGCCAGTAAAGCCTGATATAACAATAGCATAGCCCAGCTTTTTTCTCCTTCTGGCAAAAACCAAGGCCTTAAGCAGAACCTGATCCTATGGTTTCCACTTCAACTTCTAAATTCTATCAAAAAATTAAAGTTCAACTTCCTAAACAAATTCTCAGCTTGAAAAATAATAAGAATTCTTTATATAAATCCTTGTAATGAATGCATGCATGCATGCCAATCCGATGGCTCTTCATTTCTAATCTGACAAGTTGTACACCTTCCACAGTCATGTCACTTCCATGGCAAGGCTCTTTAATGCTTAATACGATAATGAGACAATCTTACTTTCATAATCATATGAGTTGTTGTTCTGTATAATATGATAATGAAGTTTTACAATTGTGCTTAAAGCAACTATTAATGAATTATTTTAAAAAGGTTATTTATAAAAAATGAAAATTTTTTTTTTGACAAATTCTTTAATATATTTTTATAAAAAATTTCCTAAGATAGATAATTAATAAATAGAAAAATATAATCTAATATCTAAGTGAGAAATTATGTGAGAGAGAACAAACAACATCAATCAACTATAGTCAATGACAATTAGTAGTTAATCTATGAAGAAAGAAGTGATGAAAAGATATAAGTTATTATTAGTGGCTTTTTTTCTTTTTTTTGGTGATGTGAAGTTTATATACGGTGGTACGTTGAATTCACAATATTTTAGAAAATAATTCTCTCCAACGGACTTGTTTTTCATTTGATCATCAAAGAAATCGTTTTTCATTATACCAAACATTAAAAAATATGTACAATGTTTTCTTTTAAAACAAATGAAAAGTAAGCTGCATATTAGGAGTTCTAGGTACCTAATTTAACCATTATTTTTAAATTAAAATTGACACACAAATTCACAACATATGATCAATATGATATAGTTCTAGTCTTGAATTATGAATTATTAGAGAAAATTCAATTTTGGAATTTGAAATTTGAAGTACATTGCAGAAGTTGTTTTGACAAATATTTATCTCTCTCTTTCTATTCTTTATTTTTGTTCCCTAGCAGCAAGCTTTATCATATTGGCGTGAATGGACAGTTTAATATTGTTTGAATTATTTTTTTTTACAGACTCATTCGATTTCACTAGTATTTCGTATCTAACTTAAGTTTTTGTTGGGTCATAATATCATGTTCAACTTTACAGGCAAGGGGGCCCTCTTTATACAGACCCTATCTATTAATTTGGAATTATTGATGATTTAATAATGAACTCTCCTTTATATCGGGTTCAGTTATAAATGTAAAAATACATATAGGCCTTCAGAACTTTATTAAAAACGTGTTGACGTGTGGCACAACATTTTCAAAAGAAGATGGAATTTTTTTTTTTTTTTTTTTGAGAAAGAAGCTGACTATGTTTTATTAAATTGAATCAACTACAATAGCCGAATTAGTGAGGTTTAACAGTGAATAAAAAAAAGGGTGAGTGTTAATTCTATGATTGTGTTTAATTAGTTAGCTCAATTCATGAATTCTGTTGCTAATATTGAAAATCTCACTTAATACTAATTAATGACACCGAATTAGCCTCTAATAAAAAAAAAATCTTTTTAGATCAATTAATTTCGGTTAATTCTAGAATGAATTTTACTCCCATATTTAGATATTTATTAGAAAATTTTATGTGGATTCTATTGCAAGTTGTTAATTGACATAACCCTATTTCAATTTGAATATATAGAGTTTGACCATATATAAGAGTATTCACTGTTACATTTTAACCAAGTGCTTTGATATAAAATAATATTATTAGCCTACAAAATATCATTTTAAATTTGAGTAAGGTTATCATCATAAACTATTTTATAATATTTTTACAAATTTTTGTTATGGCTAACTTTTTATTAGCTCTCATCTGAGCCTACCAATAATATTACTTTTTTTTTTATTTACCAATAATCACTAATCATATCAGCAATTTGTAAAAGTTTTTGTAAAAAATTTTGTACCTCTAATAATTTCCTTTAAATTTTAAACAGTTTTTTTTTTTTTTTAATTAGAAAACGTAGGAAATAATTACATTGTTGAAGTTTAGACTTTACACAATATACACGACAACTTTATATAATTAAGTCATACATTAAGACACAATTATTCTTTCTTTAATAATAGAGATAAACTAAGTTTATTTATTTATTTATTTATTAAAGAAGTTAGATTCAAATTAAAATTATATAATAAATAACATCCTATTAATATAAAATATAATAAATATGTATAGTACATAACTCAATTATAAGATTTTGAAATATAAATCAAGTAAAAATAATAAAATAATTTAATATTAAAGAAAATTACGCAATAATTGATAATCTATAAAATTTGGGTAGGTACGGACCCTTTTCCTTCCTAAAATCACGAAACCAAGGGAGCATGGCCAACGAATGAGTAGTTCATTTACTCCTATGTCGCACTGTTGCCCAATGGATCATCAAGTCACGTTGCTTTCAAATTGAGTATGTGCTACGGCCTACGTGTATGATGAATTTGTGTATATGAGCAATTAATAAAGCATATAACTTTGCTTTTCAGTTTTCACTTTTCACACGAATTACACACATACACACTCAGAGGCTCATCCCCACTTTTATGAATTTTTATCCTTTTCTTCCTATACTTCCATGCTTGTGAAAAGCTATTCTTTTAAGTTTTAGCAGTGCTTCCCTTTTAGCTCTGGCATTAGGGTACTCATGCTCTAAATATTGCGGCTGCCAGTTTAATGGTTGACTTTTTATGCTATCTTTCTCACTAGTACTAATGCTATTGAAAATAGTATTTAACCCCCAATTGATTATTTATTACTTAGTTACACTAGTACCCTATCTCTATTTCAAAGAAGGATCCAGTTAGGCATGCATTAATTATCAATTTTAAGAAATCTTTTATGAAAAATTGAAAAGTTAGGAAAAAAAAGTTAGTTATTTTTTTATTAAAAGTTTCATAAAACGGTTTATTAATATATGCCATAAGAGTATACATTAGTAAAACCTTTCAAAACAAAAAGAAAAGAAAAGTACTAGGATATCTTACATACAACAAATAATTACAAATGACTCTATAGGGCGATGCCAAAACTATTTGGTATTAACAAGTTTGGATAAGTTGGGAATTCTTGTAGAGGCACTAAGTTGAAAACACAATTATATCTATATATTGATAAGAAAGAGGATTTATTTATTTATTAAAAAGCACTATTACAAGCATTCTCTATTGTGATTGGGCACTCGCAAGGAGTGCTTAGTTGCAAAACATCACGTACATATTTTTTCATAAACAAAATTGGGACATTGAGTAGTACTTCTTAGATGTTCTCTTTTTGCTAGTTCATCAGTCACCCCATTTTATCTTAAAATAATAATAATAATAATTGTAATTGGTAGGGTTAATTTTGGTGAAAAAAGATTTATAGGTCACCCGGCCAACCATTGAAGAAGAGGGTAGGCCTACTAAATACATGTTTCCCAATGTTCATTGCTGCACGTGTTATAGAGATGGGTGGGTATTAATTTTTATGCAGCCTATGAGGGTAATTTGGCGTGAATGATAAACCATTTGCTAGAAGTTCCATGATTAGCACTATGGTCTCCTTGTCGATCTTTGGTCCCCTTTCTGATTATATGTTAGATTTAGAATAAATCTTTGAGGAGATAAATGCATTAGGCACGTTGTCAAACGGCTAGGTAGCTTTAATTAAATGGAGACTCTCATGGTTGAACTCGTATTGTGTAAGCCATGATATAAGTATGTTGTGTTAATTCATATGAATTAGTCTGGATTAGTACGAGTTAGATTAATTTGGACTAATTAGAATTGTGATTTTTTTTTTGGGGTTAATATTTGGTAGAAAGTTGAAGTTTATCTTTATCTTATTGAAAGTTCATATATACATATAGAATTATGCATAAAAATAATCATGATCTCTTAAGGTAAATAGGGCTTGATAGTTTAACTTAGAGGTCTAAACTCCTTGGAAATAGTCAATTTTATCAAATTTGAAACCATTAGTTCCATCAAAGCAACCAATAAAAATTGCCTTCATCAGTTGGTTAGCAATGAAAATTAGATTATCTACCTTCAAAAAGTTACAAAACGGGGCTATATGGGGAGATGTTATTGTGGAAATAACAAGAACCGTCACAACTTTGTTCTTATACAATGAGAATTTGGTTTCAAGTCTTGAAGATGTACTTGACTGATAGGCAGTTTGTAAAATAGAAGGATGTTTTTTAGTGTGAAACTATCGAGCTCTTAAGGAAATCGTTTAAGGATGCTACTAAACTAGCTTAGAAGGCCACAATTTATCATGTGTTAAGGTAGAGAAATGTTAGGATTTATGGAGGGTTTTTTTTTTTTTTTTTTTTTTCATGGGCTTCAAGACCCATACCATAAAAGAGATCCATGCCAGGGAACAATCAAAATTGGGCCATAAGAGCCACAAACTTTATTGCGAGCAAGAGAGCCATATTGCGGCTGGCTAAATTATGATAACAAAGAGACTAAAGCATAAGCTAGCTTGAAGAGAGCCCCACACACACAAGCTAGCACATAATTCTTGTAAAGGGTGACCCAACTCACGGGCCCAAGCCTTTTTGTTCTTTACTAAAGTCAACCAACCTTTGAAGTCTTATGTAGCCTGATTTTATTCAATTGAGCAAATGAATCTTTCCTCTTATAGTTAATACCAATGGCTACTCTTCTCCCCTAATTAGCAATCTTGACAATAAAGCTTGCCTCCCCAAGGACCAATCGAGAGCTCACTGTCTCAGGCAATTTGAACCAAATATAGGTAAATGTGTATTATTGGCGAGAAACGACTAAGGCAGGCAACACAAACCCTTCAAGAGCTATGTTATCAACTTCGCATGCTTCATAAAAATTCCAAGACTGCTTTCGACAAAAACTCTAAAAGCTTAGAAAACTTGAGCTTCAAAGCCCTATGGCATTCATAGTTCAAATCCACTCTCCTATACAATTAACTCACATATTGGATATTTTTCAAGTAATTCGAAGAAAAGGCCATTTCCACTACTACTAGGCTTTGCCTAAAGGATGTCTTTGAGTTGACCTTACAATTTGAATATAAAGAGAGAGTGCTTTAAGTCAGTAAGAGTTGGAATCTAAGCACCAAGAAACCAAAACATAAATACATCTATTTTTCCCTTTGCTTCTCTCTTTTAAATACTATTGGTACACACAAAATTCGTGCTAATAAATAACACATCATGAAAGAGTGTAAACAAAGAAGCCGTTTGAAGCTAATTTTGTTTTCCATTTTTAACCACATCACTTGTATTAGAGTTTGAGAAAGTAGTACTAATTTGAAGTTAAATTTCTTCTATTTCTATAATTGTTATGGAGGATATTAAAAAAAAAATTCAATTTAGAAGCAAAAACCTTTTTCATTAATAAATTTATTTATTTTATTAATAAAAAAAAGTTTTTGGTATAGATTTATCAACTTCATATTACATAACGATAATAAATAATATTATGTGTACTATATAGATCTTATTAAAACTATCGCTCAAATTATTCATCTTTAACAATTAAAATAAGAACTCTTACCATTAAATCACGCCGGTGTTATTATTAGTAAATAAGAATTCTCAATACGCCGCCGCTGATAATTTACAAGTCCAAAAATAGACGGCAGCGATTGTTTCAACTTTCAAGAATTACAAGACTGAAGAGACGTGCTTTTTGGGAAAATGAAAGAAATATTGTCGTAGAAAGTGGGAATATAATGTCTGCTACCTCACGGTACACCAGGAACTGTGCTGTGAACTACCACCAATAAATTGACACGTAGCTACAAATATTTCTATAAATATCTGCATCATCTCGTTTTTGAAAACAGAATTCCAATAACGTCTTTTCATTGCTTGATGTGGAAGCATTAAAGATAAATCTGACGGCTATAAAAGTAGCTGTTGATTTGATGTCTTACTTTTTATCCGATAAACTTGTTTCTCCCTCGACATCTCTTTGCACGCCTTAAGAAATGGGCATATACCAATAAATAGTTAGATGTTATTACTTATTAGTTTAAATGTGAATTTAGTATTGAGAATACTTTTTTTAGTTTAGTAATAACAATTAGTAATAATTTGTTATTTAAATGGTTATTGAGATGTATTACGTTGATAATATTTTTACAATAAATTTTTGGTTAGTTATTCTTAGTTCAAATTAGAATTTAGCACTAAGATTACTTTTTTAACTCAACAATAATAACTAGTAATAACCTGCCACTTAGGATTTGTTGTAAATATTGTAAAAATGTTGTGAACATATCATTTTTCAAATTGAGAAGTGCTACATCCAAAATATTTTTACAATATTTTTACAGCAAATCATAAATGATTAGTTGTTATTGGTTCAAATTTGAATTTAGCATTGAGTTTATTTTTTTAACCCAATAATAACAATCAGTAATAACTTGTCACTTAGAATTTGTTGTAAAAATGTTTTGAACATATCATTTTCAAATTGAGAAGTGTTACGTTTACAACATTTTTACAACAAATCATAAATGATTAGTTGTTATAGATTCAAATTTGAATTTAGCACTAAGATTACTTTTTTAACCTAATAATAACAACCGACAATAATCTGTGTTACTTGCCATTTAGAATTTATTGTAAAAATGTTGTAAATATATTATTTCTCAAATTGAGAAGTGCTACATCCACAATATTTTTACAACAAATCATAAATAGTTAGTTGTTATTAGTTCAAATTTGAATTTAGCACTGAGATTACTTTTTTAACCTAATAATAACAACCAGTAACAACCTATCACTTAGGATTTATTGTAAAAATGTTGTGAACATATCATTTTTCATATAGATAATAGCCTTGAGATCTATTGTTACTCTAGACAGTAGTAGATATGGCTTAACCTAATATTTATTAGCAGGTGAGTGCCTTAGCAGTCACGCCTATGGGGTTCGCCACAATGATCACCCCCGCTCACCCATTTTATTTTTCATAAAAAAATAAAAAAAATGAAAATAAATATTATAATGTAATTATTACTAAGAAAGAAAAGTATGTGACAATAAGGGCTTTAAGTGTACATATTAAAGATTAATAAATACTCTATTATAAGTTGTAATACATGCTTTTTAAAAAATAAAATACACATGTTAATATTTTGTTGATTTATATATAGACATTTATTGTGGTTGTATGTTTTTTTTTTTTTTTTTTTTTTTTTTGGGAATATTTTTGAGAAAGGAAACTTGAGAAAAGAAACTTGGAATCTATTTGGATATCACTTATTACTGAAAACTGAAAACACTGTAATAAAATAATTTTTAAATCTGTGAATAGTATCGTGAGACTCAATTTTAAAGTTAGATTAGTATTTTTCTGTACTTACGAGTCAGTAAATAGTGCATGGGACCTATAGAAAAAAAACACAGACGCATTAGAAACGCACAAACGCGCTATCCAAACTCACACTTGAAGTATCTTTATTCAGTGGTGGCCAAATTGGCTAAATTATACTGAAGAATGGAAAACAAATGTAGAGGAACATCATTCATCTACACTACATAGTTTAAGACATTAATGGAATGTCTAGCTAAACCATGGGCTAGTTTATTGCCATCTCTTCTACGATGAGAGTATAGCAATTTTGAATACAAATTGGACCATACACGGGCATCTTGAATGAGGGGTTCCACCAAAGCAATTGTTTGACCACTTGCCTTTAACGTTGAAATGATAAGAGCTTGTTTGGATTTGATGAGTTTTGAGTGATATCACTCAATTTTCTGTTTCCATCATCCAAATTGTGTGGGTCCCACAGATGAGTATTTGTTTGGATGAGTTTTGGAACATTGTTTCCATTACTCAATTCTCTGATTTTTGAGTGATAAGTTATGGAAACTGAAAACACATTTTAGGTGTTTTCAGTTTTCAAAACTCAATTTTCAATGTCATTTTTGTAATTAAACCCACATACCCAGCTGCAATGTTTGACAAACGGATTTTTTTTTTTGGGTGAAACCTAGCTGCAACTTTTGAAGTTGAAAACTAGGTCTGAGTTAAGGTGCCAAACAGGGAGTTTGGGAAATTGAAGTATTTTAAGTTATGAGTGATGAGTGATGAAAATTGAGTAATGAAAATTGAATGATGAAAATTGAGTGATGACAAATTACAAACCAAACAGGCCCTAAGCAATTTTTTTTTTTTGGAAATATGTGCATACAATTTAAATTTATTTCTAAAAATACATAAAAATATTATTTAATATAGTATTAAATACATATTAACCATTGTACTTAAGATGTTTGTTAACAAAGTCAAAAAAGAAAAACTGTTTTTATTTGACACGCTTATCACATCACATGTAACTTGATTATATTATGTATTCTTTCCTGTGGGAACTTTGATACGATTTGTTGTACTATACTACCACTTATGTGTGTATTGAATTAAATTAAATAATCTTTTGTATGTCCCCAAAATAACGGTGTTTATTCGGTTAGTTATGCCTTGAAGTTTTTATACCAACAAGTCAATGTTCCTTTTGCGAAATCTCTTTGGAATTGGATCTATAAACTCCAATGCCCCAAAAAATCCAAATTTTCATTTGGAATTCCGGGCGCAATCGGTTGCCTACTCGTCAATATCTGGCTTTTTCTCACCCAGAAATCAATAACCAATACCCTAGGTGTAATACTCTTGAAACTGCTATCCATATTTTAAGAGATTGCCCTTGGGCTAAGATGGTCTGGTGTCACTCTCCGAGTGTGTTGCCCCTATCATTTTTTTCACCTACCACTTCAAACTTGGCTCTATACCATACTCTCATCCTTTGCCATCAACTTCCTTGGAATATTTACTTCCCCCTCCTCTATTGGCACTTATGGTTGGCTAGAAACGAGCGTATTTTTAACAATTAATCTTGCCCCCAATATCAGTGTATGCTCAAAGTGGTTCAATTTGCTACAAAATTTTTCTTTTTAGCTTGCCCTGCAAAGACTATTAATATTGAAATCCCTGGGACTATTAAATGGAATGCTCCACTAGAAGCTTTTATAAAAGTAAATACAGGTTAGGTAATCTTGGATTGGTTGGTGCAGGCGAGCTGTTGTGTAATAGTTCAGGTTCTTGGGTTTCAGGTTTTTCATTACACGGGTATTACTTTTGATAATATTGCTGAGTTGGGAGCATTTCGCCAAGATCTCCTTTTGGCATATAATTTGGGATTTAAATTTATTCATTTTGAAATTGATTCCACGGCAATTCTTTCCTGGTTAGTCATTGATAAAGATATCACACCAGATACTATCCCACTACCATGTGATTGCAGGAACCTTATGGAGTGTGATTGGACTGTCCAGGTGTGCCACATATTTTGTGAAGCTAATGACTGCATAGATACTCAGGGGAAATCAACAACAGTGCCTTTTGGAAATTTATAATACCTGTCTCGCTTTTGTGTATGCATCTTTTGTATGGGATATGGAACACCTTGTGACTAGTAGGTAGTGTCCCGTAAAGGTTGAAATATCTGTTGTTGTATGACATTATATATAATTAAATAATACTCCCCCTTTTTTATTAAAAAAAAAATACAAATAATAATAAAAATAATAGTATCATACAATCTCTTTAAAAAGAAAAACACATAAACATACACAAAAGATAGCATCAAATTAGCATATAAAATCCTCCTACGTAGAGGAAAAAATCATAGGAAAAATCCAATCTATCTTCTATAATACATTAAAGATTACAACACTCACAGCTTACGTTGTTAAGACAGAATCTCTCTCTCTACAAATTTTATTTTAGTACGTGTGGATTGAATTATGATTGTTGCTAGTTGCTACATACCTTAAAAAATTTTCCCAGTTCTTTAGATTTTAACTTTCAATTATTTTTTTCTCTTCGTAAAATTTCTCCATTTTCTTTGTTCTGTTACTTTGCTTTCATTCTCTTTGTTCTTCATTGAAACCTCTAAAAAAAACCCATCATCACCAACAATGGGTAAGCCTGCCTATGACTAGAAAACCACTTAAGCGAACGCCATTATCAACCAAAGTCATCGTTTCCATCCATCATTTGCTACTGAATCACTCATTGTAAATCAAATCTATAAGCCATCGCCACTAATGTTCCTCAGAGAGAGAGAGAGATTAGTGAGCTACATTACTTCTTGGGTGGAACTATAGCTTTTAGGAATATTTAATAACATATCATGTTTTGGCTAATAAACCTAATTGCTTCGGTTTCACAGTAGTCTAATAGATTTAACAAAAATTCTTAAAAGAAACCCAATTTTTCTATTTTAAGTAACTTATTATTCGTATACCATATATGATTAGCTATTTGTTTCTCCTTATAGTTATTGTAAGTTTTTAGACCCCTAGAAAACACCATGTTTAACCTAATTTATTAGCCAAGTAGTTATTTAGGTTAATTATTCAGATTAAGGTTGAACATTCATCAAACATAACGTGCACAATAGAAAACTAAATAACACATGATGTGATGACCTAGAAAAACCAATGAAATAAACTACTTTTAAGGTAAAAAATTTGGGAGGAATGATCCTAAGAGAACAATCCACTATATCATCAGTACTAGCAATATGCATGTCATCTTCGGTAGGTGCTTGAAAGAATTAGAAGGTACAATAACCTCACAAATCTCACAAGAGTAGCTCTCAAAGACTTGAAAAATGTGTTTTATGGTTGTCCTTATATACCTAGTAAGTTTGGACTAAAACTCTAAATGTTTCGCGAGTTGTTAGGCCTTAAAAAAAATTCTACAAATCACGGTTCGATCGATCAAAGCATTCTCCTAATTGGTCAAGCTTGATAGATTTTCAATTCTTCTTTTTTGCAGTTTGTACGTTCTTGAATGTTGACTTATATCGTCTTGAGCAATGTCTAAAACACTTCATAGACCCTAAGATCTACTCGTAAACAAGTTTGTGTTCTTGGTTTGCTAACATACAAAGTATTTAGTACGTAAATATTTATTTCTAAATATTTAGAACTTGACAGTTATATATAAATATATATAGACAAACATTATATATTATTTTTTCTCTCCAAAATAAATAAATATATATATATATATTTTAAATATTTTTTAATCTTTTCTTCCACCTTTCCTTCCACAACAACAATTCATAAATTACGGCCAACACACTCAAATACAAAATATAATGTAAAGAATTTTGTAAATCAGTTGATACTTCGTAGTGTTTCAAATGACAACATTTTGGGTTCAAATTCTAGATTGCAACTATCACATTATCTAAAAAAGAAAGAAAGAAAAAAGGTCTCACTAGCAAATTGGTTGAATTGAAGAGAAAGTAAACCATGCTCTAGCACAAACCTCTACTAGGGTAGGCATTTTCATAGCTAATAACCAAGTGAGATCCACTTTGTAGTTTGTACAGTAGCCGAAGCTAATTTGGAAAGAGCTACTCCCATGTTTCGTGCTACTTATGGTGGCGAAGTAAGAATATTAGGTTTCCTGAATCAAATTCGATATCCTTTCATTCATGCCCTTAGATTTCTTATTAAGAGGAAATTTGTTCACATGTCAAAGTTTATTATTATGAGTTTGAATTGTTAGTCATATTGTGTCAGTTGACATATTATCCGAAGAGTAAACATATTTTAGAACTGATTGTGCATCTTATGAAAAAAGATAACAACAAAACATTTCAATATTGAAAAATAAAAGGGCATTGAGCACATATATAATTCAATTGTATGTTTTTTTCTTTATTGCCTTACGTCCAAAGAGGTTAGGATCTAAAAAAATTTATGTATTTGAAGATTATCATACTTTTTTCTTGGTGTGTATATCATTTTATTGGTACTTCCATTAATTTTTTTTTTTTTTTTTGGAATCTGTCTTGTAATTTGAAATTTGTCACTTTTGGTATCTTGAGCAATAAAATTTTGGTTTTAGTATTGATATTATCTTAATTTCAAAAATAAATAAATTTAAAAAGCACTTATTAGGAGATTATTTAATTAATAAAGGCTAATGGGTTAGTAAATTGAGAAATTGAAACGTTTTAAGTGGATGAAATGTTTCCCCCTCTACTGTGAGAGTGCTACGACTAGGCGTAAAATTTAAGTAACTAATTTTTTTCTTATGGATACAACAATTATAGTGGACAAAGGTCATGCAATTTTGGAGACAAAATCACAAGCAACATTTCATAAGGAATTCGTAATATTCTAGACCCAAGTGTTTGTAAAACAAGAAAAAGAATTTTAAATTGTCCCCATTTTAAAATTACCCTTGCTATAAAAGGAAAGTGAGACTCTGTATGTGGTCAACAATTAAAGTAACTAACCCTACAAGAATGAATCAATGTAACAAAATGAACTAATTTTTGGAAAAGGTTATTTACCCAAAAAAAAAAAAAAGGTAGAGATATTTTTTAAGTGGTTGTTGAACAATTGAGGACATATCAAAGGAGCTTTCATATTCTAATTTTTTCAAATTTTTTGACAACTTCAAATAACATGCCACCGAAGGGAGGCATTGAGTATTGCAACTATGATTGCTACAATAAAAATGAAGTTGGGGTAACTCAATCCAAAATTCTTAAACATCAAGTGTGAAACAATCAAATGGAGCAAAACTCACATAGAAAACTCATTACCCTCGACATATCAAGGTAGATTGTCACAAGTGTTGTGAATATATTTTTCAATGCAAAATGAACATATGTATTAAATTCTTATGCCAAAAAAAAAAAGGCATTTTTTAGTGCACATTCAACTAAAATGAAGTGTGTTTATCTATTTACGTCACTAAACCCTAGTGCATTTTTAATGCAAGATGTAGAGGTTGAATGAGTCTTAAACTTAAACATAAACATAGAATAATATTCTCCCAGCCTAGGAACTGTTTAATAGAATATGAGTATTATCCAAAAATGAAAATACTAATTGAAGAAAATGGCATTGACGTCAAACACTTAATGATTGATTTACTTGAGCGAGCATTCGTTTATAATTTGTTGGAGGAATTGATAAAGAACACATTAATTTATATGTCAAGTTTCAAATTATGGTTAACAAAAATACTTGTAAGAATTAGAGAAAAACAAATATTAATGTTTTCATATATTCTAAGTTCAATCTTTTAGGCTATTAATGAAACTTTTCTTTTCTTTTGGTAATTTGTGAATGCAGTTAAGGTCTGCATTTTGCTTGCTAAGGGAAAAGGATTGCAACACTACACAAAAGGAACAACGAATTTGGTTCAACTCTGGGTGTCCAAGTTGGATAGGATTGGTTGCTGTGTTCGTGTATGGGATTTTATTAGTCTTTGATTTACCAAGCGTGTATACCTCCCCAACTGTCATTAATTTTGTGGTCCACGCCTTCCTGCATTGCAGCTTCCAAGTTGGTCTAGTCATAGTGGCAAGTTGGGCCATCAATTTAACGAAGCAAAAGGATATGTCTCCATATTTCGAAAATCTGTTAGTCCTGGTAGCATTCCTAATTTACAGTGAAACTTCTGGAGTTACCAGACCTGACAAGCAAAAAGCTGGATGAAGTGGAGAAGGCTCCCAACAAGTAGCTGGAACATATATATATATATATATTGCAATAAAAAATATTCTATTTCTATATATATATATATATAATTTTGTTTATATTGTAAGAATATTCTTGTTTGCCTCATAATTTGTTGATCAATATTCTTGTACACCATCTATAAAGGAATGATATAATATTCTTAAGCATTTTCTTATAAGCTTATTCCAGTTATGGTAGCAATCTTGCCATTTAGCTTAACCACATAAATAAGGAAGTCTTGATCATTACATCCTGTCATCACTTGTAAAAACATTATTCTGTCTGTTTCTTACAGCATTTTGGGGCAAAACCCCATCATTGAGGATGTGGCCCTAAAAAACTGATATACAATGTTAGTGAAAGATAATTGTAATGTTAAAAACATATGTATTAAATTCTTATGCAAAAAAAAAAAGGCATTTTTTGGTGCACACAAAAAATGAAGTGTATTTATCTATTTATGTCACTAAATCCTAGTGCATTTTTTTTTTATGCAAGATGTAGAGGTTCTATGAGTCTTACCTATAAACATAAATATAAAATAATATTCTCCCAGCCTAAGAACCTTTTAATAGAATATGAGTATTATCAAAAAATGAAAGCAATAATTGAAGAAAATAGCATGAACTTCAATCACTTAATGATTGATTTACTTGAGCGAGCATTCGTTTATAATTTGTTGGAGGAATTGATAAAGAACAAATTAATTCATATATCAAGTTTCAAATTATGGTTAACAAAAACACTTGTAAGAATTAGAGAAAAACAAATATAAGGTATCATCAAGAATTAAACGTTGTTTGAAAGGTCTCATACTTACAGTCTAAAGTTGTTTTATACATTTTAAAAATATAGGAGGACTTAAGTGTAAATAGCCTAATGTTTTCATATATTGGTTTTAGAAAAATTTATATATTCTCAAGTTTATTTTTGAATAAAAAGTAACATATCTTTATAAGTTGGGAAAACAAATTAAAAGTTTATGTGTATGTTTAAGAAATTTTTGTTTAAATTTTATATTAAAAAAATAGTTTATTCTTTCTACAATTGTAACCCCTTTTAAGATTTTTGAAGATGTCTATGAAAAATAAAAAATTTTGCTTTAAATTTATATAGCAAGTTAGCTAAATAGAGAACAACATCGGAAAAATGAAAAGCCTTTGTGTACACACATTTCATTTGTAAGTTAATTTGTTTTTATTTTCCTTACATTTAAAGTTCCCAAGCCTTGATATGAACTTCAGTTTTTTTTTTTTTTTTTTTTGGGTGCTTTATTAGTCTTGTTTTATTAGTGTTTGTTGTAGCAGTAAAATTGTTGTTTCTTGTATTTTAAGCACTAGAAAATTGATTTTGATGTAACTCTTATGTGAATTTCAAAATTAATTAAGTTTAAAATGCTTTCACTAAGAGATTAATAAATAAATTGATGCTAAAAAAACACTAAATAAATAGTACTAGAAAATAGAATAGATGCTAAAAATGAATTATTGAAGTCACAATGATAATCACATGTAATTTGGGAATTGCAAAATTAGTAGTAATGTGGAATCAAATGTTAGGTTCAGTATATCAAGGATGAGTTCAAGGAGATTTATCAATCAACTTTAAAGTCAAAAAGTTTCAAATAACTCGTCTACTTGGACGATATGCAGTCTAGCAACTGATTTTGCTTCTTTGAAAGACACCAACATAAGGTTTACTTGCTAACCCTTTGATATTAGGGTCCGTTTGGTATATGCATTTAAATAACAGTTTTCAATTTTTAAACAACATTACATGTATTTCTATACATTTTTTCACCCACATGTATTTCTAAAAAATATAAATAACTTTACTAGAACAATATTACCAAATAGGCTCTAATCCCTCCTGTACTGTAAAGCTACGTGCCTCACACTTGTCACAAGTATCCTTGTTGAAGCTAGATGGTGGTACTTGTCAACTTTCATTACCTCACCAAAATAATCACTTGGAATGTGCCGCGTAAATGCTTTGGAAGATTTTTTTTTTCCTTTCTTTTTATTGGTTTGAAGTTACATGAAGCCACTCCAATTTTTTTAAGTTGTTTTTTCCATTTCTTCCATACAGGACTAGAAAGTAGAAGCTACCCTTCATATGATGGTTTAATTTCCTTATAATAAAGTGGGGTAGGAGATTCAAACTTAAGTTCTCCATATGGAGAGAAGAGAACTAGATAATGTCACTAAACAACAAAGACTTTTAGCCCCAATCTTTAAAATTATTGTTTATATTGAATACAACATTTAGAATATATAAATAACTTTTCTTCCAAATATACTAATCTAGTTTATTAAAGATTGTACATCGTTTGCCACATATACTAATTTAGTTTTTTTCCATTTTGAAGAGATAACTAATCTAAATATTTGTGAGACAAATAATTGTGACTTCTACAAGGCTGATGCTATTTGCTGGAAGTTTTGGTTTGGCACCATCGGCAAACAAGAACACCATGCATGACAGGATCACCATAAATTATCTTAGGAATTTTATTTTATTTCTCTCTTATGTTGTTCCTGTTTTCAACAAACATGTGGTTGGTTTGATATCCCCACAAAAATGTGATTGATAGCCAAAGCTTAGGGTAATTAGAGTTCACTATTGCACTATTTGGAGATTGGTATAGGAGTCCTCTTAATTTAATTTACTATTCCCTTTGCCACACTAGTCGAAGACCTAAAAAAGATTTTAAAAACAAAAGGGAAAAATATTGCCCAAAACATCAGTCATTTCAAGCCATATATAGCTAATGGTTTGCTTTTTGGGAAACTTAGGGTGTCCTGCATACAGATACGCCTATGACATGCATATTGCAATGTTGTATTTGTGAAAAAGTGTCACCAAAGACAAAGGAAGACAAGATTTTTAATGTTGTTTAGCCCTCAAAATTACATCCACATGCTCTCTACTATTTATGAGTTTGGTCCTTTATAAACATGAATTCTATTAACAAATTTTCAATATTATTGCAATTAGATTGATACATATATTTTGATGGTGAACCAATAATTGGACCATCTCCAGTTCGTCCATAGTGTCATCCAAGTCCAAGAAGGTTATCCCAATATAAGAAGGTCGCCAAGCATAAGAAGGTCATCCATTATGAAAGCACCTGGACGACCTCTCAACATTTAAAAATTTTCATAATGGATTTATGTTCAAAAGCTTATAATTCGGGCCACATTCTATTATATTGAAGTATGAGCAAAACCCTTGTTCATCGCTATAAATTCCCATTAACTTCTAATGACAATTGTAGAAAATAAGATTGAAACTTCTAACTTCTATAGCAGTTGTGGAAGTTAAGTCTGAACCTTCAAACTTCCATACACGTCGAGAAAGTTACTAAACAAGTAACCACTCCAAAGCTCACTATATAAGGACTCATCCACATCAAATGAAAGTAAGTTTCCACTACTTCTATATTTGGAATTCTTGAGTTCTAAAGGGAAAACTAACTTAAGTATCAGAGGGTTCTTGGTCGGTTCACCCCAGTCACCTTTGATCTTGTGTTTTTTTCTTTTCTTTTATGGCCTCCAAAGCAACTACTAGCCCATTGAAACTTGGAGCATTTAGCCTACTGATTTTCAATGTATCATTAGTTGGTGCCGTCTGTGGGGAAGATTAAATTCGTGTTTTACAATTTATCTTTCTTTGACAAAAGGTTGCATGGTCCGAACAAGGTCAATGGCCACTAGTCCAGGCCACTAGGAGAGTGGGAATGCTTCCTGCCACCCTAACTGCGCTCACCAGTTAGCACCTGTTATGCAACCGCTTTTCGTCCAACAAATACAGTCCATGGCAGCCACCATGGTAGAGTTAACCCGTCGAAATCAAGAGCTAACCCGGGAGATCAACCAAAGGAGTCAACGTCATTACCGATGCATGGAAGGACAAGCTTAGAGTCAAGAAGTTAGAGAAGGAGAAAATGTGAGCGTGAGAATCACTCAAGGGATACTGCTTCACATAGGGTGCCGCACTTGGAAAAGGAGATGGATCAAATGAGGAGAGCCATGGAAGAGATGAGGAGAATATGAGAAGGACCAATCACGTAGATGATTTAGTTCATCGAACCAATTCCCTTTTATAACTTCCATCAATAGTCACCCTCTGCCTTTCAACTTTAATATGCCTTTGTTGGATTCATACGATGGAATGCGCGACCCATGTGATCATATGGCAACCTTCATGACCACGATGCACCTTTAAGGAGTTTCGGACGAGATAATGTGTAGGGCATTCCCAACCATTCATAAGGGACTGGTACGAGTATGGTTTAGTAAGATACCTCCAAACACCATTGGTTCTTTCGAAGATTTGAGCAAGTTATTTGTCTATAACTTTCATTGGAGGTCAAAGGCATAAGCATTCCTCGTCTAACCTGCTGACTATAGAACAAGGAGATAATGAAAGTTTACGATCCTTCATCACCCACTTCAACAGGGTGGCCTTGACAGTAGACGAAATGGACGATAAGCTACTATTAGCAGCCTTCCATAATGGAGTTAGTTCAAATCTATTCATCCACAAGCTTTATAATCAAGAACCATAGACCATGGCTGAACTCGTCCATTCAGCCCAAAGTTTTATGAATGCAGAAGATGCGATTATTGCTAAAAGGAGGAAGAGAGTAGACCAAATGGAAGTAGACCTCCCATGTCATCCTGAACAAGGCCTTCATCCAAAGAAGGCCCGAACAGGAGAGAAGAAGGATAGAGACAACAGGAAGGCAGGTTCGTCTTCAGGAAGAGGTCAGCATTACACGCTCTTGAATGTTCCACTTGATCAACTGCTTATGTAGATCAAGGATCATCCATCCTTGAAGTGGCCAAAGAAGATGAAGGGTGTTGAGGACAAATTTTTCACATCAAATGGTTTCATTTCATTGGCGACTCGCACCACGTCAACATTATCATGGATTTTGGGAAAATCTCTTTTAAGGCCCAAAAGAGCCCATATTTACAAAAAAAAAAAAAAAAAAAAAAAAGGCGTCAAAGCCCGTAGTTCAAGCTCATGGCACGTCATCTCATTTTTGGCTCATGATCCAAGCTCATGAGTCTCATCGAGAAAATTTTGGGAGTCGTGGTTTGGAGGGCCAAGAAGTATGTTCAGTAAAGCTCTAGTGATTCAAAGTTGATAAAGGAAAGCATGTTGCTTGCCATGTCTTCTCCAATTCCCTGAACTCTGATGGGTCAGTGTGCAATAGGTAACACTTGGTAAGCCTATCATATCACATAACACTTAAAATGATAAAACTCTCCATGCTTTTTACATAAAAATTAATGACCATCATATAATATAAGTTTAAAAATGTAATTATATCATTTCATATTAATTATATTATTATTTTCATTTAAATCAATTCCAAGCACATGGCTAAATATATATTAATATCTCATATCTAGCATTAAATGCTCTCCTTACTTTCCAAGATTTGGTTAAAATACAAAGAAACCATAATTACATCTTTAAAACTTCATCAAATATCAACTGACTAGTCTATTACTTATCAAAATTATATATGGAATACACATATAATTTTTCAAAAGAGGAAAATTAGCCAAAAATACCAACAATAGCTCCAGCAGAAGCTGCAAATAGTTTCTGTTGAAACTGCAATAGCTTTAGTGAAATTTGCAAACAGCTTCAACAGAAGCTGCAACAGCTTCTGTAGAAACTACAATAGTTCCAGTAGAAGTTGTAGTAGGTCCAGCAGGTTGACACATGTCCTAAAATGACATCACTTACCCATTAATGCCCAATCCCAGTAGCTTGCTATCATACCCAAAGAAATAGAAGGATCCCATAAAGATTATCTTACCATTTTTAGCCAAACCATGAATTTAATGCCAAGTATTTTCTTCCAAGCAAAAGATGTCATTCAGATGACATCATCTAGTTGTAACAGCTGTGACTGACAGCTGTAACAGCAGCTCCAACACCATTAAAGTCTCAAAATTTCTTCTTTTGACTAAAAAACAATAAACCACTAATGAAACTACTTAGTTTGTCAAAGACTTTTCCTTATTTGCTAAATTTCCCTTAAACTAATTCTAATCTAGTTACATACTTGGCTCTATATAAAGAGGACCAAGCTACACACTAAAAAGGGACACCATCCATCCCTGTCTCACCCCCTTATTCTGAAACTTCATTCATTTTGCTGCCACATACACATTTTCATACTTCTGCATCTCTCTTTATAGATAGTAACACAACACACATATTACAAACCATCCACCCCTCTCTCATCCTCAATATTCTGAAACTTCATTTACTTTGCTGCACATATATCTAAACTTTTCCATAGTTCTTCATCTCCCTTACAAAAATATCGCTTCTTAGATAACACCATTACATCACACATATTACACCACACCATTACACACTATCCATCTCTCCCACACTTTAATATTCTAAAATTTCATCATTTTGCTACCCAAAAACATATCTCCATCTCATTCTTTATTTCTCATACAAAATCTCCCTTCTTAGAAAGTAACATAACCCATGATATAACACAAAAAACCACTCCAGCAGCAGCTATAATCTTATGTATTCACTATATTTAAATTTCATATTATCTATCTCACACTTCCATATATTTTGCAAACACATTCCTCAAAAAATACCTATACATACTTCTCATATATCCTTAAACTCCATGTCTCACAAAGTATACATATATAAGATCCATGTACAACAAAGTATCAACATATAATTCCTATACATATTACAAACACCATATCTCACAAAATATGTATATTTCTTACCATTTCCACACATCTTAAAACATATCAAACAGTCTTTCAAGAACTTATTACTAAAAGCCCTTTCTTATGGAAGACATATTTATAATGCTAAAAACCCTTCTTATGAAAGGCAAAAACTTGTAATACTAAAAGTCATTCTTATGGAAGGCAACATTATTTGGCTAAAAACTAAAAGAGCATTACATGGGGAAAGTCTTTTAAGTGCATGACGAAAGGGGATAAACTTAACCAACCTATGCACACGGCTGGACATACTCTCTCTCCCTTCGATTGCACCCATTTTTCCCCTTCAATCATGAAATCATCATGGAAGGACTCGTAATATCATATTGTACTACTAGACTCATTTTATCACGCTGTTGAAATGTCATAAGTCTACTGCTGTTCTTCGGCTAGAGCTATAAACACACAAGATAAGTCAATATTTCTCTATTTTCAAGATTACATTATTAAGTACATGTTAATTCATTATTATTGTACCGTTGGATGCAAGTTACTTTAATATCATCTCATTATTTAATGAAACATGATCACACTAATACTTCATTAATAAACATATATATTAATAAATTGATCTACCATAGTTGGACATATTATACGGACATAAACCACCGATAGACATATATTATTCAGACATATACCACTAATGGACATATATTACTTGGACATAAACCAATGTTGGATGTGTATTATTTGGACATAAACCATTACTGGACATACCTTATTACATTGAACATGAACTACACCACAGCTGGATATGGACTATTGGACTTATCCCATTATTGGAAGTATGATAATTAATTACATTCTAATGAACATCACTTGACACACATAATAATAACGTATCAACTCACCATCTAATCAAAACTATCATGCTAAGCATATTATTTATATATTTCAACCATTATCATGATTCTAAAACTTTGGGCCTTATCTATTTTGCAGGCTTAAAATGCTTCGAAAGCCATTGGTCTATGCAGCCTAATGTCGAGTTCCAAATTGGACTCCCCAAAACAAATTCGGGCCTAGCAAAGTCACACCTCCAACAAAAGACACATGGCTACATGCAAAAAACCACCCCCGACAAAGTGAGATCCCAACAAATGCAATATGAATAAATATTGCCGCTTTCATAGAGATTATAGGCATGACATGGACAAGTGTTATGACTTGAAGTAACAGATAGAGAATCTCATTAGGCAGGGAAAGTTGAGGAATTTTCGTGGACGAGATCATAAGGACGAGAAGTTGAATGGAAAGATAGAAGAGCCATCACGACCCCCACTTGGAGAAATAAGAATCATTGTAGGAGGAATTTCGGCAGGGCAGTCTTCCAAGTCAAGGAAGACTTACCTGAAGGTGGTGCAAAATGTCCAGCTATCAGGATGACCTCCAAGGACTAAGGCGGTAGGCAAGCAAGCCATTACCTTCACAAACAAAGATGCTGTTAGGATTCATCATCCACATGATGATGCAATTGTCATCACTTTGCTCATTGCAGACTATACAACTAGAAGGGTGTTGATAGATAATGGGAGTTCAACAGATATCTTACATTATCTCGCCTTTTAGCAGATGAGACTTAGATGAGACCAACTTTATCTAGTGAATTTGCCCTTACTAGAATTTGGAGGAATGAAGGTACACCTAGTCAGCATTATTACTCTGCCCGTCGTGGTAGGGGCATATCCATAGCAGATAGCTAAAGAAGTGAATTTCCTCATCGTAGATTATTCATCTTCCTACAATGCCATCATTGGACAACCAACTTTAAACAATTGGAAGGTAGTAACATCTACTTGCCACCTATTTGTCAAGTTCCCAACAGATTATGAAATATGATAAGTGTAAGAAGATCAGTTAGCTGCGAGAGAATGTTACTTATCCATGTTGTCTATGGATGAGCATGTGCAAACGATAAATATAGAGGAGAAAAGGATTGCTGTAGAGCCCATTGAAGTACTGGAAGATATTCCTTTGGATGAGAGTAACTCTGAGAAGTTTACTAGAATTGGAACAAGCATGGAGGAAAAGACGAAGCAAGACCTCGTCCAGTTCTTAAGAAAGAGCATTGATGTTTTTGCGTGGAGTCATGAAGACATGCCAGGGATTGACCCAAGTGTCATTACTTATTGTTTGAATGTGTATCCATCTTCTAAGCCTGTTCGTCAAAAGAAAAGGGTCTTTGCTCTTAAATAAGATAATGCTATCAAGGAAGAGGTCTAGAAGTTAACCATAGAAGAATTTATTCAGGAAGTTTATTACTCGGATTGGTTAGCTAATGTAGTGATTGAAGGTTTAATATGGGTATGAAACACCCTTGAACGTTTAGACCCCCAGATACAAAAATACCAATTCAAGATTTATATCAAACAATTCATGTGCGGAATATGATAACAAGCTTATAATAGAATTGATAAAACAATCTATGCCAAATATAAACACATCCACAACAGTAAATATAAGGCAAAGATAAAGGAAAGAGAGATGCAAACACACGGACAACACACGATGTGTTATCGAAGAGGAAACCGAAGTCCTCGGCGTAAAACCTCTCCGCCGCCCTCCAAATGGTGATAAAATCCACTAAAGAATATAGTTGGGATACATGAACAGCAGAAGACCCTCCAAGCCTAATCTACCCAAGTACCTAAGCCCTCCAAGCTTCTTGCTCCAACGAGGTTACGCCGAACCTATTTCTTCTTTAGCTTGCCGGATTCCGCTACTTGACCATAGCATCAACCAATGTATATTGGTTCCTTTCCAAACTGCTTCCCTAAGCACCAAATGGACCTTCTCACAGACGTGGGTGTGGCAAGATAAGGGTTTGGTAAATGACCTCTCAAGGGTATGACAATGGAGAGGAAGAAAGTAGAGGAATTTGTAGAGTCTCTTTAGATGAAGATTGGGGATGAGGCAATCTTGTTTCTCTCTAGGGTTTTCTCTCATAAAATTCTCTCTGGAAGCTCTCTTAAAATGATGGGTATAAGGGTGTATATATAGTAGGGTGAGAAGGGAATGCAAAACGTCAGTTTTTGCCAAACAGGGCAAGTTGGCGACTTGATCTCGCGGCTTGACCAAGTCGCGACGTAACGGCCTGGCCAGACTGAAACTTTTATCCTGTAGTGTGATAGCTAGCGCGACCCTTCAGCTTTCCAGTGTGCCTCTCACGTGCCAGAATTTCGCGGCTTGCCAGTCGTGATCCACCTGCGAGCCCTATCTGCGAGCCTCTGTTTTTCTTGCACACTCTTGAGCTTTTCTTCACATCTTCTCACACACTACCCTTACAATTTTCCCACCTAAATACAGGGTTGCTAAGTGCTAAATTACAAGCAAATTGGTTACGGAATAAAGCCAATTAAATGGTTGATTAAATTCAACCTTACAGTGATGGTCAAGAAGGCTAATGGCAAGTGGAGGATGTGTGTAGACTTCACTGATTTAAACAAGGTTTGCCTTAAGGATAGTTATTCGTTGCCACGCATTAATCAATTAGTAGACTCAATAGCAGGTCATCAATTGCTAAGTTTCATGGATGCCTTCTCAAGTTATAACCAAATAAAGATGGATGAGGCAGATCAAGAGAAGACATCCTTCATTACTGGTTAAGATTTATTTTGTTACAAAGTGATGCTTTTTGGTTTGAAGAATGCAGGGACAACTTATCAGAGGTTGGTCAATCATATGTTTCATCCACAGATAAGACAGAATGTAGAGGTTTATATAGATGACATGTTGGTGAAGATCTTGGACGAGAAGAAACATTTGGACGACCTATAGGAGACCTTTGACACACTTAGACGATAAAACATGAAGCTGAATCCAAGCAAGTGTGCCTTTGGGGTTTTGTCAGGGAAGTTATTAGGATTTATGGTTTCATAGAGGGGAATCGAAGCAAGTCCTGATAAGATCATAATACTAAACATGGAACCACCAAGAAATGTCAAGGAAGTTCAGTCTCTCATTGGACGAGTTGCAGCCCTAAATAGGTTTGTTTCGAAAGCTATTGATAAATGTTTACAATTTTTCAAGGTTCTCAAAAAAGCATTCGAATGGACGGACGAGTGTCAAAAGGCCTTCCAAGATCTTAAGATCTATCTTACCATGGCTCTCCTACTGAGTCCATCTATACCAAGTGAGGAGTTGTATTTATACTTAACGGTGTCTCGACATGTAGTAAGTTCGGCATTAATTAGGGAAGAAGGGAAAATATAGAAGCTTGTTTATTATACAAGCTAGGCACTAAGGGGGGTAGAAGGACAATATCCTATGATGGAAAAGTTGGCCTTTGCATTGATAATAGCTTCCAGGAAGCTAAGACATTACTTCCAGGCTTATGTAACTAATGTCTTGACAGATCATCCACTAAAGAAGGCAATGAACAAGTTAGAAGCCATAGGAAGACTGATCTAATGGGCTATAGAGCTTAGTGAGTTTGATATTAGGTATTAATCTAGAAGTGCAATAAAGGCTCAAGCTTTAGTAGATTTTATTTCAAAATTCACTCCAAATCATAATGATTTAGACAAGACAAATGAAGCTAAGACATGGGTCGTCCACACTACATGCAGGAGGAATGGAGTTATACTGGAATCCTCGGATGGGGATAAGTTGAAGTATGCAGCTCGTCTACAGTATCAAACAACCAACAATGAAGTTGAGTATGAAGCTTTCCTTAAAGGACCACAATTGGCTAAGTCTTTAGGGGCAGAGTCAGTGGATGTCGAAGGAGACTCTCAGTTGATCATAGAACAAGTAAATGGAATATATGAAGTAAAGGAAGAATGAATGAAGAAGTATCTTAATAGGGTGAAACGCCTTGTTAAGAAATTTAAAGAAACTAGTTTTCTTCAAGTCCCAAGGGAGGAAAAAATGGAAGTAGATGCCTTAGCAAAAGCAACATCAGCAGAAGGGTTAGTGGACGAGTTTGATGAAGTTCAGTACACACCTAGCATAGATCTTCCAAAGGTGAAATAGATAGAAGGTGAAGAAAATTGGATGACTGTAATAGTATTTTACCTAAAAGATAGAAAGCTTCCAGAAGAAAGAGATGAAACCAAAAAAACTAAGGATTAAATTAGATAAGTATGTCTTTATAGACGAGGTGCTATACAAAAGAGGCTTTTCTCAGCTTTACCTAAGAGTTTGATGAAATTCAGTACATGCCTAGCATAGATCTTCCAAAAGTGCAATAGATAGAAGGTGAAGAAAATTGGATGACCGTAATTGTAGTTCACCTAAAGGATAGAAGGCTTCTAGAAGAAAGAGATGAAACTAGAAAGCTAAGGATTAAATTAGCTAAGTATGTCCTTATAGACAAGGTGCTATACAAAAGAGGCTTTTCTTAGCCTTACCCAAGGTGTTTAGCTCCAGACGAAGCAAACTACGTATTGAGAGAAGTTCATGAAAGAGCATACGAAAACCATTAAGGAGCAAGAGCACTCGTCCACAAGGTCATCTGTGCAGGTTACTACTGGCTGACCATTCAAACAAATGCTAAAGCTAATGTAAAAGTGTGTGATCAGTGTCAATGCTTCAGCAATGTCCTTAGACAACCATCGGAGTACCTCACCCCGATGTGGCCCCATGGCCTTTTGTACAGTGGGGGTTGGATATTTTGGGTCTCTTTCCAATAGGTACCTGGCAGATGAAGTTTTTGGTAGTAGGGATCGATTACTTTACTAAGTGGGTGGAAGCTGAACCCTTAGCAAAGATCACATAGCAGAATGTCAAGAATTTCATCTAGAAGAGCATCGTATACCGATTTGGGGTTCCTAGGGTACTGGTGTCAGATAATAGAAGGCAGTTTGATAACACACCCTTTAGAGATTTTTATGAACAACTGGAGATAAAGAATCATTATTCCTCACCCTCCCACCTCCTAGCAAATGGATAAGCTGAAGTAATAAACCAATTCTTGTTGAAGATTATCAAGACTTGGCTTGAGGGGGCAAATAGAGTATGGCCAGACGAGTTACCCGGTGTTCTATGGGTACAAGACGATTGTGAGGACCCCACAGGGGAAACTCCCTTCAAATTAGCCAATGGAAGTGAAGCAGTCAGATCTGCAGAAGTGTACATGGCTAACCATAGGGTGATAAGGTGTCAAGATGAGGATAATGAAGAACAACTTCGTCTTAACCTTGATCTAATAGATAAGGTAAGGATGGATGTAGAGCAGAGGACAACAAGGTATAAAAACCTCATGGCTAGACAATATGATGCAATGGTGAAACCATGTGCTCTAACATTGGAGACCTTGTCCTAAAAAGGGTATTCTTGGTAACTAGAAACCTGGTACATGGAAAATTGGGGCCTAATTGGGAAGGACCCTAGAGGGTTATCAATTGCAAAAAGCAGGGATCATACTATTTGGAAGCCCTAGATAGACGAAGATTAAAGCACTCTTAGAATGTTGAGCATCTTAGAAGATACTATTAGTAAAGAGCATCATCCTGGATGAGCATCATCCTTGATGAGCATCATCATGGACGAAGTTGAAGTTATGTGTAACTTTCCTCATATTTGTTTGTGTTTATTGTTAGTACTACATGTTTTTAGTATTTTAATTCCCTAAAAGTGCATTAGTTTCCAACTTATGCATTGTCCATGGACGAATTTGTGATCGAAGAAGTCATGAACTTAGTCTATTTGTACATAAGTATTTTCAATTCTTTTAAAACACTAGCTTCTAAGCGTGTGCCATTCTTGTGGATGATGTTAGTGTTATGTATATACAGTTTGGATCTCCAATGTATATAATGTTGTGGGAATTTATAAATTTCATGTTGTTCTCATTCAAATTAATCCATAAGAAGGCTAAAGGCCCGAGACGAGTAAAATCTCTAGATGCAGGGATGTAACATCTATAAGCTTTCCTTAAATAAGGATAAAGCAAAGAAAAATAAACCTAAGTTATCTTCATCTAATCATTGGACGAGTTAAAATGTGCACGCAAGAATATTCAAAATCCATGGATGAATATAAACAGCTAAACAATCCAATCTTTGGACGAGTGGATATTGGAAATGTCTTGCCCAAAGACAAGTAAAAATCGTCCAGCCTATGGACAAAGAATAGAGCAAGCTATAAGTCAAATTTATGGACAAATAAAGCTGGCAAGAGAAATACCATTCATAGACAAGTTATACTTGTGTAATTTAAAGAATGGTAAAAGTGTTGAACATGAGAAAATTATTCTAACATGGACGAGCTAAACGCCTTCATGAATGGACGGACCACACTTAAAACCATAAGATATAATATGTATGATGTAAATAAAGGAAATTCATTCATGCACAAAAATAACATGTTCAATAGTAAATAAAGAATGAAGATGAAAATAGACATTCATTCATTTTAAAGAAAGGTAGACGACTACCATCCAAAAACCCTTGAACTATTCAAAACCAATGAAGGCTATTGTATCTATTGCACGTCCATAAACTTCGACGAAAAATTTGTACTTGAATAAGTTTTAAAAATAAAGCCCAAAACGAAGGGCATTTCCAACAAACTAAAGTAAATAATTTTTTTTTTACAAAGAAATAAATTTACTAGGATAAACCACTAGTGGCATTACCCCCAGACTTTGGGCCGTCCTTCCTGGTAATAGTGGCTTCCTAGGCAAGTTCCGTTGAAGCGTCATTCACAACGTTGACGTCCTCGGAGCTCGTCTGAAGCAGGGAACTCTCTGCTGTAGTAGGAATTTGGAAGGAGTCAAAGTCCATCTCAAGGTAGGCCTCCTTGGCATCAGAGCAAAAGTCTTCATAGCTAGCAACATAATATTGATCTAGACGATCAGTGTATTCTTTTGACTTCATAAATGTTGCAATGGCTTCCTTCTTAGCTTTCTCCAAGGGCGAAGTGAACTCTTGACATTTCACCTCATGGTGACTGATATGAGTTTCCTTCTTAATGGAGTCTGCCTTAAGCTCTTCTACCTCATTCCTTAGTTTCTTCTCTATCCCTTCAAGATGAGTAAGCTCCTCGATCAGCCTAATCACTTCCCTTTCTTCAAAATGAACTCATCATTTAGTTCTATACTCTTTGCCTTAGCAGCCTTAGCCTCGACATTAAGTTCCTTGCTTGGCTAGACGTAGTGTAGAACTTCGCCATGGCTTGAAAAATAAATAGACGAAAGAGAGTTAGGAATTTTTCAAAATTTCTTAGAAAATAAAATGGGGATAAAAACTACATACCTTGAAAAGATCATGGATAGGAGAGCGATCAAAATCCCTCATTGACATATCATAGCATGCGCTCACTTCTTTGTCAGTAATAAATCCTTTAAACGTCTTCCAAGCATAATCCTCGTCCAGCACCAAGTTGGGAGGACGCTTGGTTTGGAATGAAGGATGAATCCTATGAGAAGTTTTGGCTGTAGGAGGAGGAGAGTTCTCAGGTTGGATGGATGAGGGAGTAGTATAGACGGGAACCAGGTTCATTGTTGAGTCGTCCAAGTCTACCGTCATGGTTGGAAGTTTTGGAACCTTGGGAGGAAGAGTCTTGCTAGGCTTTTGCTTCTTTGAACCCTGGCATCTTGGAAGATCACCAAGGTCAGTAGAACTTGAAATGCTTTTCCTCTTCGCAGCCTAGACGGTAGACTTCTAGACAGCTGGTGGAGCTACCTCGTCTTGGACCTAAACATCCTCTCCACCCTCAGTGCCACTAGCAACACCTTTCCCTTTGTTTTCTTTCATAGTGGCTAACCCTGTGATGAAGAAGACTAGAGTTAATTAAAAAAAAAAAAAGTGATGAAAAGATGATCAATGAATGAACAGCACTTACTTCGACGAGTGGTCTCTTCGTGTGTGAGGTTCTCGTCAGTTGGCCTAGGACCAAGTCCGTAAATAGTAAGACGATGCAGGGTTACCAAACTATGAAAGGATCTACCAGGGTAAGCATGGGCTTTATCAATACGATCCAAATAAAACTTGTCCAAATGTGGATGGGTAATGGCTGCACAAACACAAAATAGAATTAAATGAGGAAAAGATCAAATAAAATAGCCAAAGTAAAGGAAGAAGAACATATCCTCAGGATGAAGACGACCTAGTGCACTGGTAAAAGGAGGGAAGGGGGAATTATTTACATCAATTGGGTCTTCAGCTCAAATTTTCAGAAATAAAGAAAAATTCCTTCTTCCATAACCTATTAGAAGAACTACGACCCCTAATCAAACTAAATTGGGAGCCCCTAGACAAAAACTGGTAAAAACCAGCAGATTGGGTAATTTTTGAGGGTTTATAATAGTAAAGGAACTTGTCTATTGTAATTGGATGATTTTTGTCAAACACCTCACTCCACAACACTTGCATGGCTACTATTATCCTCCATTCATTAGGATTGAGCTGGTTTGGTCCAATACCCAACCAATGGAAGAGACCTCTACAGAAAGAATTAAGAAGAAACCTAAAACCTGCTAAGAGGTAAGAAGTATATACACCAAAACTTGAAAAAGGAGAACAACATCATTCCCCCCTTTTAGGTAGACGAGGTCTAAACTCGCTAGGAATTTGATATCTACCTACAAGAGTATTCAACTTACTTGCGTCTAGAGTAGACGCCACCTCAGGGGCAAATAAATAACATTTTCTTCCTCTTTGTCTTGAGGGGGACTGGGTGACCTACTCCTTTTGGATGAGCTAGCCTTAACCCTAGAAGCTGTCCTACGTTGCATTTCCTGGAATTCCTTTAAAGGAATACCAGGAACCCCAGACGAAAAATGCTCGTCTTGGGAACTATTTTCACTATTACTATTGGTATTACTCTAACTACGGCTCTCATAACTACCATTACTTCCAGGGGACTCGTCTTGGTACTCATCTGTTTCTCTCTCAATACTACCATTAGACACAAACTTGATTAGAAGAATGAACAGACGAAAGCTCAAGGATGAAGGGAAGGAAGTACCTGACGAGAAACTAGAGATAAGGATGACTAGATGAAGCTCTTGGATAAGATGGCAAAAAGGAAATTATTAGAAAAGTGAAGGGTAAGAGAGAGAATGTACATATTTATAGGGCCCAGAGGTGGGTCAACAAAGTGTCACGGACCAACCAGAAGCTGACACGTGGCTTTTTCCTCGAAAAATAAATAGATGCGACTAATTAACCAATAAGATTGTGACAAGTGACGCAATTTGAAATAATGAAATCCAACTAGAGCAAGGACGACACGTGGCATACCAATTGACCATTAAAATGTTAACATGTGTCAAAAGCAAACAGTGATAACACAGTGTTTTGGACGACATTTGGACAAAGGGGGCAACTGATGGCGAACCAATAATTGGAACATCTCCAGTTCGTCCATAGTGTTGTCCAAGTCCAAGAAGGTTATCCCAATATAAGAAGGTCATCTAGCATAAGAAGGTCATCCATAATGAAAGCACCTGAATGACCTCTCAACACTTAGAAATTTTCATAATGGATTTATGTTCAAAAGCTTATAATTTGAGCCACGTTCTACTATTTTAAAGCATGAGCAAAATCCTTGTTCATCGCTATAACTTCCCACTAAGTTCTTAACTTCTAAAGGCAGTTGTAGAAAATAAGATTAAACCTTCTAACTTCTATAGTAGTTGTGGAAGTTAAGTCTGAACCTTCTAACTTCCATGCACGTCGAGGAAGTTACTAAACAAGTAACAACTCCAAAGCTCACTATATAAGGACTTATTCACATCAAATGAAAGTAAGTTTCTACTGCTCCTAAAGTTGGAATTCTTGAGTTCTAAACGGAAAACTAACTTAAGCATTGGAGGGTTCTTGGCCGGTTCACCCCGGTCACATTTGATCTTGTGTTTTTTCCTTTTCAGGCATTCCAAGCAACTACTAGCTCATTGAAGCTTGGAGGATTCAACCTACTACTTTTCTATGTATTATCATATTCTAAATATGGAGCTTTGATGAATGCTGCATTTATACATGATGGAAGTGATTTCCATAATTAACGTTTTGTGATAGCCATCGAAGAATTTTTTTTTTTTTTAAAAAAAAACTATCTAAAAAAACTGTGTTTTGATATTATTGATAAAAAAAAAAAAGAGAATAATTACAATGAGGTGGCATTGTTTCAATATTGTTAGAGTCCAAATCTTCTGTCCCACTTTTCCTGCTCCACTCTATACTCCACCAATAAATACTTATCATGTGTTTACCTAATTAATTAAATACTACTATTAATTAATAACTGTAGTATTAATAAATCAATAATGATAGTATTTAATTAATTAGGTGAACACGTGGCAAGTATTTATTAGTGGAGTATAGAGTAAAGTAGAAAAAGTGAGACAAAAGATTTGGGCTCTTTTTATATACAAAGCAGAGCACGAAGAGAGAAAAAATCACTTACTAACTTATTCTAGAGTAGAGTAGATTTTACTCAAAATTAATCTATTTTCAGCTAATTCTACTCTACTCTCCTTCACTCTCTCCCATTTCCTCCCTCAATCCAAATAGGCCATAAGAGTCTGTTTGGGAATTGCTTATTTAGTTGAAATTATTTATTTATTTATTTTTGCTAAAAGTATTATAGATAAAGTTAAAAGTTAGCTGAAATAGTATAGTGAAATCCACGAATAGTAGCAAAAAGTGTGATGAGACTCATGAATAGTAGCAAAAATAAGTTATATAATAAAAAAATCCATTTTTTTTTATCCAATGCCAAATGCAATCTAAAAAAGAAAAGTATGTGATAACAAGTGCCTTAAGGGCACATATTAAAGATTAATAAATATCCTATTATAAGTTGTAATACATGCTTTAAAAAAAAATAAAATATACATAAATAATTTGTTGATTTATATATAGACATTTATCATAGTTGTGATTTTTTTTTGGAATATGTGTGTACAATTTAACTTTATTTTTAAAAAATACATAAAAATATTATTTAATATAGTATTAAATACATATTAAGTTATTAACTGTTGTACTTAAGATGTTTGTTAACAAAGTCCAAAAAGAAAAAAATGTTTTTATTTGGCACGCTTATCACATATAACTTGATCATATTATGTATTTTTTCCTATGGGAACTTTGATACTATTTGTTGTACTATACTACCACTTATGTTATGTGTTTATTGAATTAAGTTAAATAATTACAAATAATAATAAAAATAATAGTATCATACAAATTAAAAAAAAAAAAAAAAACACATGCACATACACATACACAAAAGATGGACAAAATTGGCCTTTGCCCTTTCTGGGCAAAATAAGTAGCATTCTGCCCCCTTTTCCAAACTAATTAGGGAAATGTCCTTCTTTTGAAATTCGACTTTCTCTAAATCGAGTTAAGCCCTATAATGACGTTTTTCAGGACCTATAGTGGCGTTTTGTAACTCGAGCTTCATGAACTCGAGTTATACATAAAAAGATTGCATATAACTGAATTTCATAGAGCTCGAGTTACAAAACGCCACTATAGGTTTTTAAAACGTCACTATAGGTCCTTAAAAACGTCACTATAGGATTCTAAGAATTTTTTTTTAAACTCGATTTTGAGTAAGTCAAGTTTCAAAAGAGGGGTATTTTTCTAATTAGTTTGAAAAAAGGGGTAGAATGCTACTTATTTTGTCCGAAAAGGGTAGAGGCCAATTTTGTCCCACAAAAGATTACACTAGGAAAGGTAGCATACACATACACAAAAGATTACACATACACGTACACAAAAGATAGCATCAAATTAGCATATAAAATCCTCCTATGTAAAGGAAAAAATCATAGGAAAAAATTTATTCAATCCTCTATAATACATTAAAGATTACAACACTCACAGCTTACGTTGTTAAAACAGAATCTCTCTCTCTCTCTCTTTTTCTCTACAATTGTGGTTGATGAAACCTCTGACTGTGCATGAGTGTAATTTGGGCACCAAGTAGTACATGCGGGTTGAATTATGATCGTTGCTAGTTGCTACATACCTTAAAACATTTTCCTAGTTCTTTAGATTTTAACTTCCAATTATTTTTACTCTCCATAAAATTTCTCCATTTTCTTTGTTCTTTTACTTTGCTTTCATTTTGTTTGTTCTTCATTGAAACCTCCAAAAAACCCATCATCACGAACAATGGTAAGCCTGCCTATGACTAGAAATCCACTTAAGCGACCGCTATTATCAACCAAAGTCATCGTTTCTATCCATCGTATGCTACTGAATCACTCACTGTAAATCAAAATCTATAAGCCATCGCCACTGATGTTCGTCAGAGAGAGAGAGAGAGAGAGAGAGAGAGAGAGAGAGAGAGAGAGAGAGAGGTTTGAAAAAAAAAGAAAAAAAAATTAATGACCTACTTACTTCTAGGGGCACTATAGCTTTTAGGAATATTTAATAACATATAATGTTTTGGCTAATAAAGCTAATTGCTTCGGTTTCACAATAGTCTAATAGATTTAACAAAAATTCTTACTAGAAACCAAAATTTTCTATTTTAAGTAACTTATTATTCATATACCATACACATGAGTATCTATTTGTTTCTCGTTGTAGTTATTTGTAAGTTTATAGACACCTGGAAAACATAGTGTTTAACTTAATTTATTAGTCAAGTGGTTACTTATGTTAATTATTCAAATATAGGTTAAATGCACATAACATGATTCCAACCAAGACACTTCCTGTACTCCAAGAATCCCCTAAGCCTTCTGTTTCTGGCGGTTCGTGGTGTTCTCACTGAAATAAACTGAAGACTTCTCCAAATTTATGTACTGCCCAGAAGCTTTAGCATAAACTTGAAGAATCTCTACAATAGTATGAATTTCAGCTAGGGAAGCCCTGATAAAAATCAACGAATCATCTGCAAAGAGAAGATTAGTAATCTTTGGTGCATTTCTACAAATAGACACCCCATGCAAAGTCCCTCCTATCTCCGCCCTGTCCAGTAACGAAGTGAACCCTTCTGTGCATAACAGAAACAAGTATGGTGAAATGATATTAAAATTGTTTTAAAATGATCAATTATCAAATGACCTAAGAGCATTCCTTAACGGAACTAATTACATAAAGCATCATTGAAACATGGAGTTACTAATGTTTTATTTTGTCACACTAACCACCTGGTGTTTTGTTTTATAAGGCTTTTCGATTAACCCTAACTTTTGCCTAGGCCGCTTTATAAAAAGGTTTTCGACCTAGCGGTTTTTTTTTTTTTTTTGGGTCCCTTTTTAAACAAAATTTGATGATGTAACAAATGCTAACATCACATATAGAAAGAATTGGAGAAATTTATTGTTCTACCCTAACATTTTTTATTCTCTTTTAACTCTCTTTCAATAGTCATTTACATTTCTATCTATTCACTTAAGTTATAAGGTACACCAATCTTGTTGGAAAATATGGCTAAATAAACAAGTTTTGATTCAACAATACAAACCCTAAAAAATTAGCAATGAAAAAAATAAATAGATAGAGTTAGAAGGATCTCACAAACTATAGAGTCACACAAAATGCGTTGTCTTTAAAGGTTGATTTGTACCACATGGAGTAGAACTCGATGTGAATGGCTCTCTTGGCCCAAAAAACCCCCAAGATTAAACTATAGTGATTTCTTCAAGTTGATCACACACTCAAGCAAGAAGAAGTAGGAACAACCTTAATTTGCCTGTCCTTAAAACTAAAAACTTAGAAGCTGAAATTTTGTGGAGATGAGCAGGAAATTTAGAGCTGAACAGAGGGAGAGTGGTGGCAGCAAGAGGCTAGGAAAATTGAAGAGAAAGAAGTGAAATACAAGGGTTTTATATGCCAACTATAGGAAGACTAGCGGGCTAATTAAAAGGACTAGATCTCCAATAGCTACTGTGCAGATTTGATGCCCAATGGGTTGTTCATTAAATGCCCAACGGGCTGCTTAGATGCTCACCAACGAACATAACAAAATCAAATTTGGGCTAAAAGAAAGAAAGGGAAAAAGTGAGCCCAAGAAAGATATAACAAACCCAAGGCCAAGGCCAAGGCCAAGCCCAAGCCAACACCTATCCCATTGTATTCCAACTTACCACTTAAGATATGCAAAGGCTTATAAACTTATAACAAGGTTTATTTCTAACCAATGTGGGAAACAAAGCAAAGGTTAAGTGTTTGAAACACACTCACTCCAACAATCCCCCACATGTTACAAACACTAAACTAGGAAAGGCAATAAACTCAAGAAGGTATGCATCAATATGGTACCCTAAGGTTTTAATCATACTTAGGATAAATAAGTAGGAACTACTAGACAATGGTAGAGTTAGACTCTTTTAACCAAGCTATTAGATAACCAAACATTCCACCTAGATACCTTTATTTACCAAGGTTGTTCCATAAGTGGGTTGATACAGGCCATGCGCCATTGGATTTTATGAGAGCTCTAGAGACCTACCCAAGTCTCATAGGAAGCGGTACAACTTCCACTCCCACATAGGTGGCATCCATCAAGAGTGTGTGCAGTAAACCTCATCCCAATAGGCAGGGACTATGAATCCATTAAAAGTTAGAGCTTAACCTCTACCAGTCTACAATATTAGCACTGTCCCACACTATAGAGATAGACTCATCACTAATCTCTTCAATGAGATAGCAGAATACATAATAACTAACAGTGCCCATTTGGACCACAAATAACCTTTACCCATTTAACCCTTTGCGTGGAATCACCCATCATAGAGGTTGGGCATTGGCCGTAGTGTCACAATTTGGGTATCAGTCCCTATCCCTCTCGATGTCTCACTCACCCGCCTTCTTACTAGTGGCTTGGTCAAAGGATCGGCCAAATTCCTTTCGGACATCACAAAGTCCAAGGACATTACACCATTATCAATGAGCTGCCTCACAATATTGTGCCTCAATCGGATATGTTGACTTTTCCCATTATAGATTTTGTTCTTAGCATGTGCTGTGGCAGCTTGGCAATCACAATGTATGCAAATAGAGGCAATAGAGTTAGTATACAATGGTATATCAATTAACAAACTCCTAAGTCACTCGGTTTTGGACCCAGCCTTTTCCGAGGCTACTAACTCTGATTCCATGGTGGATCTCACTATGCAAGTCTACTATGGTTAGCCATGGCTCCCAAATAAAATTTTATGGCTCCACTATACTTGGCCATTGTGGCTTGCTTTCTGCTCAAATATGGTCATAATCTCTGATTTTTTTTCTTAATAACTGAGAACACTTTCTCAACCTTTTTTCAAAAAATTATTATTCAATGCAATATTTTAATTTCCTACTTTAGTTTTAGATTTGAATTAGTCTTAATGAACAAAAATTAAATAAAACTTAAAAGACTAAATTAAAAGCATATTAAAGTTATAGGGTATGCTTTATAATTTAACTTTAATTTTCATTTTCAATTTATCAAATTTGAACCTAACATGACTGCCACCACCTTATCTTTATATGGATGGTGATTCTATTTAACGGAAAGTCTTTGATAGTGTAAGACCTTGGACAAAATGGGCTTTTGCCATTTTTGGGCAAATTAATTGGCTTTATACCCCCTCCCCAAAACTAAGTAGGGAAATGCCTCTCTTTTAAAACTCTTAAGGAAAAAAAAAAATTCTGAAGTCCTACAGTGGCGTTTTAATGAGCTTATAGTGACGTTTTTAAGATTTATAGTGACTTTTTTAACTCGACTTCAATGAAATCGAGTTATAGGAAATTTTTTTTTACCTGTAGCTCGATTTCATTGAAGTCGAGTTAAAAAAACATCACTATAGGTCTTAAAAAATGCCACTATAGGCTCTTTAAAATGCTACTATAGGGCCTAACTTGATTTATCATAAATCGAGTTTTAAAAGAGGGGCATTTCCCTACTTAGTTTGGGAAAGAGAGTATAAAGCTAATTAATTTGCCCAAAAAGGGCAAAAGCCCATTTTTTCCGTAATACCTTACCTATCACTATAATTATTATTTGTGAATACCTTACCTATAAGCATTATTATTATTTTTTAGAAGAACCTATAAGCATTATTATTATTATAATTTTGAGAGAAACCTATAAGCATTATTTATGTGGGCACAATACATAGCTTTATTTATTATTTTTTTTTTTTTTTGGAAATCTTACCTAAAACCATTATAATTATTAATGCGGTTTCAAAAAATACATAGCTTGATCTGAGTGTACAAAATTTTTAATTTTAACTTTTCATATTCTCTCTTTTTCTTTTTTATTTCCTTTATTGTTTTCTATTGGAAAGAGAATAATGGGGAGAGGTTATGATTTATGTTTATCCCACCTCAATTTTGTTCCTCAGAGAAGAATCTCAGATTTATAAAAAACCGTGAACCAAATAGTTTTTTGGTCTATTAAAAATAACTAATTTTTTGGTTAGCATTTTTATTGTATTGAATTTAGAATTAAACCAATGAAAATCAATTCTTTCTTTCTTCTTTTTTCAATTTAAGAAAATTGACTGGTTGAACCATCCATCTAAAAAATTATAACTTACACATTACCACCACCCGAACTCAAGATTTATTTTAGTAAGATATATTATCTTTATATACTTATTTAATATTCTTTAAGTATTTTTAACGAAGGTTTATCTTGTTAAAAAAAAAAAAAAAAAAGAGTAAGTTGACCATTTTTTATAGAAGATAAAAATTCTACTCTAGTCTAATGTAAGTGTATATATGTGTGAAACTCCCTCTTAGAGACTTGAACCCCGGCCTTTATCCCTCACACTCCACAAACACTTATACTTATAGAGTGACCATCGTACCAAGGTGTGCGGTGATGTAAGTTGACTATTGACACAATGGTTAAATCAATTATAATCATAAGTGTGTATTGTGCTCCCATGAAGGCTCAAGTGTTATACGACCTGCAGTTTATAGTTTGTACATGTCTTTGCTACAAGTCGTTAGGTCAGAACTGATATATCAAAGAAACAATTTAGTGAGACACGTGTAATCAGTGTATTATTCCATTAGTTAGTGGGATGTATAGTTAAATTAGTTAAGTAGTCGTTAGTTAAAGAATCAGTTTTTTTTTTTCCCAATTATACTTTGCTCCTTTTATAACAAATTAATGAGAATCACAGACCATAATTAGATGTAAAATATATATATATATATATATATATATAAATGAACTGAATCCAATTACTCTAGTCTAAAAGAATAAATATAACAATTCTATGAGATAATTATTGTAAAAATAAAGTTTATTTATAATAAAAAAGTAACCATATTGAACTATGATATATTGTTTTTCTAAAAATTTTCACAATGTATAATCTTATAGTTAGAATAATACTTTTCATATAATATATAGGTGGTTATACTAAATAGAAGAAGTAAAATGCACCCATATATATCCCTCTAACTGTGACAATTTTCTATTTCATTATTATAATCATGTGACTTAGAATTGATTCTATCATACCAGTTCCATCTATTACTTTTGGAATATTATTGGAATTCACTTACATCATTATTCTTTATATTTTTAATAACTTAAAGAATTCTTCTTATATTTTATGTTTTTATACATAAAATAAATTGTAAAAGAGAATTATATAAATGCATATGTTTCTTAAATCAAATGTCATGCACCGAATGGTTTATGAGCAATGTAAAAATTATTTAGAATTGTCTCTTTAACAATTTACTTACAACAAGTTACACCAAGATTGTGATTATATATAATTTGAATTGTAGAGAAGAGATCAAATAATTGAATACTGAATGGAATTGTAAAAAAGAAATCAAAGTTGGGGAAGCATTATTACACGTTGCACGAAAGCAATTACACTCAATTTATAATTTATCTATTATATATATCTGATTTTTTTTTTTTTAATATTATCACTTAACATATATTTTGAGAGATTAATGAGTTAATTTATTTGATTATAGACAACAATCCTTTTAAGAAGAAAAAAGGAGTATTTTCTATTGATATACTCAAATAATTAAGAATATAAACACCAAAATAAAAATAAAAATAAATAAATAATTGATGGGGCCAAATGCTCTTTTTCTTTTTTCTTTTTTTTCCTAAAAATTACTTGTAGATATAAGTACATTAATGTATTCAAGCATGTGAAAGGGTGGACTTGGTTAGGTTTGTGCTTATTATTCACCTTGGTCCAAATGCATTCAAGCATGCAACTCACCTTGTGCTAGAACAAGTTTTTCTCTAAATTAGTTTGAAGAGAAAATTTTCAAACTTTACTGGATATGAATTTTGAAAATCTACCTGTTGGATTGCATGTTTTTATTAAATCCTTTATACTTACAAAATTATAAATAGATCAAAGACCCTTTGTTATGTTATCAATCAAATATTTAATTTTCAAGTTTTTGTGATATAAAATTATGCATAAAAAAAAATAAAAGTTTATTGATTGAATAGCAAATAATATCCAATTTGAACGAAATTTGACATGTATGTTAAGAACAAAATTACATGAAAACCAATGGCTAAATTTTCAAAATTTAAATCCAATAAAAAGATATAAGAATAGTTTGAAGAGTTTATTTTCTAACTAGTTTGGAGAGAAGTTTTATCCCTTTTTGTCGATCACAACATATGGTGCCACGCCAATGTCCAAAGCCACCCACAACCATTTGCATTCCATACCATTAATTAGTCGTAGACATGGCAAAACAAGTCATAATTTTCTAACCCGACCCGACCGACCCTAAAAATACCTGACCGGAACTCGATTTTTTTGACCCGAAGAAAAAACAGGTTGACCCATTACCCGACCCGACCTAACCCAACCTAATCCGTGACCCAACCCGAACGCAAACCATTTTTTTAAAACTTTTTTTTTGTAAAAAAAAAAAAAATTGTAAAGTTAAGACAATATTAGTTTAATTGTTTATTATAAGTTTTAAGAAAACAATTGATATATTTACATAACTGCATGTAAATTAATTGAAAGATAAATGGTTAAGCATTCTGTAATGAGTAAAGATTTTTAGATATCCAATAGTAAAGTACATGCCAAGATAATCTAGTTACAGTAGAGTTAAAAACATAAATTTAAAATTGTAGACATGTGGGAGAAACATTCACAAGTGTGAAAATAGTGAAGCCAAAGTATCAAATTAACATAAATTATGAATGCTTAGACCTATTTTGTTAACAATTTATGTCCAAAATACACTACAACAAAAGTGGGCTATGGTGACAAAATCTAGTGAGGATAAACAATTTCGTCACCAAATGATAACATTTAGTGAGGAAAAGAAGAATTCGTCACCAAATATTATAAAAATTTTAAAATTGGTGACGAAATCAATATTTCGTCACCAAAGATGTACGAATTGGTGACGAAATCAATATTTTGTCATCAAAGATGTACAAATTGGTGACGAAATATTTATTTCGTCACTATAGGTCATGAAAAAAATGTAAACCTAGGGTGACGAAATATTCACGTCANTTGTTTTCTTAAAAAAAAAATTCATGTGAAAAATATGGGTCAACCCAACCCAACCCACAACCTGATTGACCAAATCCTGTTTTTAACCCGTTTAAAATGATCCGTTTTGACCCGCAATCCGATTGACCCGACCCGACCCGAACATAACCCGACCTGCTTGTTTTACCATGTCTATTGGTGACTAACAAACCGTACCATAATATAGATTCCAAATCAAGATTAATGACGTTGCCCATACAATAATCAACAGGGTATATTCAAAATAATATAGCCAATTATAGGCCTATCATTTAAATATTTTAAGCATTTGTAAAATGTAAATGCTAAAGGAATACAATCTGCTGAACATAAAAAAATTTTCGGCCAAGCCAATCATTATGCCTTTTAAATAATATTAAAGGATTTAATACATAGAATTGAAACATGAAACCAATCTCATGTCAAACACAGTGATTCGGCCAAGTGTGCCTTTAACTTGATAAGCTTTAGATTCAATTTCAAACATTCAGTTAAGTATACTTCGTAATACAAAAGGCAAATTAAATATTTAAACTTCACAATAAAGCTTTGGGTTTGCTCTTTTAACGCTGAAATTAATAAACCTTCGGAAAGACAAAAGACAACCTAGGCCAATAACTGGATCTGAATCAACGATTATGTGGATGAGACATCAAAAAAATAAACGTGAATCACTTTCACGAATCCAAATCATAAGGGCGAGGAAGAACATAATCATTCACCACATGGATTTTATCACCACAAACGTTTATACATCGAATAAACGTTTATATATCCTTTAATGGAAAAAATATGATAATTCTAAAACAAAGGCTTTGATACCACATGTAAAACTTAAAATACTTTATGTTGCTAAACATTCACAACTACTTGAACTTCAGGATCTAGAACTATCATGAATTTCACACTGATATATAACACAATAAAAAGTCATGAGACTTACCTAGATTTATTGTTGCAATTCTCTTGAGATCCAGTGAATAATAGTAATTCTTTGTAGGATTGGTTTTCTCTCTCTTCACCCTTTTTGCTGTTACACTTAGTTCATTTAGATTCAATCTACTATGGGAAAAACTGAATACCTTAATGGGTAGAGAGAGGACTAGTTTTTTAGTTTACTTTAATCTCCACTTACTATCAAAGTTGGAGTCATGTTAAGAAACCATTTCTCTAATTGACCAATTAGACAAGACACTAACGGATATATCTTTATATCCCATTAAACCTCTAACTTATAACATATGCCTTATCATGTGGGCCACCAAATTAATTTAGTCTTCTATATGTCAAAAGGTAATGGCTATTTCGTGGCTAGAATTAGTATGTCAAAGCAAGAACCTGGGAAGAGGGAGATAAAGATAGTGTTAGCCTTCAATAACATTTGGTATATGTTCATGTCAAACGACAATTATATTCATGTAAAAGCTTTTTTTTTTTTTTTAATTTATTTATTTAAGAAATAGATGGTGGGGAAGGGGAGGTTGGATTCAAAATTACACATGAGATGAGACACTGCAAAATATACCGTTACCACCAATATCACTTCATTGGAACTCAAAGTCATGTCAGAGCCACGAATTAGAGAAAAGATGCATATTCTTTAAAACAGTAAGGGAGTGCATAACAACTTTTGAGAAGCTAAAATAAATGTTCAGTGGCTACTCAAAGCAGAGTACTGTAACCATCTTTTATTACTATGATCGATACATTCTTTATTTTCTCTTAATATTAGTGAAGGCTTAGGAGTTAGAGGTGCTCAATTCCAGCTTCACCAATAAGGGCGTTGTCCATCATAATTGCCTGGAGGATCATAGCTGCAAGTGACAAACCACCACCCATTATTGCACTGAACTCTAGCACACCCAAGACGAACTGAATTTCGCCACACAACTTGAGTATAGTGCAAGCACTGTCCCCCAACACAAGTATTTCTGTTGTAGTCATAGCAATTCTTCTCTGCAACCCACAAGTGTCCCTGTAAATGAGCCACTGCCTTTAGCAAGGTTCTCACCATAACTCCCATTTGAGTGCACAAGATTGCAGTCTCCAATCCTTGAATTGGCATAGTTTTGAGCACAGGTTGCGACTGTGCTGTCCCATGTAATATTTGGGACACCAACTTGTGCACGAGCCACATTGTGAGCATTTAGATAGTCCTGTTGTGAGTTTTGGGCATGAGAAGTGTGAAGTTGGACTAAGCCCACAAGACAAATAAGAGCAAGTGAAATTTTAGTACACAAACTCATGATATTGGTTGCTTTTTAAGTGAAAATGGAATGTTTGGTGAATGATGAGAACTGTAACATGAAAATAGCTATTTAGTATTTATAGGGAAGGTATGAAATTATTTTACGGGCAAATTCGGAAGTAGAATGATTTAAGTTGTTGGTAACACTAATTTAAGTAAAGTAAAAGCATTAATATTCCCCGTTGGACATGTAAACTTTGCGGTCAGCTCCAGTTAAGCCTAAAAAAGATGCAAAAGTGGTGCACTGATCAAAGTAATTCACATGTTCTTCCTTTTTCCAAATGAAGCAGCCACTTACGAAAAAGATTAGAGGGAACGTATTAATTACAGTTTCATTATAACATACACATACCTGACACTAAACAGATATATTTAGAAGACTACACTTGGAATGGCGAATTTTTATTTTTTGTAATTTAATGGTAGGATATTGTTGCAAAATTTTAATCAAAGAATTAATTGCTAAGAAAATTAAATTAATTATCTAAATTGATGCAATTGGTTTTAGGTGGGACCGTTGGCTCCTAGAGTGAAAGATTCAGATTTCAGAGAGATGTAGTGAAAAGTAGCATTTTTCTTGTCTAGTTATATTTTACTTTAAAAAAATGTTTTATTTATTAAATACTTTTTTTTTTCTTTCCTTATAAAATTTTATTTAATTACTTTGAGTACGTTAATTCAAAGATAATAATTAAAATTTCTTCCTTCTTATTTTTTATTTAAATTTTTACATTGGAGTTTGCTCCTTGAATATTGTAAAAATATTTGATTTAGTTGGTTATTTAGAAAGTTTTCATTTTCTTCTTACTAGGATCAAGCATCTGTAAATTTGGTTAATGGAACCAAAAGAATGAAATATTCTTTTGAATTATGGTTTAATAATATATGATTTAAAAAAAAAAATTATTTGGACTAAATTGAAACTAGATAAATTCTTGAAATTTATATGTACTATGCTTTAGACATAGCCAAGGGGGGAATTAAAAAAAAAAAAATGATACGGCCAAGGGGAGTTATAAATTAGGATAAGAAGTAGGTTCTTTTGGGGTTTGTCATGGGCTGATACATGATTCTGGACCTAGTTATAATAGGGATACAACATAACCATGGTCGTAAAAAATATTGTTAATTATATGAATCTATTTGGACTTATTAAGGACTGGCAAAGGGGGGTCCTAAATTAATAACTCCTCAATCTCCATACACACCTTAGCATTTGTTGTTGCTATGATATTTTTAAACCACATCAACATAGCATTTTGGTCCATTTGGTCAATTTCGGTCCAAATCAGTCCTATTCAGTCGATTTTGGTCCATTTTAATCTATTCGGTCAACTTCAGTCCATTTCTATCCGTTTGGCCTAATTTAGTCTACTTTGGTCTATTTCAGTCAAATTTGGTCTATTCGCTCTATTTCGGTCCATTCAGTCCATTTTGGACTAATTGGATCTTAAATTGATTTTTTTGTAGGTTGGCTTTTCAGGTTTGGGGGTCAAATTTTCTTTTTCTTTTTTCTTAATTTTTGGATTGAAATGTATAAAATTTTATTTTATTTGAGTCAAACTCTATATTTTTGGGCTAAACAATATAATCCAAATAGATATTAGAAATTAGAGATATGGACCCTAGAAAAAATAAAAATGATAAATAATCAAAATCTTACCTTAAAATTCAGTTTCAATAATATTGCCTATACTTATATTTGGATAAAAAAAAAAAAGTACTACAACTCTTAACTTACATAATAATTTTAACTTTTCCTAAAAAAAAAAAAAAAACATAATAATTTTAACTTAATATAACATGTTACATGTGTTCTATAGAATGGAGGTGTACATTTTTATATAAATATTCTTGGATATGTTCAAATTACTCATCTGATTATGTAAAAAGTTTTTTTAATAACATTTTCGCCATTTATATCAGATTGTTGAATGCAAAATATACTATATTTCATCACATAAAACTTATAAAAATAAAATATACTTTTAAATAACACATTTACTATTTATCCTACAAATTTTAGATTATATTCTTAAAAAATAATTATATTAAATTTTACCACACATCGTGTGGTGTATGCGAGTAGTTTCTTTAAAACAAAAAGATAGGGTACCCTTTATAATTCCAATTACACCCAGTGTGAGATAATAAGCCCGGTAAGGACCACTGTTTTATTTTATTTTGTTTTATTTATTTATTTATTTATATTTTTCGGTGAAAGAGGAGGATATTATATAATTAACTTGAAATAAGTCTGTTACAAAAAGCTCCCTCTCTATCAAAGGAGCAAAGCTGCTCCACCACATGCGGTGGGCTATCAAACAAAATATATGCTTCATTACTAGCACTGCCTAATCTAAGGCATCGGCATACATATTAGCTTCTCTATAGATGTGCTCAATCTGAACGTTGGGGAAGGAGGAAGGACTTCAACAGGACCCTGCAATCAGTGACTAGAGGCTCTAATGAGAAGTTAGTACTAGAATTCTTTAAAAGATAAACAATAGCTAATGCATCCAGCTCCACACATAAACTGGAAATATTTTCAGATTAGCTAATTCAAGACCATCCCTTAGTAGTGCCCAAAGCTCAGCCCTCGCGCTATTTAAATTACCACTGTTTTATTTTGAAGACCACAATTAGATTATCTGCTTTTCATCCTCATGCACCCCAAACCATTCCAACATTTCACAACCAGTATAACCTTACAAATTCTTGTTTTCTTTCTTTCATTATTTATTTTTTATATAAAAGATTATGTTTCTTAGTTTTCTTTCTATTCTGGATGTATTTTTTATTTTATCATAGCTGAATTTAGACTTAATTTTCACGAAGCACCCAAATCGAGGAAAATGACTCATACAAAATTTATAAAAGCCAATACACAACATGAACTTATAGCTGAGTTTTCACCACATTTCTTTGCTACAAATAGAAGACACCATAAATTACTGCAAATTGAGACTAGTCATTGAACACAACCACTGAACCACCTACTTTTTGTTGCATACAAAATTTTTGTTTTAATTTTCACCATATTTAACCGTAAAAAGAAGATGTAGAGTTCTTCTTACGTAACTACAATTGCCACCACTAATCAAGCCTGAATCCAAAATAACTTCTCAAAAAAATCTTCCAATTTTTCATTAAGATCTTCAAATATTTCCTTTATATCTCCAAATTGTGAAACAACCAATCCCTACAAGGTCCAAGAAGCTACTGGACATGCCAACTAGTACCATCTCCACCGTAATCCTCTGTATTTTGCCAATTAAATAACTGAAAGAAAAGGAATATTAGCAATTGTAGTTGCTTATGTACATTTATAAACCCAGACATCAAAAATGGCAAATACAAGTTTCTGAGACTACGGTATATGGCATAATACAATATGCAATAATTGAATTTGAATGGACTTTTGCCAAATTCTTTAGTAGCTAGTGTTTATGTACTTTAAATGGCTGTATTTTACCTTATCTGTCATGATGGCTGTGTTTGTGACAACAAATCACCATATTGCTTTGATAATATCCTTAGCGTTTATGAAATAAAGAATCTAAAGTATTTCGAAAATCAGCAACTTCTGCACAAACACAAGGAGTTCAACAATGAACTATGATACATCCTTTGATCTGAAAACCCGCAGAGTCAACAACATATCAATTCCATGGCATAGATTGCCTCATCTGCCAGCATGCTCATTGCTCAACCAAGCAACATTATTTTAAACTCTAAACAGAGCTAATGGTAGCATAATTGCATACATACCTTGTTGTTTTCAAGTTGAAGCTCCACACATTTGACTTATCACATTCAACAAAGAAGTATGAATTGTCAAGTCCTATTTGTTGACTTATAGATCATCCACTCAAGCTTAGCCACTTAATAGGGCTGAGCTTCTAGATTTCACATCTCAGACCAATAAATTCTAGATCATTTGTTCATGTTAGGCAGTAAGCCGGATGGCTCCAAATTAATACTCGGACTATCCAACAAGTTTGTGGAAAATGAAGACTCGGGAAATCCTAAAAAAGCATTGTACATAGATAACATTAAACCAAAGAGAGACGAAATCTTTTGACTTTTGCAACATTTAATTTCGATGGAGTTGTTGACTGGGAAGTAGGAAAATTAATTATAGTATGGCGTAAGGGCTTTAAATTCCTCGACTGTAAGCCGCTTGCAATGCAGAGTAATCTTAGTTGAAAACTAGTGTTTGGTATTGACTTTTCTCTCCCCCATGGCTTCATTCTATGCAATGAGGAAGAAACCTTATATGGCTGCAATCTTGCTACTACTTGGGCTGTTGTTTAGCCCAGAACATACAGGTATTTATTTGTCACACACATACGTACTAGAGGCTCTAGGCTCCATGATACAAGCTTAGGCTCAATAGTACATATGGAGTATACCATTTTTTTTTTTTTTTTAAATTTTATTTTTAAAGATACAATAGGATTTGAAATTTATGGTCTCCACTCTATGATCATTGCTATTTATCATCAATACTATACACCAATAGATTTCTTTTTTATATAGGCGGGATTTGAATCTAAGTCTCTTATGTTAACTGAACCCTAAGGTGGAATAGACTTAGAAGTATAAAAATTATGTTGCTATATTTGAAATTCATTGAATCTATTCTCAATGTAATACAGGTGCACAATCCTTGGGTGTTTGCTATGGAGGGCAAGGCAATGCAAACAATTTGCCACCTGAGTCAGAAGCTGTAAGTCTCTGCACAACTAACAACATTGGAAGGATACGCATTTACTCTCCATATACAGAAATTCTCCAAGTCCTTAGAGATTCTAACATAGATCTCATTGTTGGCGTCCCTAATGATAGCCTCCAAGCCCTTGCCAATCCTTCAGCTGCAGCTGATTGGGTCCAGAGGAATATAAAAGACTATTCCTCAAATGTCAAGTTCAAGTACATTGCTGTTGGAAATGAAGTAAACCCAACTAGTGAAACAGCTCAATTTGTTCTTACAGCAATGCAAAGCATTTACAAAGCAATTACAGATGGTGGTCTACAAAATCAAATCAAGGTCTCAACCGCAGTGGACACGAATTTGTTGGGTGTTTTTGATCCTCCATCAACGGGTGCTTTTAGTGACAATGCAAGGCCATTCATAGAACCAATCATTAGTTTTTTGGTTAACACTGGAGCACCACTTCTTGCCAACATTTATCCTTACTTTAGAGTCAAGTACAACGACCAACCAGTCCCCTATGCCTTATTTACTGCCCCAGAAGTTGTGGTACACGATGGCCAATTGGAGTACAAAAATCTATTTGATGCCTTGATGGATGCTATGTATTCTGCACTTGAGAAAAGAAATGGAGGAAGTTTGGAAATTGTAGTCTCAGAAAGCGGATGGCCATCTGCCGGTGGTGCTGTGGAGACTATTGAGAATGCAGGCACATATTATAGAAATCTGATTAATCATGTGAAAGGAGGGACTCCAAAGAGGCCTGCAAAGGCTATAGAAACTTACTTGTTTGCCTTGTTTGATGAGAACCTAAAGACTGAGGAAATTGAGAGACATTTTGGCCTATTCTACCCAAGCAAACAGCCCAAGTATAATGTTAGTTTCAATTGAAAGGTTCGCAGTGGGGTGTAATAAAGGCCTTCGCTAATTACTATTTTAAATAAGAGTGGATTTTGTACGTTTACTGTGGCCTTGGCGTTGTATTGAAGTGATATTTTTCTAATAAATCAAGTAATTAAACACATCTTGGCACTAATAAATCAAAGTATTCAAATATGATAAATGGTAGCCTCTCTCTCAAGCCATTTTACTTGTTGATACTTTTGAATGACTACTTGTCAGTTGTCACCATTGTTTGCTCGACTGAAAGCATTTACAATACTAGGACATATATCTTTGACCATAGACTAAATGCATAACTTGTAGAGACTTGGAATTTATACCCCTTTCTCTCTTCATGAAATTAGTACTGCAAAGTTTAAAAAGTAAGTAAATTATTATTACTACCAACAATTAGCCTAGCGTCTTCTCAAAAAAAAAAAAAAAAAAAAAAAAGCCTAGTAAAAACATATGGATCCATGAGGGCTATGAGTAAGGCCCAATGTGCCTAAGGTCCATCAAAATAAGGGTCTGTTTAGTTAGAGATTTTTAGTATTATTGTTCAGTATTAAGTGCTATAAAAATACATGTTTGAGTGTTATAGAGATACGTATCAGAAGTATTATTGTTGTTTAAACATTAAAAACTGTTGTTTAAAACACTGATACCAAACAACCCCAAATTACAAGAATTCCATCAGACCTCTTTAACCGTGGCCTAATGGACTACTAGTAAGATATCAACCACAAAAGTACGTGGATTTATATACTGCTAAACTACAAATTATACCTTCTATCTTTGACCAATTTCAAGTTGTTTTTTTTTTTTTTTTTTTTTTTTTTTTTTTTTTTTTTTTTGCATTTCAATCCCTAAAATTTAATCTATTTTCAATTTAGTTCTTCCATCTAGTTTTATCCAATCTTGCCGTTAGTTTTAGTATTTTAAATTTTTTTTTTTTTATAAGACTTTTCAAGACAACATTATTTTGGTGCACTTTAACCGTATGAATTGGGGAAAGATTTCATTTGAAACAATTGGAAATTAAAGGATAAAAAAAATAAAATAAATTAGGAAAAGTTAAAATTATTATGTAAGTTAAGAGTTGTAGTACTTTTTTTTTTTTATCCAAATATAAGTATAGGCAATATTATTGAAACTGAATTTTAAGGTAAGATTTTGATTATTTATCATTTTTATTTTTTCTAGGGTCCATATCTCTAATTTCTAATATCTATTTGGATTATATTGTTTAGCCCAAAAATATAGAGTTTGACTCAAATAAAATAAAATTTTATACATTTCAATCCAAAAATTAAGAAAAAAGAAAAAGAAAATTTGACCCCCAAACCTGAAAAGCCAACCTACAAAAAAATCAATTTAAGATCCAATTAGTCCAAAATGGACTGAATGGACCGAAATAGAGCGAATAGACCAAATTTGACTGAAATAGACCAAAGTAGACTAAATTAGGCCAAACGGATAGAAATGGACTGAAGTTGACCGAATAGATTAAAATGGACCAAAATCGACTGAATAGGACTGATTTGGACCGAAATTGACCAAATGGACCAAAATGCTATGTTGATGTGGTTTAAAAATATCATAGCAACAACAAATGCTAAGGTGTGTATGGAGATTGAGGAGTTATTAATTTAGGACCCCCCTTTGCCAGTCCTTAATAAGTCCAAATAGATTCATATAATTAACAATATTTTTTACGACCATGGTTATGTTGTATCCCTATTATAACTAGGTCCAGAATCATGTATCAGCCCATGACAAACCCCAAAAGAACCTACTTCTTATCCTAATTTATAACTCCCCTTGGCCGTATCATTTTTTTTTTTTTAATTCCCCCCTTGGCTATGTCTAAAGCATAGTACATATAAATTTCAAGAATTTATCTAGTTTCAATTTAGTCCAAATAATTTTTTTTTTTAAATCATATATTATTAAACCATAATTCAAAAGAATATTTCATTCTTTTGGTTCCATTAACCAAATTTACAGATGCTTGATCCTAGTAAGAAGAAAATGAAAACTTTCTAAATAACCAACTAAATCAAATATTTTTACAATATTCAAGGAGCAAACTCCAATGTAAAAATTTAAATAAAAAATAAGAAGGAAGAAATTTTAATTATTATCTTTGAATTAACGTACTCAAAGTAATTAAATAAAATTTTATAAGGAAAGAAAAAAAAAAGTATTTAATAAATAAAACATTTTTTTAAAGTAAAATATAACTAGACAAGAAAAATGCTACTTTTCACTACATCTCTCTGAAATCTGAATCTTTCACTCTAGGAGCCAACGGTCCCACCTAAAACCAATTGCATCAATTTAGATAATTAATTTAATTTTCTTAGCAATTAATTCTTTGATTAAAATTTTGCAACAATATCCTACCATTAAATTACAAAAAATAAAAATTCGCCATTCCAAGTGTAGTCTTCTAAATATATCTGTTTAGTGTCAGGTATGTGTATGTTATAATGAAACTGTAATTAATACGTTCCCTCTAATCTTTTTCGTAAGTGGCTGCTTCATTTGGAAAAAGGAAGAACATGTGAATTACTTTGATCAGTGCACCACTTTTGCATCTTTTTTAGGCTTAACTGGAGCTGACCGCAAAGTTTACATGTCCAACGGGGAATATTAATGCTTTTACTTTACTTAAATTAGTGTTACCAACAACTTAAATCATTCTACTTCCGAATTTGCCCGTAAAATAATTTCATACCTTCCCTATAAATACTAAATAGCTATTTTCATGTTACAGTTCTCATCATTCACCAAACATTCCATTTTCACTTAAAAAGCAACCAATATCATGAGTTTGTGTACTAAAATTTCACTTGCTCTTATTTGTCTTGTGGGCTTAGTCCAACTTCACACTTCTCATGCCCAAAACTCACAACAGGACTATCTAAATGCTCACAATGTGGCTCGTGCACAAGTTGGTGTCCCAAATATTACATGGGACAGCACAGTCGCAACCTGTGCTCAAAACTATGCCAATTCAAGGATTGGAGACTGCAATCTTGTGCACTCAAATGGGAGTTATGGTGAGAACCTTGCTAAAGGCAGTGGCTCATTTACAGGGACACTTGTGGGTTGCAGAGAAGAATTGCTATGACTACAACAGAAATACTTGTGTTGGGGGACAGTGCTTGCACTATACTCAAGTTGTGTGGCGAAATTCAGTTCGTCTTGGGTGTGCTAGAGTTCAGTGCAATAATGGGTGGTGGTTTGTCACTTGCAGCTATGATCCTCCAGGCAATTATGATGGACAACGCCCTTATTGGTGAAGCTGGAATTGAGCACCTCTAACTCCTAAGCCTTCACTAATATTAAGAGAAAATAAAGAATGTATCGATCATAGTAATAAAAGATGGTTACAGTACTCTGCTTTGAGTAGCCACTGAACATTTATTTTAGCTTCTCAAAAGTTGTTATGCACTCCCTTACTGTTTTAAAGAATATGCATCTTTTCTCTAATTCGTGGCTCTGACATGACTTTGAGTTCCAATGAAGTGATATTGGTGGTAACGGTATATTTTGCAGTGTCTCATCTCATGTGTAATTTTGAATCCAACCTCCCCTTCCCCACCATCTATTTCTTAAATAAATAAATTAAAAAAAAAAAAAAAGCTTTTACATGAATATAATTGTCGTTTGACATGAACATATACCAAATGTTATTGAAGGCTAACACTATCTTTATCTCCCTCTTCCCAGGTTCTTGCTTTGACATACTAATTCTAGCCACGAAATAGCCATTACCTTTTGACATATAGAAGACTAAATTAATTTGGTGGCCCACATGATAAGGCATATGTTATAAGTTAGAGGTTTAATGGGATATAAAGATATATCCGTTAGTGTCTTGTCTAATTGGTCAATTAGAGAAATGGTTTCTTAACATGACTCCAACTTTGATAGTAAGTGGAGATTAAAGTAAACTAAAAAACTAGTCCTCTCTCTACCCATTAAGGTATTCAGTTTTTCCCATAGTAGATTGAATCTAAATGAACTAAGTGTAACAGCAAAAAGGGTGAAGAGAGAGAAAACCAATCCTACAAAGAATTACTATTATTCACTGGATCTCAAGAGAATTGCAACAATAAATCTAGGTAAGTCTCATGACTTTTTATTGTGTTATATATCAGTGTGAAATTCATGATAGTTCTAGATCCTGAAGTTCAAGTAGTTGTGAATGTTTAGCAACATAAAGTATTTTAAGTTTTACATGTGGTATCAAAGCCTTTGTTTTAGAATTATCATATTTTTTCCATTAAAGGATATATAAACGTTTATTCGATGTATAAACGTTTGTGGTGATAAAATCCATGTGGTGAATGATTATGTTCTTCCTCGCCCTTATGATTTGGATTCGTGAAAGTGATTCACGTTTATTTTTTTGATGTCTCATCCACATAATCGTTGATTCAGATCCAGTTATTGGCCTAGGTTGTCTTTTGTCTTTCCGAAGGTTTATTAATTTCAGCGTTAAAAGAGCAAACCCAAAGCTTTATTGTGAAGTTTAAATATTTAATTTGCCTTTTGTATTACGAAGTATACTTAACTGAATGTTTGAAATTGAATCTAAAGCTTATCAAGTTAAAGGCACACTTGGCCGAATCACTGTGTTTGACATGAGATTGGTTTCATGTTTCAATTCTATGTATTAAATCCTTTAATATTATTTAAAAGGCATAATGATTGGCTTGGCCGAAAATTTTTTTATGTTCAGCAGATTGTATTCCTTTAGCATTTACATTTTACAAATGCTTAAAATATTTAAATGATAGGCCTATAATTGGCTATATTATTTTGAATATACCCTGTTGATTATTGTATGGGCAACGTCATTAATCTTGATTTGGAATCTATATTATGGTACGGTTTGTTAGTCACCAATAGACATGGTAAAACAAGCAGGTCGGGTTATGTTCGGGTCGGGTCGGGTCAATCGGATTGCGGGTCAAAACGGATCATTTTAAACGGGTTAAAAACAGGATTTGGTCAATCAGGTTGTGGGTTGGGTTGGGTTGACCCATATTTTTCACATGAATTTTTTTTTTAAGAAAACAACATGTATTTGCCATTTAGAAAGTCATGCAACAAATTACTTGATGTAAAATACATTACTTTGAATTCACTACTTATATCAAGAATGAATCACACTTATTAATACTTATTCAATAATTTTCAAATTATACAAATCCTAATATTGCTATCTAAAACAAAATAACACAAAGATAAATAAAACAAATACACAAGTTTTATTTCTACACAATATCAACATCCCAAAATATAAAACAAAATTACAAATGACTTATTTGACAATGAATAAAAACATATAAGAGATTTACAATCTTGAAAATTAATTTTATAATTTATTGTCAATTGTGGTTGGCACTCTATTTCAATTTGAAATATATATTAAAGTTTAATTGTTTACTTATTTGTACATAGTCTCTTTTATGAATATCATATCATTGTCAAACAATACACACTCTAGGAAATATCATAATTTATTTTCAAAAGCAGTTTATTTTGAACATAAATTGTTAAAAAATAGGTCTAAGCATTCATAATTTATGTTAATTTGATACTTTGGCTTCACTATTTTCACACTTGTGAATGTTTCTCACATATGTCTACAATTTTAAATCTATATTTTTAACTGTACTGTAATCAGATTATCTTGGCATGTAAATTGCTATTTGATATCTAAAATTTTTTACTCATTACGGAATACTCAATCATTCATCTTTCATTAATTTGCATACAGTTATGTAAATGTCTCAATTGTTTCCTTAAAGCTCACAACAAACAATTAAACCAATATTGTCTTTATTTTATTTTATTTTATTTTATTACCAAAAAAAAAGTTTTAAAAAATGGTTCGGGGTCGGTTCGGGTCGGGTTGACCCGAAAAAACATAGGTTGGGTCACGGGTTAACCCGTTTTCTTCTGGTCAAAAAAATCTAATTCAAGTTAGGTATTTTTCGAGTCAGGTCGGGTCATTAAATTCTGACTTGTTTTGCCATATCTAGTCACCAAAGTGGCTAGACCAGAATGACACATAGATAACAAGTCAAATAATTGAGATTAACACCTATTCCCTAGTGTTAATAATTAATGACTTTGCATGCTGCAATTCTTTGACCACAAAAATATTAGGTTGGCCCAAAGGTGCACCACTTTCAAGTGATTAATTAATTGGAATAGGATAATTGATGGGTATTTATGGTTGAGATTGGAATGGATACCCAAAGGTAACGACCAACTTAATTATGAATGCTTTATTAATTAGTCCTATTAGGTGAAAATGGAATCACCATTATTGTTTAATAGTTTACCATAAGATAACTCAAAGGTGGATCACGGTAATACTATTTATTATTGTTTAAACATGTCTTTCAATTTTGGTTAATTGTTCCTTGTAAGATAACTCTTAGCACTAATGTAGTGAGCATGAATTATTGAGTGCAGTGTCTCTTCCTGTTTCACTTCATTCGCATGCTTCATCTATTCCCATAATAAATGGAACAAATTTCTTAGATTGGAAAGAACAAGTTCAGTTTCACCTTTCTGTACTGGATCTTGATGTAGCACTTGAATATGAGAAACCGGCTGCTCTTACTAATAAAAGCAGTGAGGATGAAAAGGCTTTGTTCAAAGCATGGGAAAAGTCAAACAGATTGAGCATTATGTTTATGCGAATGACCATAGCAAACAACATCAAGACCGCACTTCCTAAGACTGATACTACTATAGAATTCCTTACTAATGTGGAAGAACGTTTCAAAATTGCTGATAAGTCCCTTGCGAGGACACTATGGCCAAACTTACCACCATGAAATTTTACGGTAGGCATGGGATGCATAAGCATGTCATTGAAACGATAAATTTGAATGCTCAACTAATGACTCTAGGGATGAATGTGGATGACTTTTTCCTCGTTCAGTTTATATTGAACTCCTTGCCTTCTCAATATGGGCCATTTCAGATTAATTATAACACTATGAAGGATAATGGAATGTCAATCAATTGGCTAGTATGCTCAATCAAGAGGAGTCAAGGCTTAAGCAACTTAAACAACATTCAGTCCATCCCATAGGTCAAGAAGTCTAAAGAAAATTGAGGAAGCCTAAAAGGGGCAGAAGGAATAGACCACACAAGTCCAATAGGCCTAATGTACCTCAAGCCAAAAAAGAAGGAAGATGGCAATGATAAGTGTTACTTCTATGTAAAGATGTGAGACTATCAAAATGATTGCCCTAAATGTAAACAATGGTTTGAAAGGAAAGGTAAATCTTTCATTAAAGGTTTTGTTTCTATATGTTTTGAAACAAACCTTGCTGAAATTCCTTCTAATACTTGGTGGCTAAATTCTAGGGCTACTACTCACATTTATAATACGATGCAGGAATTCCTTTCATACCAAATTGTAAATCCATATGAAAACTTTGTGTTGATGGGGAATTGGGTTAAAGCACCAATTGAAGCCATTGGAACTTATCGTTTAGTTCTAGAGACTAATTATCATTTAGATTTGTTTCAAACATTCTATGTTCCTTCTATTTCCAGAAATTTAATTTAGCTTCTTTAGCTAAACTTGATATTGATGGTTACTTCATTAAATTGGGGAATAAGAGCTTCGGTTTGTTTAAGAATACTTCTTTTGTTGGTTCTGGTATTCTTTATGATTCTTTGTACAAATTTAAGCTTAATGATGTTTTTGCTAAAACCCTTCTCACCTTGCATCATAATGTTGGTATCAAACATAGCCCCACTAATGAAAATTCCTCAATCTTATGGCATAGAGGGCTAGGACATATTTCCAGAGAAAGGTTAGAGAGATAAGTAAAATATGGGTGTGGGTACCAAAGATGACATAGTCCTTAGTTTAATGTAAAGATTCAATGATCAATTCGACCAAGGCATACACAATTAGCACTAGGAAGAGTGACTTATCTCAATTATAAAAATATACATATATGACCTCCCACGAAACTTGATTACATAGCTGTTGAAGCTTTTCATTTGACTCCATATACATCATATCATTTGATCTTTTTGAATCAATATATCTCATTTTGAGATCGATGCCTAAAATTTTTGATATTTCAATTTGATGAGCAAGCCTTTGGCTTTTTGGGCATCATACAATTTTCACAAAAGTTGCTTTCCCTTTTCCCTAGTTAAATACTAGTATGTGCGAAGGTTTTTACAACTCATTATCTCTTTTCATTTGAAGATTTACATTTGTTGAGCTCTTTTAAATTAAAAAATAAACGAGTGGGAAGATATATAAGCACAAGTCTATGGAAGTTTCAAGATCAACACAACCATTGACTAATCATTCATGACAAGTTTGAAGATCTATTTACAAAAGTCACATAGATGTCTAGATTTTTCCCACAATGATATGAGTGCATAAAAAACAAGCTACGCTCAAAAATGCACAAAGCCATAAGTACAAAGGTACAAGGCAAAACATGCTTGTGACAAAACATAATAATGTCGATCAAAATTTTTGGATTTTCTACTTTTTATGTGTTTTTGGATTTTTTACATAAAAGCAAGAAAAGATTGATCAAAAACAACAATGTGAAAACATTTAAAAACAAATGCAATTAAATAAACACAAATACTCAAATCAAGTTAGCATCACAACCAAGCAAAGTCACAAAACATAGGAAGTATTAATGCATGGACATGCTGTAATGCTTATGCATGAGTACCCTCTTCACACACACATCACGTGCGTTTGGGGTGATATCCCTATAGGATTGGATACGAGTGTTGTGGCTTCCAAACCTTTTGTTGAAGCTTGTCAAACAGGTGGTGAATGCATCAATCATCCTTATCACATCCCTTATTCTAGGATCACCTTCTTGACCTTTTGATTGTTCAACATTCCAATTCCCTTTGTCATGTCTTGGATCTCTCGACCTTTGAGCACCTGAATTCTTTAATGCATTCAACTTATGACAATTGGGTCTGGTGTGACCTTGAAGTCCACAATGATGGCAGAAATGTTAAGTTCTCAGACCTCTTTGTGACTTTAGGAGTGATTTCTCTTAAGCCTTAGACTTGACCACTAATCGGTTATGAGGCTTATTCAAAAACCGTTGGTCAGTCACATTCTGCTTCTTTTCCGATTTCACTTTCTTAACAACTGAAGTTTCTACCACTAGTTCCTTAGCTTCCACGAACTTCATATCTTTGGACACTTTAACACTTGACCTACTCTCTCCGGTGTATCTCAATCCACTTTTGTCAAAGAAAAGTTTTGATGAGCAAGTACTTAATCAAGCTTCTTGGAGGAAACTCGCTCTACCTTAGCATTGACTCGAACCACCTCTAGCTCAAGAAATTTCATCTTTGAGTAAGCTTCGGTCAACTCTCCATTCAGCATCTCCATTTCACATTTGGTCTCCTTGTATCGCACTAGAAGACTTCTATAATCTTTCTCTGCCCTCTTCATCTTTCTAATGGCTGCTTTAGCAACTTTTGCATATTCACCAGTCATTTTAATGAGGGAATTGTAGGTCTCTTGTAGTCCCACTTCTTCTTTATCTTCCTCATATTCAGATTCCTCAACTATCCCAATTGACTCCAATTCAGTGTGCTCACCAAGCTCTTCCACTAAAGCACTCAAGTCATCCAAAGATTCCACATGAGCAATGGTCATAAATGCAAAAAAGTTTCTCTCTCCATCACAGCTTTCATCTGAATCTGAATTAAAGGAATCGGAATCACTAAGTGTAGTGGCATACACCTTGCCCTTCGCTTTCAAATAATTGGGACACTCTTTCTTGAAATTTCCATGTCCGTTGCATTCGAAGCACGTGACTCCTTAAGATGATTGAGAGTCCTTCCCATCTTTCCTCTTGAAATCCTTTTTCCCCTTTCCGAAATTTGGGAATTTTCCCTTCTCAACAAACTTTCCATTTTTTTTTTTAACTTCAAGAGCTTTCAAAAATTCTTCACAAGATATGCCACATCCTTATCGACAACATCCTCATCATGAGTCGTGAGCTTCAACCCTCTCATTTATCATCTTAAGAGCAAGGGATTTGCTCTTCCTTTGTGATGGCAATGATAGCTCATATGTTTGAAGTGAGCCAATTAGTTCTTGAACCTTGATATCATCAAGATCCTTACTCTCTTCAATTGCTGTAACTTTTGTACGGAAGCTCTTTGGCAATGATCGAAGGATTTTCCATACTATCTTTAAGTCCTCTGTTTTCTCACCCAAGTTGAACTTGCCAATGACCACCTCATTCAGCTTGCTATAGAAAGAGTCAAATGACTCGTCCTCACTCATTTTCAACTCCTCAAACCGAGTGGTCAGCATCTGTAACTTAGTGTCTTTCACTTTCTTCGCTCCTTCATACGAGGTCTCCAATATCTGCCATGCCTCCTTGGCAATAGAGATGTGAAATATCTTGTGGAACTCATCTGGAGATACACCATAAAAAATAGCGTTAAGTGCTTTGCTATTTGCATTAGACGCCGCGATGGTTGCCTTATCCCACGTGGATTTGGCAGCCTCTGGCCTAGTCCATCTAATACCCATCGTATCCCAAATGGTTTCTTCCATTGAACACAAAAATGCCCTCATCCTAACTTTCCAAAAGGCATAGTTGCTACCATCAAAATATGGTGGCGCATTTAAAGATAGAGACTGGTCCATCTCAATACGGGTTTAAGGATCGCACTAAGATGTTTAAACCACAAAGAGTTCACCCGTTCTAATACTAATTAAATGTTCAAAATGTGTATAAAATACCCTTGAACGTTTAGACCCCCAAATTACAAATTACCAATTCAAGCTTATTAACAAACAATATACGTGCGAAAAATGTAAATAAGCTAAATCAGAATTGATAACATAATCTAAACCAAATAAAATCACATCCACAGCAGAAATTAAATGGCAAAGATTAAGGGAAGAGAGATGCAAACACAAAAACAACACAGTGATGTGTTATTGAAAAAGAAACCAAAGTCCTTGGCGTAAAACCTCCCCGCCATTCTCTAAGCGATCAATAATCCACTAAAGAATGAAGTTAGGATACATGACAGCTGAAGACCCTCCAAGCTTAATCTACCTAGTGTACCTAAGCCCTACAAGCTTCTTGGTCTAATGAGGTTACGCTGAACCTTTGTTTTCTTTAACTTACCAGATTTCGCTATAGCCCATAGCATCAACCAATATCTATTGGTCCCTTCCTAACTGCTTCCCAAGCACCAAGAAGCCTTCTCACAGATATGGGTATAGTGAGAAAAGGATTTGGCTAAGTATACCTCTCAAGGATGTAACAATGGAGAGGGTAAGAATAGAGGAATTTGAAGAAACAAAAATGAAGATTATGGATGAGTCAATCTTATTTTTTTCTAGGGTTTTTCTCTCAAAATTCTCTTTGGAAGCTCTCTACATTTCGTGGGTATAAGGGGTATTTATACTGAAGTGAGAATGGGATGCAAAGATTAAGTTTTTCCAAAATAGAGTGGACTGGCGACTTGGCCTCACGACTTGACTGAGTCGCAAGTTTAAGCCGCGAACTAACTGAATGGCCAATCTGGACTTTTTGTCCTGTAGTGCTCCAACTAGCTTGATTGTTTAGCTCCTCTGCATGCTCCACACGTGTGCAACTTTTGACAACTTGCAAGCTGCGAGATCCAGTTGCGAGCCACTTGTTGAGTGCACAAACTTGAGTTTTTCTTCACACTCTCTCACACACTACTCTTACATGATTCTCACCTAAATACTGGGTTTCTTAATGCTGAAATACAAGCAAATTTGGCACGGAATAAAGCCAACGAGATGGTTGGTTAAATTCAACCTTACAAGCTTTATCTTTCTTTAATGAACATGTATATGTAAGTCCATATGCCATGCTTTAAGATGATTTGTTTTGCTACCCATGTTTCTGCCTTGATTTGATATGCATATGTTCCTGCCTTGGATGTGACGTGATGGTGTGATACTAGATGTATGTTAGGATGATATGAGATGCCATTATAGATGTATGGTTAGGGTTTTTGGGATAATCGATGCCATGTTGATTGTTAGATGCATGCTAGTGTGTGTGAGTTTAGTATGCAATGTTGAATGTGTCTTTAATAGGATTAAGATGTAAGATACAATGATTGAAAGCCGACCCACAAGTTAGGCGGTTTTGGATGCCTAACACCTTCCCAAAACTGTACCTAAACTCCAAACCTATACTCTGGTAGTAAAATCAATCCTTCCACGTAAAGGGTGCTATATACATGGTTCCAAAGCCATAAAACTAGGTGGTAACTCCAAAACTCTTTCTCCGCCCCGGTCCACTCGGTCGAGGCATACTCCCCCCTTTTCCTTTTTAAGAGGAGAGGAAAGAGCCCGCTGCGCTCACAGGATTACATTTTTACTTTTTAGTAAAGAATTATATATAGCAAATCCACTACCTTCCTTCTCTTTCTATCTTACAAGTTATTGATTGTCCCGATAATAAGAGGATTTAGTTTATTAAAATACACTAAGTCACCAACATAACATATTTTAGGAGCAACTTAGCTAGCTTCTTCTAACCGTGAATGGTAGTAGCATATATACATCTTGTGGGCTACTTAGTAGGTGATCAGAAGAGACCAAAACGTCTCAGTTTCTACTAACCCTTTTGGTTTTCATTAGACATAGCAAACAAGTAAGTTTGTATTGGTCACAGGCCTTTTCGGAGTTCCATTCTTCACATGACTGATCAAATTTTTGTAATAATTGCTTGCATTGATCAACTATTGCTGCTACACCCACCCGTCGGATGGCCAACCATTCTCAAGTCTCAACTATTGCTTCGTTATATTAACACTCGCATAAACTCCACCAGTCTTCTCAACTTTGTATTCTAATCCACAAAAAAAGTAGTACTAATATCAACATGTGAAGACACCCCATTTTGCATCAACCATTTAACATCGTCTTCACTCTTCATCGCATTGTATATTATCATCATCTCATGTCTCCAGGGCAAAGACTGTAATTTTGACTATTTGATCTCCAAATACTTTTTACAAAACAAACCTAGAGGTCACAACAATCAAAATGACAGTTTAAGAGCATTAATCGGAACACCGGATTAAAAGATATCAAAAAAATCAAGTTTTAACAGTGAACTACACTTGCATGAAACCAGTCCCAACCATAGGTGATTATGATCTCTTTATTTTTTTTTATTTTTTATTTTTTTTTGAGAGAATGATCTCTTTTTTCTAATTAGTCTAACTTTAGTCCAACTTAAATTAAATGATGTGTCATATTCTTATTGGTTGAGAAAAAATTTTATGATAAGGTTGAATGCATCTAATTTCATCCAAAATCAAAGCATATATTAATTCCTAACAAAATAAGCAAAAATTAATCGATTAATTAAACAAGTAATTAATTAAACTTATTTAGAATTAAGGAAATATTAATGGATGCTCTTAGGATAATGGTTAATAATTTATTTAAATAAAATTTTTATGGAAAAAAAAAAACTATTAATGTTTTGATAACTTTTTTCATTTCCTACAAAAGTAGTGTCAAAACTTTCATAAAATGAATTGTTAACAATTTTCCCAAGAGAAATGATATGTCTACAATATTTTTACAACAAATCTTAAGTGGCAAGTTGTTATTAGTTGTTATTGTTATGGCAAAAAAGTAATCTTAGTGTTAATTTCAAATTTGAACCAATAACAACTAACTACCTGTGATTTGTTATAAAATTATTGTAGACGTAGCATCTCTCCTTTCCTAAAGACACCCGTTAGCGTGATCCTAGAATTAATTTGCTAACTTTGAGGACCAAAAAAAATCAGAAAATGAAGATAAAATTCAGAAGAAATCAAATTACAACTGAAACGGAAAGAGACGGATCCAAAAATGGAAAGATTCAAGACGGATGATCTCAAACAAGTAATTTATAATTCTTTTAAATATTTTGGTTTTAAATTCTCTAATCTGAACGCAACTTTAGAGATACACTTTTTTTTTTTTTTTATAATAAAGCATTCACAATGGTGATTGTATTTTAGTACATATATATATATATATATATATATATTATCACTAAAGAACCAAAAACCCATGTGTTATTGGAGAAACTAAAGCTAATTCTTTTGTAACTACAGTAAACTAGTATTAATATCAGTTGACTTTAGCAAATTAATAAAAATAAAATACAATATTTTACTAAAATTAAATTTCTTCATTCAATTAAAAAACTCAAATTCTCTCTTCCTTTATTATGTTAATTAGTTGTTTACATTATTTTAAATGAGATGGCAAAAAAAAGAACATTTGATGTTGGGTATATTGTAAAGTGATGTGGTCTAGATTAAAAAAAATAAAAAATTGACATGCTAAAAGCTAAATTTTTTAACATCACTATTGTGAATGCTCTATCTTCAAAAAAAAAAAAAAAAATCCTAGCTAGCAATAGTAATAAAAAAAAAAAATAAATAAACTTTTTTTTGTTATCTTTATTAGTAGATGCTTGCATTTTAATGTATTAAGAAATAACGATCTTTTGTATTTGTAATTTGTTAATGCTATATTGATGTCTATTTGGAGGGTTTTTACTTTTTATTATTATTTTTTTTTTTCCCTTATAACTTGAAATCCTAAGCCAGTCCCTACATGAAACTCTAGACCTTATAATTTTTTTTTTTTAAATCCTTTCACTCTTTTCTAATATTGTTACCAAAGACATTGTCACAAATCAACTTCTATTCAATTATCCCTCATTTTAAATCCACATATACATTATTAAAGATAATGTATATATAATCTTCATAAACAATGTTTCCCCATTTCATACTCTATTCAAGTTATATATTAAAATTAAGTTTAAAACCAAATCCTTCTCTTAGAATAATTCTATCCAACCTATCAAAAAAGCAAAATAATAATTTTATGCTTCCCTTAGAATAATGCTATCCATCCCATCTAAACGCAACATTAAAGATATTTGAAAGCATAAAGACCGGGAAAATTGAATGTTTGACATTGTAAAGAAATGTCATGAGTTAGGAGAACCAAGAACTACCAGACCAACATTTTGGGAGTTGTACTTGTTCTTTGTCGGTGATGCATATTGTTTTGACTGTGTCTATTTTACCAATATGCATAACGTAAAGAGACTTAACTCATGCTCTATAGAGAGATTTTAAATTCAAATTCTCACGATTCAATTTGTTGAAGAAAAAACAAGGCATAATAGAAGCAAGCAACTTATGATTTTATTTTCATCCATTTTTCCAAGCAACACGAGATTTATATTTGTTTAGGAAACTTATTCATTAAAGGGGGTACATGGCTCATGGCACACTTATTTAAATTAAACGAATATGCATGGCTAACCACACTAACTAACCGAAACTAATTTGGTACTTGGGCTGTTTATTAGGAGAAAAGACACCAAAATGTTTCTCAATTTCTGCTCCACCCTTGAGGTTTTCATCAAACATGGCAAACAAATAAGTTTCTATTGCTTGTCCAGACTTCTTCGGAGTCCCACCCTTCACGTGATTAATCAGATTCTTGTAGTAAGTGCCTGCATTGTCTACGGTAGCTGCGGTACCACCTTCAGATGGCCAACCACTCTCTGATACTACGATTTGTAGATTAGGTGCACCAGCTTTCTCAAGAGCAGAAAAGAGTGAATCCAACAATGCATCAAAAAGATTTTGGTATTGAAGACTACCATCTGTTACCACAACCCCTGGTGAAGTAAATAAGGCATATGGAAGGCTTATGTCTTGAGGGTTATTGGTATAGCTAAAGTAAGGGTAAACATTGGCTAAAAGTGGTGCCCCATTACTGACTAGGAAGTTGATGATTGGGCTTATATATGAATTTGCAGCATCACTAAATGAACCCGCTGATGGAGGGTAAGAATTTCCCAACAAAGTTGTATCTATAGCTGTTGAAACCTTAATCTGATCTTGTAAATTGGCAGCTACAATTGCATTATGAATGTTTTGCATGGCAGGTAGAACAAACTGGGCTTCAGCATCACCAGGATGTACTTCATTCCCAACAGCAATGTATTTGAATTTGACATCCGGCGAGTAGTTTCTTATGTTGTTTTGGACCCAATTTGTTGCAGCTGTAGCATCAGTGAGGGCTTGAAGATTGTTGTTAAGGATGCCAATGATGAGTTCTATGTTTGATCCTTTGAGAGCGTTGAGAGTTGTTTGATCTGGGTCATATATCCTCATCCTCCCAATGCCATTGCTTTTATACAGATCAACAACTTCTCCATCAGCCGGTAGATTGTTTCCATTTTTTCCATAACATACACCAACAGATTGTGCACCTGCATCAAAGTTGTGACAGATTTTAATAAGTAATAGCTTAAGTAAACATTGGAAAAGGACTGGAGAAAAGAACTAATTTCGGGTTCTTTCAATCTTTGGGTTCCTATCATCATGTGGTGAGAGAGATTTTGAAAAAAAAAAGTTTTGAATGATATAGTAACCATATTGATCTAATGTGAAAGAGATGTGATAACGAAGAATATATAGAGCTTCTCCGGATCCTCACAGTTCTAAAAACCAAGACAATACTCAACATCAAAAGATTAGACCATGCTATGCATGCAGTATAAATGCACAGGGAGAGAGACCATATTATACCTGTTAATTCTAGCCCAGCTATCAAAAAACCAATTAGAAGCATCATTGGAGCCATGGGGAAAAGAAGATGAAAAACTAACTCTTAATGCTTAAAACAGATATCTCTGCTATTGCTATCTCTATAACCTATCCCTTCATTTATTTATAGGCTAGTGCAAGCCTTAGGATTTGAGAGTTTTTGACATGTCCTATACATAAAATGACTCCGTCAATCACTCCAGGGAAATCGACGTAGATGTACCATTGACCAACTGTTGCAAGCAAAAAAAAAAAAAATTAAGTTCAAGATCCTTAACAAGACACGTATGTTTAAGTTCAAGATCCTTAACAAGACACGTAAGTATTACACAATAGTAAAGTCGTACGATACACATATTTGTCTACATGTACCTATACTTTTCTTCTTGAAAAGTCTAGGTAATTTAAGATTCAATGTCTCCTGTCTAATTTAAAGGGCCTGACCTGAATCCAATGGTCAGGTTTGTGGCGGTTCTAGTTTAACGTCTGGTTATAGGTCGATGCTTGATTGAAGGTCAAGATCAATTATAGTCAATTGAGAAGACTGACCCGTTATCTCTTACAAGTTACAAATAATGACTGACCCAGTTGCCATAAATTATAGATTATAATCCATTAGTTCAAAGTCATGTAGTCGCATATATATATCTTATAATCTTTAAGCAATTCTCAACAAGGAATTCCGCAAATTAAGCTTGAGAAGTCAAGCACGTTGATGTTTTGTTATGCTGGAAGGAAAATGATGTTATTTATAGCCTTCACCTAGCTGATCAAGACCATGGAAATTAAGCAAAACATCAGCCCTTTCAGACGCGGGGTGATATCGCAATGACAGTTTATTCTTATGGCCCGTAAATAAGATCCTTTTGAAAGTAATTAACTTGGCTATCTGACCTCTAATCCTGCTAAACAAGTCAACAAAGTACGATTAAGAGATTTCGTTATGGTTTGTACATAAATGTCCTAGTCTACGAGCCTAACAAATTTGTGAAATCAACATGTGAGATGTAGAAATTTTTTTTTTTTTTTTTTTTTTATAGGAGATGTAGAAATTTTAGATCAAGTAGCACTCACAAATATTTTTACTAAGATGTCGTCGTTGGAGTATGAAAACAATAGGGATGACTGTCACAAAGACATTACTCATGTGCAACTTATTAGTAAGCAAATTTCATATAGACCTTATAGAAAAATTGCGAGTTTTAATGGTTATTTTTTAAAAGATGATTTTTTTGATTGGTTACTTGATCTAGAAGATTTATTTAATTTTAAGAATATTTATTATGAGAGAAAAGTTAAACTTGCTTTGTATAAACTTAGTGAATATGCTCTACGTTGGTGCGAACGAATACAGTCTAATAGAATTAGATGAGGTAAAGATAGAATTCGTTCATGGCCAAGAATGAAAAAGATGTTTGCTATCAACTTTTATCCTTTGGATTGTGATTAAAATTTTGTCGTATACAAAACAATATTATTATTAGCCAAAAAGTTCACACTTGAATTATTTTGAAGAACCATATATTCTACCATTAAAGGAAGAACTGTATGTTGAAGAAAATATTGTTATTGAAGATTATGTGAAAGTCAAAGAACAAAATATAGAGATTTCTAAAGCAATTCTTGTTATGGAAGAAAATCCCCAAATCAAGATTATTGTGAAAGAGAATAATGAAGATCCTATTACAGAGAAAGATCTTGAAGTCGAGATGGTAGAGACCATTGAGGAAGAAATTGAAGAGGAAAGTTTCAAGAATTTCAATGAAGTCAAATCATAAGATTGTCAATCTCAAGATCTTTTTATTTTGGTAGTAAGCGATACACCGAAGTTTATTGATTTTATTGGTTTGATTCAATTGTCAGTTATTATTTGGTAAATTTCTACAATTACATGAAGACCAAGGAAAAAGAAATTCAAGTTGATTTATTTATTCTATTGATGAGTTGCAAGTATGGAAAGAAGATTAAGGCGATAAAGCATTCGAAGTATTTGTTTATTTGCAACGAAAAATTATAGATTTCAAAGATGAACTCGAGGACAAGTTTGTTTTGAATGGAGGGGTCTGATGTATGACACAATTTACTATTTAATTATTGTAATTTATTAGTTTGGTATTTAATTTGTAATTTTCGTTATTTTAGGTTTATGGTTACTATTTCCTTGTTTTTATGTGCATTTAATGCTTTTTAGGTCAAATTTGGTTTCTGTTATGGTTAGGTATTAATTAGGAGTTATTTTAGAATATATTTTCTTGTCTATCAAGTTTTACGGAGCCATTAAATAGACCCCTAAGTCTGTATACTTTTTTTTTAACAATTATTTAATCAATAAAATTCAGGCTTTTGTCTTTCTATTCTCTGGTGAATTCCAGACTCTTTCTCCTTGTGGATTTAAGAACCCTTGTGAATTCAAGGAACTCTCGTAGATTCGAGGTTATTTTCAAAAGTAAACATGTTTTGATTTTTGTTTTTTAGAAGTAGAATGTTCTGCTTCTTAAGACTTTTACATTCCACATCAATGTGCTACTATAATAGAAGAAGAGAGGGAATTGGAAGGAGAAAAATAATCTGATTTAAGGTTAGGAATATTTAAAATTTCGTGCCACACTTGACTCGCTCTGCCCCACTTTGCTATGCATAGGTTTTCTTTGCCATAAATAGGGGTTAGGGCAAGGATGTATTTTGCTTGCTTCATCTTGACTCACCCTACCCATCTCATCAAATGTTTATTTATGTGTTTTAATTTAAAAGTGTGGTGGGCCTTCTTATGTACTAGGCTGGGCTGCTCCTGCCGCACTACGGCCCACTGATTCTGGGGTAAGAGAGTCGAAACTAGCTTAATTGAAACTCACCTTAGGCCAGCTTGTACACAAGTTAGAACCCCTGGTAGGAATCTTGATAGAGTCACGAGCCCATGGCAGGAAACACTGTCACAAAAACGTTATAGAATGAGAAACATAATACAGCATGATAGTTAAAATATTTTATCTAAAGTACTTGCTACTGACCAAAGATAATATTTAAACAATTTTGCAAAGGAAAACACAATACTATAAGTATTGCAGGAATGGATTGGTAACAAGAAAGATAACGTTAGCACTTTAACAATCGTAATAAAAGAAGGGAGGGGGTTAGTTTGCTAAACTTGGGTCCTTGACAGATTTAAGTTCAAGAAGGGAACCAGTCTCCAATGTGGGTAATCTCACAGGGGAATCCTGCCATAGAAATTACCTACTGTGGAATATGGACCTAAGTGGCTTAATCTTAGATTCTTAACTTGCTAGAGAGCAGGCTATTGAGAGGGAGAAAAGTGAGTAACCTATTGGTGCATGCTTTCCATTCCTCACACTCCTGTTTTGCTTACTCTTGGTCATCTTATTTTCTTTGTTTTTCTTCTCTGTTTTCTTTGTTTCCTATTTCTCTGTTTTTTCTGTGTTTTCTCCTATTCCTCTTTGTTGTTGTTTACTGTGCATGGATAAGGCCTTTTTATATTGCCTACCATGATAAGATTTACCATTTTTACTCCTCAACTACTTTTGGCCTATTGTGGGTGTCCTTCTTGGACTGCCCATTGGTCTGCTAGCTGCCTAGCCACCACCACTACCCTGTTTTGGCCACGCCACGCTTCATTCCCAAACAAAAGTTGTTTTGTTTTGTTTTCTTACTTCTCTTGGCCTTCTCATCTAGATGAGGACTGGGTTTCTCTCTACTAACTCCTATAGCATGCACCTAGTGATTCCAACTCATCTTTGTCTTTTTTGGGTGGTATGTCATCCCAGTAGGACATATCCCCCAAAAGAGCTTAAGTGGGAACCCCAGAATAGGCTTTCCCCTTCTTCCAACCATCAGACCATACCCTCTCTTACCTCTGACCTATGACCCACCACCCTTGTATTAGCTAGGTACAAATGAGTGGTGCTTGAGCCTTGTGCGTGATCCACTCCTATATTAGTCCATTGTTTGTTTGGTGTTCACGCGTTTGCCATTTCCTACGGGTTTGTCTGGTCCTACTACATGTTTCGCTACTCATTTAACCTTTTGTGGCATGGATGAGTCATTGCATCTTTGTTCTTTGCATCTTGTTTCTTCATCGGGCCAGGTATTGCTTGGGTATGGGCTTTTTCTCCTTTAATTCTGCCCCTTTCTCCTTTCAATTCTAGTTTGTGGACTAACTAGTACTCTTGCCATGCCACTGCATTATTTCTGCCATGATATCGTTTAATTTGTGTTTGTTGGGCAACCTCTGGGCCTACCATGACAGTTTCATGCGCTACTCCTTCCTCTAGTCCATATTGCCTAGTATTCCTACTAGGTCAATCCGTATAACATCTTGGGCTTCCCCAACCCACTTTATTCCTTGGTCATCCTCAGCCTGTTTCATTCCTTGGAGCATCTTTGGCCCATTTCCTTCCTTAGGACATCCTCAACCCATTTTATTCCTTGGGCATCCTTAGCCCGTTTCATTCCTTGGGGCATCCTCGGCCCATTTCATTCCTTCATACTTCTTACATTCCCATGGATTTTTGCTAAATCTTTTGGGCTTCCCAAGCCCAATTACCATATCCCTTACCTTTAGGTTTATTGACCTTTGAACCAATCTCATTTACTAATTCCTTTCTTGGGGCTCCTCTAGCCTGTATTTGCTTTCTTTCTATTTCCTTTGATTCCCATAGGCTTACTACTTCATTCTTTGGGGCTTACTTGGCCCACTTTCTTACTTTGGAGCCACTTTGTTATTTTGTGAGCTCATGGACCATTATTCCTGTCATTTGGGTTTCAATGGTTTTTACTTTACTACTTTTCTTTCTTCACCTTTTTTTCATATTGTTGGGTTTCTTCTGTTATTTGGGACCTTTTGCTAAAATGGGCATCAACAAATAGCTACTTCATTAACTATAGTAAAATACCTCCAACCGTCCCTGGTCCAACTCTATTTCACCCCATTGTCATCTCTACTATAACTTGCACCTCATTAAGTCATTTCATTATATAGATAGATAGATAGCCTAAATTATAAATTAGAAGCTCAAATTATAAATTACAACCCCTTACTTTGATCTATTTTCAATTTAGTCCTTTAAGTTTTATTTTATTTTTTATTTTTTTTATCCTTTAATTTCCAATTGTTTCAAATGAAATCTTTCCCCAATTCATACGGTTAAAGTGCACCAAAATAATGTTGTCTTGAAAAGTCTTATAAAAAAAAAAAAATTTAAAATACTAAAACTAACGGCAAGATTGGATAAAACTAGATGGAAGAACTAAATTGAAAATAGATTAAATTTTAGGGATTGAAATGCAAAAAAAAAAAAAAAAAAAAAAAAAAAAAAAAAAAAAAAAAAAAAAAAAAAAATAGAGATAGAAGAAGAAAAAAAAAGTTTTTTTTTTTTTTAAGAGGAAAGGAGAAAGAAAGATATATATATATATATATATATATTTTAAAGTTTTGAGTTACAGTGAGTTGTTATCTTTGATAGCCCACTGTAGCTTTGTTGCTTTCTTTTTTAGATATAGCAACTTTGTTGTAGCTTGCATTTTGGTATTTTAGTTGCTAAAATAGCATTATAGCAATTATACCTCCTTTAGTATGAGTGCTCTTAAGGATGGTGAATTAAATTCCTTCAATCGTCCCAAAAGAGGAGATAGTGCTAAACCCGACATTCCTAATCCGACCCTACTTCACTCCATTGTCATCCTGTTAAAACTTGCACCTTATTAACTCTTTTCTTTATATAGATAGATAGCCTAATTATAAATTACAAGCCCAAATAATAAATTACAATCCCTAACTTTGGCCTACTTTCAATTTAGTGCTTTAAGTTTTTGTTTTTGTTTTTTTGTTTTTTGTTTTTTCCTTTTTTTTTCAATGCAATCTTTCCATCCAATTCATACTGTTAAGTCCAACAAAATAATGTTATCTTGGAAAGTTAAAAATAAAAAATAAAATAAATAAATAAAACGGTAAGATTTGATTAAACTAGATGGAAGAACTAAATTGAAAATAAATTATAGTTAAGCGATTGAAAGGGGGAAAAAATGAAAAATTGAAAATGGGTCAAAGATATAGAGGTCTAATTTATAGAATAGCATATATAAATAAACCTACTTTTGTGGATATTATTATACTAGTAATTCAGTGGGTCACGGTTAAAGAGGCCTATTGGCTATTAGAGTTTTGATAATTTATTTTGATGGACCTTAGGCACAGTGGGCCTAACTTATAGCCCACGTGGATCCATTTATTTCCACTAGACTAATTGTTGGTGGTAATAATTAGTATTTACCTCTTCTTCTTGTTCTTTTTTTCTTTTTTCTTTTTTTTTTTTTTTTGAGGTAATTATTAGTATTTACTTACTTTCTAAATGTTGCAGTAGTAATATCATGAGGTGAGAAAAAGGTATAAATTTTATTTCAGGTCTTTTACTCAATGATATTAAATTCAAGACCACTATCGCTTTACTTACCTTTTGTTTTTTTCTCTTTTTCAAACAACATGAAGTTTCCAACATGAGCCTTTTTTTTTTTTTTTTAAATGATTCATTCAAAGTCAATACCGCTATTACCTTACTTAGAAATGATTTACCTTTCATTCCAAATTGTCAATGTCGAAGTTGAATTGTGTCTGAAAAGTATTTGAATGCATGCTATGCTGAATAATTGTAATTTGAAAAATATGAGTTTAATCGAACTTTGTAGTCAACTAACACCTCTTTGTGTCTTTATAGAGACATTCAGAATTTAAATCACTCTTTCTCTATTATTATAATTATCGAATTATCTAAAAAATAAACACTCATTTTTTTACACTTGAAATTTGCTCTGTTATTTAGTTGGAACCTTCCTCACTGTTGGTACTTGCTCAAAGAAACATGTAAAACCAGTGGAGTCAATTACGTACCGTACTGGCCGGTACGGTCGGAATTTATCGTACCGGCAGGTGAACCGGTACAGAAATACCCATGTTTCGTACCGCTTAAAATACCAGTCCTTACCGGACTATACTGGACGTACCGCCGAATATCGGACATCTCGGCCGAAAAATGGAAACCGGGCAGTACTAAAAGCTTGAAGAAAATGGAAAAAATTAGAAGCAGAAAGCTCACGATGCCGTCCTCACCGGTTGTTTTCTCATGTTGTCGGCCATTCCCCAGCCTTCCTCCTCCTGTTTTATCTAGCCGCTTCTCTGTTTTCTTCTTCACCTTCTTCTTCTTCATCTTCTTCAGTTTTGACCGAACCTCTCTGTGCCTTCTGTTTTAGTTGTGTGTGTGTGTGGCTATTGTTTAATTGATTTGTGTGACTTTTAATTGTTTGTGTGGCTCTTATTTAATTGTTTTGTGTGGGTTCTGACAACCCACATGAACTCTAATGAGTTCAATCTTCAAATATACTTTTTTTTTTTTTTAGCTAAACAACTTCAAATATACTTGACTTTTGGGCCAGCTGCCGCTCAAATTTGATAAGCAATTTTATGTTTTTATTTTTTAATAATTAATATCATTTTTTAACTTTATATATGTATGTATATATATATATATATTTTTTTTTTTTTTTTTTTTTTGAAAGCAACTTATTATTATTATTACAATCTAGTATGTCAAATTATATTAATGGGTTGATATTTGAGCAAGAAATAATCATATTAAAAATAAGCAATTAATTTTGAAAAATATGCTATTATAAATTTAAGGATTCTTATATAGATTTATAAATAATTCTAAATAAATAATAAGTATATCTATATATATATATATATATAAAATAATAGCGATAAACCCGAAACGGTACACCGGTATTGACCGGTATCCGAAATATATCGTACCGTTAGCCAAACCGGTATAACCTCCGGTACGGTATTGACTCTCTTGTGTAAAACACATAAAAATTGAAAGAAAATGAATCTAGATGTCATGCCTTGAACCTAAAGTATGAACTAGACAGACAATGGCCGCCCACCCATAAGATTTCACCATATCAGAGTGTAAGCCAGAATAAATATTCAAAAATATTATTCCTATAAAAGTAATTCAAAGACAAATAAAATTACATAATTCATTAAGTAACCAAAATCCCAATTAATTGGATCAAGCATATACGTACATAGATGCAGCAAACGGGTAAGTGAATTCAAGTTCGGACTGGGTCAATCGAGTTTTAGGTTAGGTCAACCTGTATTTTTCAAACGAACTTAAAAAAAAAATTACAAAAACAAATCAATGGCAACCTTCTTAGACACTGTTCAATTGCAAAATTGACATATACTTTGCAATGAACATTAAATAATGTCAAAATTTTCGATGAACTTGAAACAATACACATATTCAAACATATTCATATAATTAACAATTTATACACTTAGGCTGCGTTTGTTTTGGGTGAAAATTACTTCCGGAAATGCTTTTCTGTAAATACGGGTGTTTGGTTGCGCATGAAAAATAGCATTTCCAGAAATTCATTTCCGTTAACCGTGAGTCAAAGCTGAAATTGTTTTCCCCTTTTATTTTCACTTCAAATGAAATTTTCCGGAAAAGAGAGAGAGAGAGAGAGAGACCCAGACCGGCGACCAAGCCCCACGAACCGCCGGCGAGAGAGACCAAGCCAGCACGAGCAACTGTCGACCCACAAACCGATGAACCCAGACCCATCGCCTCCTCGATCTCGCCAATCCACGAACCAGACCCATCGCCATGATCTCGCCTTTCCATGAACCTCGATCTCATCGTCGACCCAAACCCAAACCCAGACCGTCGCTCTCTCTTCCTCGATCTCGTTTTTTTTTTTTTTTTTTTTTTTTTTTTTTTTTTTTTTTTAATTTGATTGTTGTTGTTGTTGTGGTGGTGATGTTTTGGTGGTTGTGGCTTTTGATTGCCGGAATTTGCTGCCGGAATTTGTTGTTGAATTGGCTGTAATTTTGAAATTTTTTGTAATAAAATTTATTTGGATGATGAGAAAATAACTGAGAAAATGTGAAAAATAGTAGGAAAATAGCATTTTTAGAATAGAACCAAACACATGAAAATATTTTCTACACACAATTTTCATAATACAACCAAACACTTGAAAATATTTTCCTTTCCCGAAAATAGCATTTCTGGAAAATAAGCTATTTTCCAGAAATTATTTTACGCGAAACAAACGGACCCTTAGATTAAATTAGAATAAAATTTCTATCTTTTATATATATATATATATATATATTTCCGATTATGGTTATGTTGTATCCCAATGACTAGGCCCAAAATAATGTGTAGACCCGAGACAAATCCTAAAAAATACTACTTTTTGTCTCAATTTATAATCCCCCTTGGCTATGTCTAAAGCTTAGTCAAATTGCACATATAAATTTCCTGAATTTAATTGGTTCCATTTTAGTCTATATAAAAAAAATCATATATTATTAAACCACAATTCAAGAAAATATTTCATTCAAATCTTTTAGTTCTTTTAACAAAATTTATTGCTGTGTGATCCTAGTTTGGAGGAAAAGGAAACTTGCAAACCAACTGAATCAAATACTTTTACAATATTTCAAAGAGGATAGAGTTCTAATTATTATCTTTAAATCAATGTAGTTAAAATAGTTAAATAAAATTTTGTAAGGAAAGAAAAAGAAATAAATAAAACATTGTATTTTAAGTAAAATATAACTAGACAGGAAAAATTCTCCAGTAAGCTTACAAGATTTTTCTTTGAATCTTTTCCTCTAATTAGAGGCAACAGTTCCATCTAAACCCAATTAAACATTTACCTAATTGCATTAAATCTCTAAAATAGAGTTTCATATAAATATTCACTTAAATCAAATTAAAATAGAATATTTTTTTTGTAAAAAAAAATAATAATTTAAGGACAAGACTTAAAAGAACAGCCCTCTTTAAGATTTTGTCCCATGAATTTTTTGTTTTGAGATGAATTAAAGAAACAACAGCTGAGATATTTTTAACTAAGTTTTATCCTTTTTTTTTTTATCTCTTCTCCACCGAAACCCTTCATTCACACTCACACATTCTGCTCTTCCCAACCGCCTCTCTGCCCTCTGTCGCTCTCTCTACATCTCGCCAAAGCACGCCGCCGCTGATTTTGCTTGTATTTCTGTTCGTGGGTTGTGTCTCTCTGTCCGAGTGTTTGGGTTCTTCAAGCTCGAAGTCCTCTCCCCCAAGCTACATTGTTTGGGTTCCTCGCCGATTCACAGGTAAGTTATATCTGTCTTTTCTTCGTGTAATGCTTCTGATTTATTTGATGAAACTGTCATCACATTTGGGAATCTGCTGGAAATTTCCTGTTTCTAATTTATTTGCTGAAAAATGTCTTTCACATTTACATTTGGGAATCTGCTGGAAATGTAAATTCTCTGTTTCTAATTTATTTGCTGAATGTCTTTACATTTGGGAATCTGCTGGAAATTAAATGTTTTGTTTCTAATTTTATTGTTGTAAATGTCTTTCCATTTTCAGTCTGCTGGAATCTGTTTATACTTTATTGCTTTTAAGTGTCAGTTCTGATAAATGTCTTTTACATTTGGGAATTTTCAGTCTGCTGGAAGTTTATATTTGCTGTGTCATTATCTACGTTATTTATGGACTCACAAGCAGACTTGCCTTATTCCACTAGTATCATACAAGGGAACATTGATGTTGACTCACAGCTTTCGGGCATATCTCAAAATAATCCAATGTCCTCTTCTGATTCTACACCTGAAGTTGAATCTCCTAAGAAAACAAAATGGGGTGTTAACTTCAGTGTAGATGAAGATAAACTCTTAGTGTCAGCATGGCTCAATACTAGTGTCGATGCCATACACAGTTATGAGCGGAAACAAAATACATTTCGTGAAAAAGTTTGGAAATACTTCCACAACCACAATACCTTCGGTACCACACGCACTGCTATTTCCCTAACAAATCGTTGGGGAATGATTGACAAGGAGACAAATAGGTTTTGTGGGTGCATGGCTCAAGTTAAAGCAATTTCTCAAACTAAACAAGATAAGGTATGAATTATATTGCAAAAATGTTAACATTCCCATTCTTCAATAGTTTAAAGATACTAATCATGTTATATTTCTTTTAACTTTTTTAGATTGACAACGCGAAGGCTTTGTATAAAAACAACTTCCATTTAAAGTTTCAATTTGAACATTGTTGGCTTATGTTGAAGGACCAACCAAAGTGGAGTGAGCCTAAGGAAAGATCGAGGACATTGCTACCTCCAACTCTGGGTTCAACATCTATTGCCGAAGGGGATGGTGCGTCCTTATTGGATGACATTACCAATTTCAAGAGACCGATTGGTAAAAAGGCCAAAAAGGCTAATGAAAATAATAAAGCTACCAAAAAAGATGTTGGGGAATTTTTGGCCAAGAAGATGAAATTTATTGAGGAATCACAAAAACAAGAAAAGGATCATATCAAAGCGGAAATGGTTCACTTGAAAGAGTTAAGGGATAGGGTCCATAGGGAGAGAATTCGATTGGAAGAGGAAAAACTTAGAATCGAGAAGGAAAAGCTTCGTATCCAAGAAATGTTCGAGGAGGAGAGAATCATGTTGGTGGATACAAGTACCTTGGCTGGAGTACAAAAAGTTTTTTATGAACAACTTCAAAAGGAAATCATTGCTAGACGAACTTCAAGTAAATAGTTGGCGTGACCTTATGTTAGGATGTAGCTAAGGACTTCAAGCAAATTGTACATATAAATTATATTGGTTCCATTTTAGTCTATATGTGTGTATATATATATATATATATATAAATCATATATTATTAAACCACAATTCAAACGAATATTTCATTCAAATCTTTTGGTTCTTTTAACAAAACTTACAGATGTGTGATCCTAGTTTGAAGGAAAATGAAACTTTCTAACCAACTGAATCAAATAACTTTACAATAATATTTTAAAGAAGGAAGATTCTAATTACTATCTTTAAATCAATGTAGTTAAAATAATTAAATAAAATTTTGTAAAAAAAGAAAAAGAAAAAGAAAAAAGGAATATTTGATAAATGAAACACTGTATTTTAAGTAAAATATAACTAGACAAAAAAGATTCTCCAGCAAGCTTACAAAGATTCCTCTCTGAATCTTTCCCTCTAATTAGAGGCAATAGCTCCGTCTAAAACCAATTGTACAATGACCTAATTGCATCAATTTATATAAATACTACTGCTTTCTTAACAATTGATTATTTAACTAAAATTTTGCGACAATACACTACTAAGTATTAAAAAAAATAATTAAAAAAAAAATCGAAATAGCCTTCTCCGTATATCTGTTATGGCATATTTGGATGTTTAAAAAAGGAGGGGAGTAGAGTAGAGGGAGGGAGAGTAATGCAATTACCTTGTTTAGAAGTTTTTTTAAGAATGAGGGGGAGGGGTTTGGACTCCCTCTAGCCCCCCAATTTTAATTCCCCCAAATTGGAGAGATTTGGAGGGGGAGTAGAGTACATAAACTATTGACCAAGTAAATTACCTAATTTACCCTTATTATATTAACAAAATTACACAAAGGGAAGGGCTAATTACTCCTTTCCCCTTACTAATTTTAAAAACATCCAAATAAGGTGAAGGTGAATCATTCTCCTCTACTCTCCTCCCCACTACTTCCCTTCCCTCTACTTCCCTCTACTCTCCTCCCTCTCTAAACTTCCAAACAAGCCATTAGAGTTTAGATTAAAGCATTATTTGGATTGGAAATAAGGTATGTCTTTGTTATAATGAAACTGTAATTAGTACGTTCCCTCTAATCTTTTTCATGAGTTGTTGCTTCATTTGGAAAAAAGGAAAAACATATGAGTTACTTTGATCAATGCACCACTTTTACATCTTTTTTAGACTTAACTGGAGCTGACTGCAAAGTTTACATGTCCAAGGGGGAAGATTAGTGCTTTTAGTTTGCTTAAATTAGTGTTATCAACAACTTAAATCATTCTATTTCCGAATTAGCAGGTAAAATAATTTCATGCCTTTCCTAAAAATAGCCATTATCAGGACAAAATGGGCTTCTGCCCTTTTGGACAAATTATATAGGGAAATGCTCCTCTTTTAAAACTCGATTTTGGTAAATCGAGTTAGGTCCTATAGTGGCGTTTTTAAGAAGCCTATAGTGACGTTTTAAGGACCTATAGTGATGTTTTTTAAGGCAATGAAATTGACCTATAATGGCCTTTTTTTTACCTATAACTCGATTTCTTTAAAGTCAAGTTAAAAAACGTCACTATAGATCCTTAAAACGTCACTATAAGCTCATTAAAATGTCACTATAGAGCTTCAAAATTTTTTTTTTTTTTTTAACTCGATTTATCAAAAATCAAGTTTTAAAAGATGGACATTTTCTTATTTAATTTGAGAAATGGAACATTTTCCTATATAATTTGCCTGAAAAGGAAAAAAGCCCATTTTGTCCGCCATTATCACGTTACGATTCTCATCATTCACCAAACATTCCATCTTCACTTAAAAAGCAACCAATATCATGAGTTTGTGTACTAAAATTTCACTTGCTCTTATTTTTCTTGTGGGCTTAGCCCAACTTCACACTTCTCATGCCCAAAACTCACAACAGGACTATCTAAGTGCTCACAATGTGGCTCGTGCACAAGTTGGGGTCCCAAATATTACATGAGACAGCCCAGTCGCAACCTGTGCTCAAAACTATGCCAATTCAAGGATTGGAGACTGCAGTCTTGTGCACTCAAATGGGAGTTATGGTGAGAACCTTACTAAAGGAAGTGGCTCATTTACAGGGACAGCTGCAGTGAACTTGTGGGTTGCAGAGAAGAATTGCTATGACTACAACAGCAATACTTGTGTTAGGGACAGTGCTTGCACTATACTCAAGTAGTGTGGCGAAATTCAGTTCGTCTTGGGTGTGCTAAAGTTCAGTGCAACAATGGGTGGTGGTTTGTCACTTGCAACTATGATCCTCCGGGCAATTATGTTGGACAAGGTCCTTATTAGTGAAGCATGAATTGATCACCTCCAAGTCCTAAGCCTCGACTGCTAGAGAAACTAAAGATAAATAAAGGAAGTATTGATCATAGAAATAAAAGATGGTTACAGAACTCTTTTTTTTGAGTGGCCACAGAAAAATTATTTTATTAGCTTCTCAAAAGTTGTTATTTACTCATTCCCCTTATTATTTCAAAGAATATGTTTTTTTTCCCCTCTAATTCAAGGCTTTAACGTGACTCGAGTTCTAATAAAGTAATATCACTAGTAATGGCATATTTTGTAGTCTTATTTGTGTAATTTCGAATCCGAGCTCTCCCTCCCCACTATGTATATAGAGAAAAAAAAAATGCTTTTACATGACAACTCTCGTTTATATGAACATAAAAAATACCATTACTGAAGGCTAACACTTCTTTATCTCTCTCTTTGCCGGTTCTTGCTTTGACATACTAATACTAGCCAGGAAATTGCCTTTATCTTTGACATAGAAGACTAAATAAACTTTATCCAATGAGATTGCCGAGTAATATTATTGGATTATAGGTGGCAAACTTACTGCACATAATGCATGGATTCTTCGCTTTCCAATCAGTATTCTCACTGTTGATAACTGATACACCAACCTAACAACTGTGGGAGCTATGGGAGGATTACATTAAGGAATTATATAGCAAATCCATCCACTTTCCTTCTCTCTCTATCCTGAGA
>NW_027069501.1:2168266-2185002 GCF_002906115.3 Quercus suber
CCTGCTCTTTTTTTTTTTTTTTTTTTTTTTTTTTTTTTTTTTTTTTTTTTTTTTTTTTTTTTTTTTTTTTTTTTACGGATTCGCACCGATTACTGCTGAACCAGGCTGATTAAGCCAGAATCGGTTCGTATCAGCCGAATCGGATCATATTGGCTAGCGGCCAAAATCGGCCTTGAATCATGCCGGAACAGCCGAAATCGGCTTTGAATGAGGCCCAAACATCCTAAATCTGTCCTTCCTCAATTTTATTTTGAATATTTGTTGCTTCTTTTGTGTTTTCTTTTTGTTTTGCGTTTTGTTTTGTGTTTCTTGCCTTCTTCTTTCTTTGTTTTGTGAACCAAGGACATATAATGTGTTTTTTAAGAATATTTTAATAGAAAAAATATGTAGAAAATATAAATAATAATTTTTTAATCGCCGCACCCGCACCCTACTTTTTCAAAAATTGCCGAGTCCCACACCCACACCCTCTCCCGAATCCGGAAATGCACCCGTGCTTTATAGCTAAATGGATATCAATTTAAAAAGCAAAGGGGACATAATTTAGTCCTTCACTGACTACTCGAGGGATTTAAATTTAAATCAATCAAAGCACCTAAGGGTAGAATGACACACTCAAATGCATCTAAGTCATGAAAGGCAGAATTTCAAGTCTTCAAAGATTGAGCCCAAAATAGAATGATTCAAAGAAAGGGTGAAATTTTTTAGATTTGGGTGCAAGATTCCGAAAGGAAGCCAAAACATAATACATATATGCAAGAGTACATGGACAGTGAGGAAGCAAGCAACATATAGACTACCTGTGAAAAACTACTAAATCCTAGACCAGAATAATCAAGGATATAATCAATGACATAGAACAACCATGGCTGCATCAATCAGTGACAACTTCCACAATAGACAAACAACCCATGGCACCCTTTCTTCATCAAATGCCTTGTCTAAAATCTATACTATGAGTCCATAAGAAAAATCCCTCCACATGACTTTCCTTTTTCAATCATTTTGCTACACAACGGAGTAATTGAATTCTAAACATTTCTAATATCATTCATTCATTGTTTTCCTTCCCTAGTCAAGGCTTTGATTCTTGTGGCAACCATTACAATAATTTCACAGTTTTCTAAATATTCATTTCAAACAAATACACCTCACAACAATAATTCCAGAATCCAACTTTGCTTACCAGAAAAAGTTCTCATGACAGCTCAACAATCTTCTGTCGCTTTTTTGATGGATTGACATCTTCACTCAAAGAATTGCCTTGGCCAGACTTTGATCTTTCGAGTTTCACAGGCAAGCATGTGTCATTACCATCATCATTGTCATTTTCGTCATCATCATCATCATCATCATCATCATTGTCATCATCACTATCATTATCACTGCTATCTTCTGAATCTGTTCTGCTACTACTAGCAGCCAATGGAATCAAAGGCTGATAACCAGCAATTGCAGATTCAGCTGCAGCAACAGCCTCAGGGGTATGAAGATCAGCAATACCAAGCATCAAATCCTGTAATTAAGGTGTACTTAAAAAATCAGTTATGATTTCAGTGATTGCTACAGTTGAGGGGGGAGAGACCCACTTACCATTTCAATGATTTCAGTTTCATTTCCAGTGAGCGATTCAATATCATAGCTCTCAGAATTTTCCTGAATTTAATAAATTGTATACATAGGTTAGAAGTAAAGCCAATGAAAAGGAAAAGAAAGCATGGGTTAGGGATTAAAGTAGAATAATTGGAATTTAATTAAACAATAAACCTTGAGTAAAGGATCAAATCACAACCTTTGCATCATGCTGAAGCCTCTCATTGGCTTCTGATATCACTCCTAAAAAGTCTTTAATTTTTCCCAAAACTGCAGCAAAGGAAATGAAATCAAGCACCAACAAGCATTGGTGGTTTTTTCCTTCAATTTTTTATTTTATTTTATATTAATTAAAAAAAAAACACTAATGAATATTGTAATGTATGCCAGCTCGCCAATTTCTTTGACTGTTCTAGCCACTGAAAATAACAATAGCAAAAGGAGAGAATACTCAACAATTTGTCTGACTGTACTAGTAATAACTCAACAGTCCTGATGAATTATGGTTTCCAACATAATGAAAAACATTCCACAAATAATTTCCCTGTGAATTATCATCTTATACTGCCCAGATGAGGGCCATGCTTGGTGAGTATATATCATCTTATGATGACCTTCCCAATCCCACCTTTGCATAGGATCAAAGTAATTAAGTATTTAGGTGTTCAATTAGGCTGCCATATGACAATATGATAACTACCTGGTGACGCAAGACAGGGCAAAAATGAAACAGCAAGAAAAAGAAGGATATGACCTAAGAGTCAGCACCAAGCAGGGAAACCACTAGGAGTCAGCACTTAAGATGGACCTAGAGTTAGAACCAGAGCAAAGAGAGACCAAAAAGCCATTTTTTTTTTTATTCATCAAAATATCAGCAATCTCCTCAAGGAGTACAATAGGCTTAGGAAACCCTGATTGCCTTATTACAAAAACAACCTTGCTTCCAATTAAAATACTAATAGCCTAATAAACTACTAGGACCTAAAACATAAAAATACAATTGACTTGCAAATATAAATAATAATATATAAAAATCTTTTGCATCTCCCGAATCACCTGGTGTGCAAAAATTTTAAACAAAATGTAGGAGAACTTAAGCCCAAAGGAAAGAAAATCAATTGGTTCATTTTGTCAAGCCCGTGGCTATTACAAGACTAGTATTTTATTTATCTATGTTACGTTTTTTTCTATAGGTAATATGTTGCATTTTGGTATTATTATGACTTTAGAATTTTAAAAGGTTATGAGACTAGCATATGATTTTCATGAAATGGGATGGTTAGAATTTAATTATTATAAATAAGAGAATGGGTCAGGATTCTGAGAGTGCTAAAGGTTATTATAAGTAGCCTCTTTTGAGGCATTGTAAGTAACCTTTCTTATCTTTTATATGAAATTTCAAATTTGAATTGTTCTTGAGCTTTTTGAGCCTAGAAATTGATATTTGATTGTTTCAACTTCAATCCTATTATACTTTTCTTCAATTTAATCTTGTTTATTGTTGAAATTTATACTTAAACCCATCTTTAACACTAGATCTAAGTTCTCCATACCACATCAAGTGGTATAAGAGCAAAAGATCCTAGATCTGAGCCACTACATTCAAATTTGAGTAAAAGGATGCACCTTTAAGCTATAATGGTCACAGGTAGAGGAAATCAAGACCAGCAGATAAGATGGCTGAGATGAGGCATATAATTGAAGATGTGTCGCAAGTTGTACAAGCTCTTCAATGACGAGAACTAGCAGGGGATGGTGTATGGAGATTCTGCAAAATGACCATGAACTCTGGGACATACTAGAAGATGGTCTTAACAATGAGAAAAAATATGGTAGATTAAAATTCCTTTCATGAAGCTGCACCAGTAGGAAATGTGGCACAAACCAGATTAGAGAATCATTTGGTGTGTGAGATTGGATGAAGGATGAAAATTGAAAGAGTTTTTTTTGTAGATTGGACTTCTCTATCAATATATTGGAGTAAATAAAATATTCAAGAGAGTGATGCACACCAAGTTTTTTATGCAAGTCCTAAGAGAGTTTTGTAGGACATGGAAGCTTTGCATGCACATGTTGATTTGAAAAAACCAACTAGTGTTTGATGAATTTCAAAAGATAAAAATACTTTCACTATATATATATATATGTGTGTGTGTGTGTGTGTGTGTGTGTATTGTTGAATCGTGAGAATCTTTACTTTATGAAGATAAAGATACAAGATTTGATCATGTTTAGGAAGAATTTATGCAGGAAGAATATGTGGAGGAAGAATCAATTCAACAAGATTCAAGAGATGCAAGGATGAGCCTGAGCCAATTTGGAGAACAAAGTTGTCTCAAATGATGGTGATTTATCCCCAAATTGAACAAAGTTGTCTCAAATGATGGTGATTTATCCCACATTATTTGGTTTATATTACAAATTGAAGAAAATATCTCAATCTTGTTATAGAAAAGTTACTGAGAAGCTATATATTTCTTGATGTACTTAAGGTGACAAGGAAATAAATTATGGAAAATATTATTCAGAATTCCAATAGATTGTGAAAAATTGAAGCCGACCTAGAGCGCATTGATGGAAGTTATTCTCACGAAACCAATACAGAAAACCGTCTAGAATACAACAAAAGGGGCAAAGATTGATGCTAGCTAACGAAAGGGGCAAAGTTTTCTCCAACGCAACAAGTGCTAAAGGAAGTTCTTCTCATCGCATCAAAACAGAAAACTGTCTAGCAAACAACAAAAGGGGCAAAGATTGATGCTAGAAATATTAACACTCATGGATAAACATCAGATAGCTTATCACGAGCACCCCACATAATAACAGAGAGCCCAGGACACCGGAAGGCCAAGAATTAATCTTACATCACACATCAAGATTACCACCATAGAATAGCAGCCACAATTTCACAATCATCCATCAAATAACTCAAACTGTGTCTAATTGTCAAAACATGGTCATTTCAATCACACTAAACCAGAGTTTTATTTACATAACTGTAAACTCAGCAGGGAATCGTCGTCCCATATCTGACTATAACTTCTCAGTAATGTATATGGCCAGTGGAAATTTTGTATCTCAGACTAGAGTGTCAATTAAATATACAAGTAGCCAAGTCCAGGATAACTATTTAGAGTCCGTTTGTTTAGGCAATTTGGGAGCCTAAAAACGCATTTCAAAACCCAAAATGCCATTTCACAACGACCCCTCATAGGTTTTTTACAATCGCTCATTGTAAAACCCAAAAGTGAAACAGACTTACAATACAGTGCAAGTAAATTAACTCTTTAAATATACAGAGAATGAAACATAATGCAGGTTCAAAAGGCATTCAGAAACTTAAGAAAAAAGTGGTCATAAATAAAAATAAAGTAGATGGGAAAGATGGGGTTACCTTGGCTTTTGGGAACAGGGGCAGTGATGGGGTTTCCATCAGGAATGGATTTCTGGGGTAGAGGGGCTATGTCCTTTCTGCAAACAAGAAGAGTGGACTCTGCACAATACATACACAAAATTAGTAAGAGGAGGAATTTGTAACCCAATACAGTACTTACATGTAGTCAGATACAAAAACCAACACACACAGACCTAATGGTGAGGTGGAGGGATTTTTGTGCTCCAATTGCAGAAGGTCTTTGCTTGTGTTTGTGTGCCCCATCTCTCTCTAGACTAGAGCTAGGCAAGAAAGAAAGACAGGGTTTTTCTCAGTTTCTCTAGGAGAATTTTTTTTGTTTCAACATTATAATTATATGTTGTGGTGACCGACTTTTGTCGCAAGTTTCAAAATGGTCTCAAAAACCTACGGGTATATACGGTGCTGGTTGGGCTTTTTTGGGCTAGTTTGGCCCTCTTTTTTCTTTTCTTTTTTTTTTTTTTTTTTTAAGTTGTTTTTTTTAACTTGAAGCCAACGTTAAAATTACTAATTTTGACCCGCTATTAATAACATGTAATATCTTATAATTTAAAACTTTTTGTAAAAATATTATAAACATAGTATTTATTAAAGAGTTAGGAATTTAGAAATTTGGAGAAAAAATATCTTATTTTTCATGAGTATACACTTTATTTATATATAGAAATATGTATAAGCAATCGTAGATAAGAATTTTTTTTAATTTTATTTATTAGTGAAATGGAGCATTTCATATTACATATATTAAATTTAAAATAAAAATTATATATTAACAAGTGGCGAGATTTTTGGCGGTTTTCTAAAAACAAAATCGTAATACACATCTGTAGGAGGCAGAATTAAGCCAGTTATAAAATGCCACATCAAAATTTAGTAACAAATTCTAGATTAATATGTCATTAAATTAGTTAAATCAAATAATGACATATGTCATCCAAATTGATATTACATTCACATAATGAAATTTGTCATGTGTCACTTGGCCTACAAAATAAAGATAAATCACCTATTCAAAGTTTATGGATAATTATCTTTATTAAAATAAATAAAATAAAATAAAAATAAATTTTCTATTCAAAATTTATCTTTATCAAAATATGATCTTTATCAAAATAAATAAATAGAGATAATTATCCATAAGAAAAATTTGGGTCAATCAAAAGTTTACTACATATTTTCAAGCATATCAATTTAAGAAGACGTCCCCTCTCATTTTGGACCAAGTTTTCAAAAAGCCTAAGCTCTAGAGAAATTCTGTCTCAAGAATCTTTGAAGAACTTGAAGGACAACAAATCTCTAACAAGCTCAAAGCCAAAGATTCATTGTGAATACCATTTGATCCATCTTCCAACCAAATTGAAGAAAATTTCACGTTAGTGTCAAGACCACAACAAAGATAGAATCAAATGAGCACTTTTTGTAAAAGAGTCAAAACAGAGATTGTAATCGCTACTTGATCAATACAAAATTATAAATGTGGAACACATTTTTCAATTTGTTTGATTTTCTACAATTGAGAAAATTTTGTGTTAACATCATACCTGCACCTGTAGGTGTGATTTTTGCACCTCCACCACAATTGGGGAGAACTTATAGCCTACATCGGTATATGCTTCTCCTCTCTTAAAATTGGTGGGTCCCATCCCTCAATGCGACCCAGCAGTTGTGAGAGAGAGAGGAAACATATACCTAATGTAGGGTATACTTTTTCACAGTTGGGAGTGCACTGACCACATTGTGGTTGGTTCTAGACTATTCTAGTCAGTTAAGGTGTGATGGTGTGGTTAGAGTGGCCTTACTAATTTAGTCCTTAAATGTATATCAAAAATGTCATTAGGGGTTTGTAAAAAATTTTAAGTTCAATCCACTACACTATTAGTCTAGCCATAGGTTGAGACACCACTTCCTTATATATATATATATATATATAATGCTATTACCAATCACAACTTATGACTTGTGAATGAAGTTTGTGGGGGTGTACTTTTTATTTAAACCTTATTTCCATATGATGTGGCAATCTAAAAATAAAAAATATGAACTCCTGCGTGTCAGTTTAACAACAACAACAATAATAATAAAATCAGCTATAAATGAGCTAGGGATTTCAAAATGTGAAATCTCCTAAATTTGTTTATTATGTATGTAGCATATCATCCTTTACTGAAGCTGATGTCTTTTTCTAAAATAAAATGCCATCAAGGCTTCAAGTCAGCATTAGTCCTATAGTGCTTGATTTCAGTGTTTTTATTTGACAAATCATATTTTTTTCATCCATTAGTTGTTGCCTTGTTGGCAATTTTTTTTTTTTTTTTAAAGATTAAGAAATAAATTGAAACATTTGAAAGATTAGGCACCATTTTAAAAGATGAGATACACATTAAGGCCAAAATATCTAATAAAATCTAAAGTAACCCTAATATATAGTTCTATTTTTTTCTTGCGTTAAAGTGTGCACTATTCTTTAAATAAAAATCTTGATAATGCCGCCTCCATATTTCATTTGAGGTTTTGCAATTTTTTTTACGTGAATTTTTCAAATCTTTGAACGCATGGATGAAGTCAATAACAGTGTCCCTCCAATTTTTTGTTTCATCAAGCTCCTTTGACTCCAAGTTTGAGAGAAGCAATACTTTTGGAAGATAGAGCCAGAATATTTTTCCAGGGGTTCAGGGTAAAATAAATGTAACAAAATTTTTAAATAAAAAGATATATGACCTAAAAATACTTTATTTCATAAATTAACTTTTACTAAAAAATTTTGTTTTTACATGGTATTAGAATCTTTCTCTTTTCTATTCACAGTTAAAGATCATCACTAAAAAACTTTACTTTCCATTTTGTTACAAAACTTCGCTTTTACATGTTGAAAAGAACAGAGATTCTAAATAGAATGGAGAGTATTTCATTGATTGAGTTATGAATTACAATCAAATGAATTGAATGAATAAAATATCTAAACAGTGCTCTGTTTATATACACAAAGAAAATAACTGACTCTACTTCTAGGCGCCAAAACGGTTATTTAAAATCAGTTGGACTCTGTACACGTGGCAAGGATGAATAACAACTTCCTATATTTGCGGAATTGACTTCTTCAATGATCCTGGATGAAGAACTCATGATGTGGCATGGATTCAATCATCTCCAAGACTGTTGAATCAATCATGTTCTTTGATGCAAGCTCAGTGGTCTGATCAGTGTGCACCTTATCAGCAAATGCTGCATTGACTGCTGCTCCTATGACTGAGTTAGTGCACCCTTCAGCAGCACGTGCTGCACCACTGGCTAGCTGTGTGACTCTAGGCTTGTCACCACATATCTTTGTATTCTTAATACTCCCCCTCAAGAGGACATCTCTTGCCTTTGGATCTTCTACACTGATATGTGGATATTCCACCTTAGAAGCAAAGATATTGATGACACCAATTCTTCTAATCAGTCTGGAAAAACTTTCCACTCCTAAGGCTTTGGTAAACACATCTGCCAACTGATTTTAGTTGAAACATAGAAAGTTTTGAGTGAACCATCAAGAATCTTATTCCTCACAGTATGGCAGTCAGCTTCAATGTGCTTTGACCTCTCATGAAACACTGGATTTGCTGCTATATGGATTGCTGCCTGGTTGTCACAGTACATCAGCACAGGCCTATCATGCTTGACATGTAAGTCTTGTAGCAGATGCAAAATCCAAGTCAATTCGCAGGTGGTGGTGGCCATAGATCTATACTTAGCTTCTGCACTGGACCGAGACACTATGCTTTGCTTCTTAGACCTCCAAGACACCAAAGCATCACCAAGGAATACACAATACCCTGTTAAAGACTTTCTTGTGTCAGGGCAGCCTGCCCAATCTGCATCACAGTAGGCTTTGAGGTGCAGATCAGATTCAGTTGGGAAGAAAACACCTTGACCAGGTGTGCCTTTTATATATTGAAGAATTCTAGAGGCTGCTTTCATATGTGGTGCTCTAGGTTGTGCCAAGAACTGGCTGAGTCTGTGAACTGCATAAGTGATGTCAGGCCTGCTTAGAGTTAAATACATAAGCTTCCCAACAAGTCGTCTATACTGTCCTGGATTGGTAAGTAAATCTCCACTGCCCTTAGACAACTTCAGTTGCTGTTCCATTGGAGTTTGGACTGGTTTACACCAATCATTCCAGTTTCTTCAAGGACTTCCAAGGCATACTTCCTCTGGGTTAGGCTGATCCCACTCTTATTTCTGGCAATTTCTAAACCCAAGAAATACTTGAGGGAGCCTAGATCCTTAATGCCAAACCTTTGGTCTAAAACAGACAGTGAGAGAGCACACAAGCATCATCATTTCCAGTGATTACCATGTCATCAACATAAACAAGGAGTGCAGTGAATAAGGACCCTTTGCTGTGAACAAATAAAGAATGATCAGCCTGAGATTGAACAAAACCAAGCTCCTTTATTGTTGCTGACAGCTTAGTGTACCACTGCCTTGAAGCTTGCCTCAATCCATAGAGGGCACTTAATACTATATAGGAGCAGTGGAAGAGGCTGAAACATTCTCCCCTTACTGAGAAAACCAGGTGGCAATGTCATGTAGACCTCTTCATCTAAATCTCCATGCAAAAAGGCATTGTATGTTAATTGTGGAGGCCACTGCTTGGCAGCAGCAAGAGCAAGCAGTACCCTACTGAAACTGTTTTCAACGTTGAAAAACCTTCAAGGAAATACAAGCTACTTCCCTCTGGAGATACCCCTTAGCAACTGGCACTCTTCTTGAAAACCTGTCTTTCTTTTAGGTACATCATCGAATTTTGTATTAACCCAAACTTTATAAAAAGGACAAAACTCTGTAATTTTTTATAAAATAATTTTTGAGTTTTGTGAGAGTGCATTTACATTATTTTGTATTTTTTAAATTTGTGAATGAAACTTTTTCTTGTCACCACCCATAAATAGGGTGTCCACGAAACCACACAAACTGAAAAAATCGCACCAAAATCACTTACAAAATGGCATAATCGCACCGCACCTCAAGTAACAGTACACTGCACTGCATCACACCTTCTATATATATTAATATATTTATTTTTTAATATTAAATATATTATTAATAGTTTAATAACCCTGGTTTTCAAAAGAATAAATAATAGTTTAATAACCCTAACAAGTGTTGATTAGAAAAGTCAACTCAAAATAAAGAAAAATTAGCTCAGTAGTTAAAAACTTGGTCCAAAATAAGGGGAAAAATTAGTTTTGGGCTAGGCAAGAAAAGCCCAAAATTTGAAAAATATATCGGCTTCAAACCATTCAAACCGCATCTTAATTATTGCACCGCACATGTGACTGCAAAAATAAAGTGTAGTACGGTTATAATTTTGGCTAAACCGCACCCACACCACACCACAAACATCCTTTCTCATGAACATAGACCAAAAGCCAAATCAAGAAAATTATTGGTGTTCTTTTATGTGTATTTGTGTTAATTTTTCTTTTTAGTCCGCTTTGTTCCTATTATTGATTTTGTAGATCTTTCAAGCCCATGTAACAACAAGGACAACAGCGAATTTCTTGCCGACAATTTATCATTTTTATTCTAAGTGGCATTCAAAGGATAGTTTCCAACACCCAGTTTTCAAACCGGCTAAAAAATAAATTATGCAAAATGAAAAGTTTTTCATTTTTAATTTTTAATTTTTAATTTTTTCATGTGTTTAAAACAGGAGCGGACTTAGGATTTCAAATAAGTATTCATATCTATTAACAAACTATCAACTAAAATAAATACACAAAATCACTGTTTCTTTATACATTAAAATGCAATTATCTACCAACAACGACAAAAAAACACAAAATAATATTATTTCTTAAGAACATCAGCTATTGCAAAAAAATTTGTTTTCACAAACCAAAAATTACTTTTGTTACTTTAATATAGCATTTGAAATGTCTCGTACAATAGTGTTTTTGATATTTGATATTCTAAATGTTAAATATTTAGCATTTAGAACAATTGATGCTAATACTTTAATACTGGGCCAATTAAGATTTTTTATTTTTTTATTTTAAAGTTTTATTTTTGTTAAGTTTTTGAATTGAATAATTGCTAGCTGAACTAAACTAATTAAAATGGAGGGGATCTAAGTTTTTAGAAAGGGGAGGCGCAACTCTAATATATATATATATAAACAATAAATAAAAAAAATTTCTTCTTTTTCTTTGAGCGGGGGGCCCAAAATGATTTTCCATTTTTTCTTTGGGCTAGGGGGGCCCGCGCCACCCGGATCCGTCCCTCGTTTGGAAACTCTATTCAGAATGCATTTCACTGCTTTAAAGGCTCAAAATGCTTTATAAATAATTTTTTTTTTTAAAAGTGAGTGGTTGGACATTTTGGAATTTGTATTAGTCATTTTGCTTAGAATTGATTTTTCAATTTAGTCATTGGGATGGAATCCAACTTTTACCATCCAACCAATTAAGTGCAACAAAAAAGAAAAATTCAGCATCTGTTTGAGAACAAAATCGCAGCAAGAAAACCACTCTCACAACACTTGGAGCAAAAAATAAATAAATAAATAAAATCTAACCCATGAACAAAATCACCAAAAAAAGAAAAAAATAATAATAATAATAAATAAAGAATCACAAGTGATCAACAAATCCACAAAGTGTGAACAAATTAAAAATAATATTAAATACATTTCTAGCAACAAAATCAAATTGATTCCAAAACATAAATGCAAGGAGAGAAAAAGAAGTGGAAACCTATGGAGCCACTTCGCATCAAGGAAGAAAAGAAAGTGAAAATGTAAAAGAAGGGACTTATTTGGAGGGAGAGTTCAGAGAGAAAAGGCGAGAGGAAGATATCTCTGGGGTGGTGTTTCTAGCAAGCCACGAGAGAGAAAATGTGAATTGAATTTACGGGTGAGGTTTTTTTTCTAGGGAGTGATAAATGCTACAAGACTAGGTAATGAGTAAGGACAAAATTTTAGCCACAAATTTGTTCAACCACGATGGGAAGATGAAATTCCTATTGTGGGTTGAAGTCTAAGGCTCCAATTATATTTATAGTCAAACTTTGCTCAAGAATAAATGTGATGAGAAAAATATATAAGGAAATGTGGATTGTGGGGGGGGGGGGGGGGGGGGTGTGTGTAGTTAGCATGGAAGAGTATGAGAGGATGATAGGAATTTGGGGACAGAGAAAGAAAGAAGATAAAAATAATAAACCAATGAAGTGAATAAAAAGTTTATTAGTGTTTATTTGGGTGTTTGAAAGAATTTAAGAGAGGGAAAAAAATGATGGAGAATGAATGGAAAAGAAGATAAGTTAAAGATAAGGAGTTTGAAATTTTCAGTGTGACTCTTAAAAGAAAAAGGATGTGTAAATCCCCCATAAAAAAAGGAAAAAGAAAAAGAAAATGTAAAACCAAAAAAAAAAGGGTATTTAAAGGTATAACATAAATAAAGAATTACACTAGATGATAAATTTGACAGTCACATATATTAGTGTGTGTATAAATTGGCTTGTTTGGTTGTGATATTTAAACAACAGTTTTCGTTATTTAAATAACACAACAAGTATTTTCATAATACTTTTTCACCTACACATATTTTCACAAGTGAATCATGAATTTCTCAAATTTAAAATTATATCTTATCTATTTTTGCACAATAGCTTTTGTGTACCTGAAGTTATATGCGGACAAACAGTGTGCATCGGAGACTGCTCAGGTTCTAATTGACTATTATTCCTTGTTGACTACCTTCTCTTACTCAGTGTGTTCACTAGGGATACCTGGATACAGCCAGGACACCAAAAAGTTGCCAAGAATTAGGCTTGGTTCATAAAATTAGGAGAAGGTATTTGGTATGATATATCAAATTTCTACCATTTGGTATTATTTGTGAGACTACTTCCATTCAAGAGAGATTTTATTACGGTGATATAAAATAAAAATTGACAAAGTTAGGAGAAACTTGAAGGATTTATTTAGATATGTGAAATAAAAAAAAAAAAAATTAAATGAGCAGAAAAATACTTTTTTATTTTTTATTTTTTTATTGTTAACAATTTCGAACATATTAACAAAGATGCTACCTACTTTCGTGGTAAAATGCCAAAATCTCATGGGTGTAGTTCCATTTAAGTTTAAAATTAATTTCATGCTTTAACTAACTAATCTTTTTTTCTTTTATTTGAATGCCAGCTAATCTCACAATTGCCTCATAAAGAAGAGGACAATTTGTTACCATTTACATAGTGCTTAAAATTAAAGGACATCGAATTGAATTTGAATTTCTGACCAAAAAAAAAAAAAGTAAGAACATTCCGAATTTTTAATAAGTCAATGAAGTATTTGATAAAAATGTTATATATGCACTATCTTAACTCAACCATTAGGAAATAATCATATCCATGACACATTGTTGGTCCTATTTAGAATTAGGGTCTTATTAGAGTCATGCGTGGTCACATTAGGTTGAGTTTGAAATATTTTTCATCCCAATTCAACCTCCTTGGGTTGAAAATTGTCAACCCAACTCAATCCATAATAATTCTAAAAATCAACTTAACCCAACCTAGGTGTTGGGTTGAGTTGGGTTGGGTTGGATCATCAAAGTAAGATCATTTTGTGTAGCCTAATAAAAAACTTTAGGTTTTATTCAATTGTTTTAGATTTTTTTTTTTTTTTTTTTTTACAATTGATAAAAATTTACACAATTTAGCATAATATATTAATTTTATCAAAATTATGCCTCAAAATATCAAAATATATCATATTAACAAATTTAAATAAAGTATCAAAGTCCTAAATAAATCAACTAACAATCTAAAATACAACTTGAATCCAACTCAACCCAAAGTTTACAAAAAATTACAACCCAACCTATCAACTCATGAAAAAAACAACCTAAATTAAAGAGTCCAATTAGGTTGGGTTTTGTTCTTGAAGTTTGTGGGTTAAATGCACTCCCCTATTTAGAATATCTAACTTTTTGAATAAACATCTTTTAATACATTGTCTTTCAAATAAATAGATATAGAATTTCAATTAAAACTATTGAAATGAATTAAAGGTAAGTTAAAAAAATTATTAATATAATATATATTGACATTTGAAAAATATCTTATTTTGAATTTAAAAAATCACAATTTGGAACATTCCAAGCAAAAGACCTACAAAGTGATGAGTGTATTAATCAATCTCTCACTCTTTTCTACTTTACCCTCTTGTGACCCTAAATTCACGTCATGAAAATCTAACTGTTTACCCTAAAAGAGCAACTAGTTTAGTAAGTTGAGGGAAGGATCATACAGTAATAAATGAATCTCTTGAGTAATCCATACTTCCTTCCACTCTTGAATGCTGATGGATTTTTTGAGAGGAGCTGGAGTCCTATCATCCCCTTGTTATTTTCTATATTAATTAAGTCTGGATACTTCATGGCTATTTCCAGCGCAAGGTCTGTGTTTGCAGTTCAAACAGGGAAGAAGTATTATGTAACAAGCATGAGAAAAGACTATAGACAAGAGTATTGATTCATATCAAAAAATCAAATCTGTGTTCTATACATGCAATAGCAGGAAGACATTAAAAATAATGGTGAAGCAATTAACTTTATCATGTTAATATCAAATGTGGTGGTATTGAGAGTTTGAACTTTGAAGCATGCTTCTACTTTAACTCCCAATAAATAGAAAAAAAAAAAAAAAAAAAAGGGTTTAAAATCTCAAAAAACCCAGTGGTAATTTGTTAATGGATGGGCAAAAAATTCTCACCAAATAACTCAGCAATAATTGCCATGTGAAGAATGGTAGATCCATCCATGTCGGTCAAATGGGGCAAATTAGGCACTTTTAATATTTTCACCCAGTCAGCTAGAAGCCTGAACATTTGAGTGTGGCCAAAGCGGACTGCTCTGAAGAGAGGTGTTTCGCTATAATTATTTTGTATTGACAGCAATTCTGGAGCTACTATTAACAATTCTTTCGCAAGGCTTGTCATATTGGTTGCCGCAGCATCGTGGAGAACGGTATCCCCTAGTGCATTTTTTTGGGTCAGTGGTGGAAGAAGAAGACCCGATTGAACATGCCTCTCCAGGACTTTTTTTGCGATGTTCTCTCGTTTCATGTAAATTGCCAGGTGAAGAATGGTATCACGGCAACAGGTGAAGTCCTCAAAACGACGCTGCCCCCAGTCTGAATATTGAGCAATTACTTTGGACTCGTCCCCCTTCATAAGGCTACCATAGAGTTCCCTTAACTTGCGAAATTCAGGAGTTTCATCCCTGAGGCTACTATAGAGTTCCCCTAACTTGCCAAACTCTGAAGATTCATCCATGAGAAACACAGAGAGAGAGAGAGAGTTTTTTTTTTTTTTTTTTCTTCTTCTGTTGAGAGAGAGAGAAGAGAGTTAAGTGTGGCTACGAGAACGCCCTCATTGGCGAATATATAGTATTATAGTTCCAGAGGACAATGGCCCACTGGACAGTTACGCCCTCATTGAATAAACATTTTTTTTTCTTTCTTTCTACAGTAATGTTCTTAGTAATTCACTTTGTTACCTTTAAAAGTATGAAGCAAAGAATTAAACGTAACCAAAAAAGAAGCAAAGAACATGTGCATATAACTTTTATGAAGAAAGCGAATTGTACATTTGAAAAGAAACAGAGAGTCTAAATAGAATGGAGAGTATTTCATTAATTGAGTTGTGAATTACAATGAAATGAATTGAATGAATAAACATCTATACATTGCCCTATTTATATACACAAAAAAATAACTAACTCTACTATTGGCGCCAAAACAGTTATTTGAATGTACTGGACTCTGTAACGTGGCAAGGATGAGTAACAACCTCCTATATTTGCGGAACTGACTTCCTCAATGATCCTGGATGAAGAACTCATGATGTGGCATGGATTCAATCATCTCCAAGACTGTTGAGTCAATCATGTTCTTTGATGCAAGCTTAGTGGTCTGATCAGTGTGCACCTCATCAGCAAATGCTGCATTGACTGCTGCTCCTATGGCTGAGTTAGTGCACCTTTAGCAGCACGTGCTGCACCACTGGCTAGCTGTGTGACTTTAGGCTTGTAGCATATCTTTGTATTCTTAATACTCCCCCTCAAGAGGACATCTCTTGCCTTTGGATCTTCTACACTATATGTGGATATTCCACCTTAGAAGCAAAGATATTGATGACACCAATTCTTCTAATCAGTCTCAAAAAACTTTCCACTCCTAAGGCTTTGGTAAATACATCTGCCAACTGATTTTTAGTTGAAACATAAAAAGTTTTGAGTGAGCCATCAAGAATCTTATTCCTCACAGTATGGCAGTCAGCTTCAATGTGGTTTGACCTCTCATGAAACACTGGATTTGCTGCTATATGGATTACTGCCTGGTTGTCACAGTACATCAGCACAGGCCTATCATGCTTGACATGTAAGTCTTGTAGCAGATGCAAAATCCAAGTCAATTCGCAGGTGGTGCGGCCATAGATCTATACTCAGCTTCTGCACTAGACCTAGACACTGTGCTTTGCTTTTTAGACCTCCAAGACACTAAAGCATTACCAAGGAATACACAATAGCCTGTTAAAGACTTTCTTGTGTCAGGGCAGCCTGCCCAATCTACATCACAGTAGGCTTTTAGGTGCAGATCAGATTCAGTTGGAAGAAAACACCTTGACCAGGTGTTCCTTTTATATATTGAAGAATTCTAGAGGCTGCTTTCAATGGATGGTGGT
>NW_027069502.1:0-28249 GCF_002906115.3 Quercus suber
TTCAAAAGAGAGAGTTGGAGCTTAAAGTACAGTTGTAATTCAACTTTGCTTTATGTTCAGCTTTATTATTTAGGAATATACATTTTTGTGCTTCACTGCTTGTGTTTGAGTAATGCCCTTGACAGCAATGGGCATGACAAGGATTATCCAATCTCATATTTGGGATGTAAAGCTAGTACAATTAAGCCTAGTCAAGCTCAATACTGAGCTACCTTTAATTTGCTGAAACTTGATCAGCTTGGCTTTTTAGGTTTGTTAGAACAATCAAATGGTATTTTGAATTAACAACTTTATTTCTTGTAATGATAAAAACTGTTCATATATGAAATGTGCTGCTTTTAAAGGCTCTAGAACTTTTAGTTTATATCTGATCAAAACTGTTTATATAGTAGTAGGAAAGAGGCCAAATCGGCCACCACTTTTCGCAGAAATTATTAGCAACATATCACTATTTGCAAAATAGTAGCAATACCACTTTTTAAACTCGAGTTCATGAAACTCAAGTTTGCTGTGTAAATCAAGTTTTAAACACTTGAGCTTCATAATAATAATAATAATAAATAAATAAATAAATAAAAACTTGTGCTGACGTTGATTTTTTTTTGGAAAAAATGTCACATGGAACTCGAGCATGGTAAACTCGATCCATGCAACACAAAACTTGAGCGTAATGCTTTTTTTTCTTCTATGGTACTCAAGCGTACCAGGCTCGAGTTCCTTCTAATATGGAACTCGAGTTTGGCAAGCTTAAGTTCCTTATACTTTTTTTTTTCCCAATAGTCAACAAATAAACATAAACATAAAAATAAGTAATTTTTTTTTTTTCATTTGAACACACAAACATATGTTTTTATTTATTTAAATAAAAGCACTGTAAAATATAGAAATTTTAATTTCAAAATATTACTTGAGTTTGCTGTGTAAATCAAGTTTTAAACACTCGAGCTTCATAAAAAAAACTTGTGCTGACGTGGATTTTTTGGAAAAAATGCCACATGGAACTCGGGCATGGTAAACTCGAGTTCCATGCAACACAATACTCGAGCTTACCAAGCTCGAGTTCTTTGTAAATACAAAACTCGAGCGTAATGCTTTTTTTTTTTTTTTTTTCCCTTCTATGGTACTAGAGCATACCAAGCTCGAGTTCCTTCTAATATGGAACTCGAGTTTGGCAAGCTCGAGTTCCTTATACTTTTTTTCCCCAATAGTCAACAAATAAATGTAAACATAAAATAAGTAATTTTTTTCATTTGAACACACAACACATATGTTTTTATTTATTTAAATAGAAGCACTGTAAAATATATAAATTTAATCTCAAACCCGTTTGGTAGAGTTGTTTAACAACTCATTTTCAGTTTTTAAATAACATTACACACTTTTCATACACTTTTTCACCTACACGTATTTCAAAAAAATATAAACAACATTACTCAAACTCCTCTACCAAACGGGTCCTAATTTTTAGGCCACTCATATCCCTTGTTCATTCATTTTTAACACACTCATTAATTTCTAACTTCTCGGAAGCGTTATGGTCTAATTGGATAAAATATTAGGGGTCACAATGAGAAATTAGAACAACATGTAAAAAAAAAATCTTGAAGGAGCCCAGGCTCTTTTGAGATTTTTCTGAATTGTTTAATCGGAGGGTCTACAACAATGGCTCTTTTTCCAATAAATCAAAATCTGAAAAAGCGGCTTTTGGAGTTTATTGCACGATTGATGATGAGAAAGTTGCTTTAGCAATTTTTTTCTCAGTGAATTGTATCGCACCCAAGAATGTTACAACTCCTTAGAAAAAAAAGTTGCCAAAGCAACTTTTACATCATCAACCAAACATTTAGATGTATAGAAAAAAAATCTTTAACATTCCTCTTCAAAACACTGCAAAACAAGAACTTATATATCCAAACGTGATAAGACGTAAGTTCTTCTTTATATTTGAGTGGTCCACTCTTTCTACAATACTTATCAATTATTTGACCATACAGTAATTCGGAACAAGATTGATAAAGTAATAATATGTAGCTTAAACTTCTTTCGGTGTGCCCATGGTTAAAAATGGAGTGAGATTTTTCTTTTACATGTTGTTCTAATTTATCATTGTAACCCCCAATATACCAATTTGACCATACCGCTTCCGAGAAGTTAGAAATTGATGAGTGTGTTAAAAATGAATGAACAAGGAGTATGAGTGGTGTAAAAATTAAAATTTCTAATATTTATGACGCTTCTATTTAAATAAATAAAAACATATGTTTGTGCATTCAAATGAAAAAAAATTACTTATGTTTATGTTTATGTTTATTTGTTGATTATTAAATATATATATAATATATAAGGAACTCGAGCTTAGAAAACTCGATGTCCATATAACAAGCAACTCAAGCTTGATATGCTCAAGTACCATAGAAGAAAAAAAAAAAAAAAAAAAAAAAGCATTACACTCGAGTTTTGTATTTACAAAGAACTCGAGCTTGTAAGCTCAACTATTGTGATCAACGACTTCATATAACAGATAGCCAGTCTGGTTAACCTAAACGTTACTCATTATAAATTAGCAATTCCGCTGCAGGGTGAACCACAAAGACTTTCCAACCAGAACGCAGCCACGGCAACAATAACATAAGCGCAAGGGAGTCAAATATCAAAATGGTTTCTTTTCATAAGAAACTAGGCCATGGACGCTAGGACTGAGCAAGGACCCGGCCCACCCGAAAACCCGACCTGAACCGACAGGGTTTGGGCGGTCTGAGAATATTCGGGTCGGGTTTCGGGTCTCAATTTCGGGTTATTTCGGATCGGGTCAGCATCGGGTCGGGCGTCGGGTCATATAAGTATGTTAGTCTGAACCCGATTTTTGAAAAACACCCTACACTCTGTTGAACTTGTTCTCTCCGCCTCCCTCAGCTCTTCGCCTCCCTCAGGCCTCAGTTATCTCTGTGTAAGTCATCCTTCTTGTTTGTGTTTGGTTTTAGATTTTGGATGGTGTTTTGTTTGTGTGTGTGTGATACGGTGATAGTGTTGTTGTTTCAATTTTTTTTTTTTTTTTTTTTTTTTTTGCTTTCTGGGTTTACTCTCTCTTCACTCATTATACACATTACACAGTATTGGATTTTCCTGCAGTTTGTTGTTTTCTCTTTGAAGTTTGAACAAGAACAAAAACAAAAACCCAGTTGGAGTTTTGTAGTTTCAAACCGCCAGATCTGTCTCTACAGTGCTAGGTACGTGTAGTTCTTGTTTTCTCTATGCTTTTCACTCCAATGGGTGTTCTGGGTTTTGCTAAAGATAAGTTCTTGTGGACGAACTTCTATATCCTGAAGGTTTGATGAATGAAGTAGCTTTCCAATTGATAATAAACTCATTCAAAATAGAAGTATATCATGACCAAGCATAGAAGTTCTTTATTTTTGATAATGGAAATTCTTCACTAATCTGTAGAAGTATATCAAATGATGGCTCTTTTGTTAATTTCAGAAATTGAGCATTTTAAAAAAAATATTAAAAACAGAAAGATCAACTAAATGGAATCTAAGATTTCAGAATCATGGTTGTGTTGATCCATAGTAATGTTTTTTTGGATAAGTGTGTTGAACCATATTGAATGAAACTAAATCAAGCTGTTTCAATGATATATTATTACTATTTACTTTCACTTAGGAAATGTGGAAACTAAACTTAAATTCTTTCTTAATACTGCTTTCACCTAGTCAGTTATTTTGGTGCCTTCAATGTCTGTAAGTTTTGAACTGAAGATAATCCAATGTTTTATGGCTGGTTGCAGTTTCACCAATACGCAAACTCTATTGATGTCTTGCTGCCAATGACAGAAGCTGAGCCAGTTGTTGGTTGAAGAGTTGGTATGTTATCCTTCAACTAGAATGAGTTCATCATTTCTATAGCTGGTTTGACTGCAAAATGCATCATGTCCAATGCAAAGCTGAATTCTTGGGTCCTGTGATACACAAATGGAAGTAATCCTTGGCCCAGTCCTATGCTAGCATAGAGTTTAAGTTGGGCTCATGTTTTTCTTGGCTTTTTAGCTTAAGTTCAAGCTTAATGTTATTTTTTTGCAAAGGCACTTATTAGATTTAGGCATGGTAATGTTGAGCTTTAGCCAAGCTCTAGTTGTTATACCTCACACTTGTGTTTTTCTTGGCTTCATTAAGATTATCATAGTTGTGTTTTTCTTGGCTCATCTTCCAATAGGTGTACCTTCACTGGACTTGGGTCTACATAGTAGTAGTACTTAACATTTTTTTTAAAAAAAAAAGGTGTACATTCATGCACATGAAATTCAAAATATTTATTTATTTATGTTGGAAGTGTTACATATTTCATGAGCATTATATTTTAAGAATATAGTGCATACGCTACATTACACTGAATGTTGTGAAAGCATGGGTGAAGTTTTATGGTATATTCTAAACTTGATCAGCAGGGGTAAAATTAGTGGGCCTTCCATGGTAAATGTTGTTTTTGATTGTAAGTTTTAGACACGGTTTTCTCATTGTGGGTAATTCATTGCTTCATGTCCCTACACAACTTATATTGTTTGTTCATTTATTAAAAATTTTTTTTCTCTTTGCTTTCTGTTCTACTATTAGGAGTAATTGGTGGAAATGTTTTATTGATCCAGCCATTTAGTTTAGTTTTAAACAGTAAGGCTTTTCTCTAGTTATTATACTTGTTGGTTGGGTCTGTTGTTAGTGGACATGGTAAATAATGCATATTGATATTTATTTCTAACCATTGGTTTAACGGCTGTTACTTTCACAAGGCCAGCCTGCAGTTTGTTTGCCCTCTGATAACTTAAGAGATTGGCATTCCACTTTATTCTCTTAATCAATTGGATTTAGTCACTATACAAGGAAATAGCCTACAGCCTGCAGTTTCTTTGTCTAGATTTTATTTTTACAGTTTTTAACATTTTGTTTGATCTGACTATTTGGGTGTTTGAGTTTCCGTAATAGGTTTTTTTGTTATTTAACATGGGTATTTGCAGTTCTGTACAAGGTCTTTTTTTTTTTTTTTTTTTCATGTGTGCTAGTTGTTTAAGGGAATGAATGAACTTTTCTTATCTTTGTTTTGTGTGGTACTAGGTCATGGATTCAATGGAGCCTACACAACCTGATGTTGCCACTACAAGACCAACCATGAGACCTCCTCGTCCACCGCAGGTGATATCTTCTTCTAATCCTAATAAGAGAAAATCATCATCAACGGCTTGGGACCACTTTGAGAGGTTTATAGATGAGGAAGGTATAACTAAGGCAAGATGCATATATTGTAGCAAGGAGTACATGGCTGATAGCAAAATTTATGGGACATCTAATTTAAAAAACCATACACCCATTTGTCCTGAATATCTTAATGAATTGCATGATGGACAAGAACCATTGTCCAAGGATGTAGAGGAGGGAAATCTAGTGCCTAGGACTTTTACAAATGTTGTGGGTAGAAAAGTTCTTGCTGAAATGATCATATTGGATGAGCTTCCATTTAGATTTGTAGAGAATCAAGGATTTAGAAGGTTTTGTAATGTCTTTCAACCTAATTTTAATATCCCATCTCGCTTCACGGTAGCTAAAGATGTGAGTCGGATTTATTTTGAAGAGAAGGATAAGTTGAGAAATGCCTTGAGAGGCCGTAGGCTTTGCCTTACCACTGACACATGGACTTCAATACAAAATTTTAATTACATGTGTCTTACTTGTCATTTTATAGATGATGATTGGAAGTTACATAAAAAAATTTTGAATTTTTGTATTGTTGATAATCATAAGGGGAAAACCATTGGCAAAATGGTTGAATCTTGTTTAGAAGAGTGGAATATTGAGGGGATTTTCACCTTGACGGTGGATAATGCTTCCTCAAATGACGTAGCCATTAGTTACTTGAAAGAAGCTACTAATATGTGGAAAGGTACTATTTTGGGGAATGAACTTATTCATGTGAGGTGTTGTGCTCACATCCTGAATCTTATTGTGACCGATGGCTTAAACATTCATAATAAGTCAATTGATAGGGTGCGTCATGCGTTAGATATGTGAAAGCTTCTCCAAATAGGTTACAAACCTTCAAGAGGTGTGTAGAGAAAGTGAAAATAGAGTCAAAGGCTATTCTATGTTTGGATGTGGCCACTAGATGGAACTCTACCTATAAAATGTTAGAAAATGCTGAAAAGTTTGAACATGCATTCAAGCGGATGGAACATGAAGATCTTGATTATATTTTACACTTTCGGGATGGGGACTATGATAGGAGACCTCAAATGAGGATGATTGGGAGACTTGTAGAAAATTTGTTAAGTTTTTGAAACTTTTTTATAATGCCACAAAGAGGTTTTCAGGTTCCTTGTATGTGACATCAAATGCTTTCTTTAATGAGATATATATGATTAAAACAAAGATAGATCACTTTTCTAGGAGTGAGGATCATTTTGTGTACTCAATGGCAAAAACAATGAAAGAGAAGTTTGATAAGTATTGGGGGAGCGGAGAGGATTCATCAAAGAAGGGAAATGTGCTTTTGTATGTTGCTGTGGTGCTTGATCCTCGAAAGAAGTTGGATTATTTGAATTATTGTTTATCAAATTTGTATGGGAAGAATGTTGCTAAGGTTATTACTGACCGTGTGGAAAGTGTATTGAAACGCTTGTATGAGCATTATAATTTAACTCATTCATCATATGTTTCTATACAAAGTGTGAGTGAGATATCAAGAATGGAAGGTGTTGGTGTTGATGATGATGATCCAGACAGATTTATTGCCTCTCAATACAAGGCTTTTAGGCAAGGAAAACAACCTGTTGGGTGTGAAGATGAGGTTACAAAATACTTGATGGAGAATATTGAAGGGGAAAATGACAAGACCTTTAATATACTGGCTTGGTGGAAGTGTAATGTTAATAAGTATAGTATACTATCTCGACTGGCACGAGATGTGTTGGCTGTACCTGTTTCTACTGTGGCTTCTGAGTCGGCATTTAGTACGAGAGGACGTATACTAGACCCATTCGTAGTTCACTTGCCGCTGAGATGGTACAATCTCTTATATGTACTCAAAATTGGCTTCAATCTTCAGTGCAAATTTCGTTTCGACAAGCCATGGATGATGTTGAACTATTTGAAGATTATGAAAAATGTAATGTTCTTAAAATTTATTAACTTGTGCTTTAACTGAAATTTAATATATCTTGTGTATTTAATATATCTTGTTAGTGCATTAAATGGAATTTAATATATATTGTTGTTCTAAATGTTTTGAAGCTTTTTTGGAAGGAAGTTAGCTTCACCTTCAGCAGCATTGCCTTCACTATCAAGCACTGTTACTAATCTTGACTTATCTGCCTACATACATTGCAGGTTTTGTTTATGCCCTTATAGTCTCTGTATCTCCATTATCCATTTTAATTTTTATTTGGATATTGTTAACACAATCATAATGACCATCTTACTTCTCTTTTTTCAATAAATTTTGTTCTTAGTTATGTTGGTTGTTTTGTTATTAGTTATGTTGAATGGGATGAAAAATCTAAATTAATACTAATAATTTTTTTTAAATGATTTGTACCTTGATTCCTCTGCTGAAGTTTGACATACTTTTGATGTCCTGTTAATACAAAAGTAGATAGAATTACTTGAAATTAAGAATATATCAAATTTGTCTTAAAAAAATTTACTCTTGCTGGAACTAATTATTTCAGCTCTAATTTTACTTGAACTCTAGGTGCTATGTGAGAAGATATTGTGTAGAGAAGATCCATGAAACTGTTGTGCTTTTGATCACAAATGTTGGCGGCATCATTTAAAAGGTGGGAGTCTTGCTAGGATTGAAGATGGGAGGCTTCTTGATGATAGCCAAACTTGTGTTTGTAGAAATGATTGTGTTCTTATAAATTTACTTAACAGTTGTTTTAGGGGTCAGCTGTCATTAACTTATTATCTATTTTGGCATTTCAAAGTTCAGTTAGTTTTAACTTTTAGTTGAATTCGTGGGGGTGATATATGGATTAGTTTCATTCTTGCTATTTGCATTTGGAATTGATTTTGGAAAATATTTTGGTTGATGATAATGTAAGGACCTATTCCTAATCCTTGACACTCCCCTCTGTGTTTGAGGGAGAGAAGGTTAGGCTTGAAGATTAGATGTTAAGGGAAAGACCAACCATGAATAAATGCTTTCAAATGAATCAAACCAATCAGCTTTTTGTTAACAGTGGAAGTCCAGTAATTGAGCTTATTCATTAGCTAATAGCAGCAAGATATACTGATATAGATTACACTAATAGCATGACCTTAAGGTGTGAACAAATCCATGTTTAAATCTTCAATCTTCATGTTCTCTGGCAAACTCCATGTACCAGCCCCAAAAGGTAGTAGCTCAAAATCATGGCCTTTGAAGTCTATTGCTTTCCCAATGAACCTTTCTGGGTTAAAAAAAAAGACCAACCCGAGACCCGGAAACCCGACCCGATTGCAGACCCGATTTTTCGGTTCGGGTCGAGTTTCAGACAGTCACACCCGATTCCTATCGGGTCGGGTTTCGGGTCACAGTGAACCCGACCCGACCCGACCCAATATCAGTCCTAATGGACGCCACCTTCAACTTGTGTAGCTCCTGTCCGGACCTGAACAAACCAAATAAAAGATTGTTGTCAGTCCATATTATCATATACCGATTAGTCGTCAAGATTACATCTTCTGAGAATAGCTAAACCAAGCCAATGTCTAAGAAAATTTGTAAAGAATTACACTTTTTCCATATAACAATGGAGAACGGGCGGGCGGGGGGTGGAGTGGGGAGAGAGAGAATGAGGAAAAAAAAAGAGGAAGAATAAGAATGAAGAGGAGACATTTTGCTCATGTAAAGTAACTCACACACTAAAGTGGGATCGCACCAACCATGAAACTCACACCACCACCAAGGGTGGAATGCCAAATGCACCATGCCCCATCTCAAAAACCCATTTCAATTGATTTCAAGAGGAAAGTGGTGCTATTAAAGGCACAAGGAACATCCAAGAGGACATATTAAGAGAGACTTTCAGAATGAAACCCACCTTTATGACTATATACCTTTGATCACTCCCTTTAGTCATAGCTTCTAGGGATCCATTACCTCTGTATTTTTTTGACCCGTCGACCATTCTGGTATTGCAAATTTAACAATTTATAACTACTGAAATATTGACTTAAGCAAAAGCCAATCATTTGCCACTCCACAAAAAGTAAAACTTTCATGAAGCAATAAAAAGTTGAAAACAAGACTACTTTTAAGGAGTTCACCCCTCCAAATAGCTTTGACACACACGACAGGCACAAATCAATTACATGCAAGGAATATGACTAAACTTTTACAGTCTTCTGTACATAAATCAAAATGACTTCTTAGCCATTCACTGACTCTTTAATCACAAAATTTGTAATAGATATGTGCTATTCATGTACAGAACCCAATTTATCCTAATGACTTTTGCTACAAAACACATTCAATAAAGGATATGCGGCACTAAAGGTCAAATTTCGATCTAAACCAAAATTTATCTGAAAGCATTTAGAGAATCCAAGACTAAATTGCACCTGCAGCTTGCAAACAACTTAAGATTTATTTTTAACACGAACAAAAATACTATATACTGCAACCTATCACTCAACATCACCCTCAGGAAGTGAACTCCCAAGTCTCCAACAATTGGGGTCAGCATATATCACCAACGTGTCCAAGCCATTGCATATTATAAGAAGTACTTAGTTTGGGTAGCAACAATTTTTGTATTTGTAGATTTATGTGCAGTTAAATTTTCATTCCCATTAAGGGTAACTGCGTCAATTAACTCCTATGCTCCCAGAAGTTTCAATGAGTACCTTGAGATAATTAGTTCACCAACTTGTGACCCGATCACTGCCCCAACATAATTCTGTTATCCAAAATAATTAACTTCCCGCCAGTCCAACAGAATCCAAGTCAATCTTTTACCGTCCAAAATTTCTGCTTAACTCCATCAAAAGGATCAACGGCCTAGATTGAAAGAACCCGCGTAACGAACAGTATATAAGCAAGCAACACTAACAGCTTTTCCCTCCTAAATTTCAAGCTCTTCAAATTCTCTCTCTCTCTCTCTGAATCACAGAGAATCCATGGCTGGTAGAGAAACAACAAGTTTGTTGGTTCTGATACTGATTGCTTTGCCAGTTTTAGTATTCGCAATTCAAACTCTGAGAACTGAGCCTTCAAGGAAGGAAGATCGGGAGTACAAGGAAAGCGATTACATTCCTTTCTTCGCCAACACAGCTTTTCCTAATCAAAATCCATGGTAATTGATTTCCTCATTTCTCTGTGAAATCTCATATTTTCCAACGTTTGCTTATGATCTTCTATGTGAACTTGAGCTTGGAATTTGATTTTTTATTCTTTTGATTTGGTTCTAATATTTGCTTATTTTACCTATAATTCTCTGTGTTCTGAGCTTCACTTTGGTTGCTGAGAATTTCTTTTTCTCTTTTTTATCTATCGAACTTGTGCTAAGTAAAGTAGAGTTTAGGTCTCAATATCTTGATTTTGTTTAAGAAACCGTTTGTTTAGTAAATAATTTTTCATTGTTATAGTGATAGAAAAAAAAAAAAAAAAATCAGTGAGGCATATTCATATTTTGATTTTGAGCTTCATGATACTTTGTTCTTTCCACTTGCAGTGAGGCATATTCATATTTTGATTTACTATTCTGCCATCCTGGAGGTAAGAATAAACTCTCTTTGGCCCTTGGTTTGTTGCAGCAAAATTAGTGATAAATATGATTATCATTCCTAATCCTAAGCATTTTCTAAGTTCTAACCGACATCGATCGCGATATACAGATCCAATACCCAACAGAAAGAAATCGTTCGAAGAAGTTATAGCAGGGGATTGCTATATGAACACTGGGTATGAATTGAGGTTCATGAAGGAAACAAAGAAGAAACTTCTTTGTGAGAAGAATCAGAAGAGAGATGAAGTTGCGAAATTTAGGGATGCCATTGCAGCTGATACTGCGTACGAGATGTACTACGATAATAACTTTCGCTTGAGAGAGCAAGTTGGAGTAAATGCTCTCTTACAACAATGTTATAGACACTATAAATTTCACAACTTATTTACATTTGAGGTGCAAGAATGTGATTAGTGCAACATGACTCTCACATAAGACTATTATTAACATCATCTATATATATCTAAAAGCTGAAGCGTAGCATTTATTGTTGCTACGCTCCAGTTGAGCCACATCAGCGTCCATCTCATTATCATTTTCTTTTCAATTTCCTATAATTGTTTTTAATATTTACTTTTTATTTTATTTTATTTTAATATTTACACTTTTTTCAACTTTTTTTCACCCTTACCTTTTCATCTCCTCACTACCTTCTACATAAATACTATTCTTCTTCTTTTCATCTCCCCACTACCCTCTACATAAATATTATTATTCTTCTTTCTCTTCACCTTCCTTTATTTTCTCTCTTCTTATTCACACTCTCTTACTATAAATTTGTAACTATCTATTCCATTTTATGCATGGTTTTCTCTCACAAAAAAAGGTTCTCTCTCTCGCTCTCTCTCTCTCTCTCTCTCAATTTTTTGATGAATTTTTTATACATTCTTTTATTTATGCCAAATTACTAATCTTTGGGAATTCATTCTCTCATTTTTCTCACTTAATTTAATTGGGTAGTTTGCCGGAATTCAAAAAAAGGTTCTCTCTCTCTTTCTCTCTCAATGTTTTGATGGATTTTTTTATACATTCTTCTATTGATGCCAAATTACTAATCTTTGGGAATTCTTTATATCTTATTTCTTTTTCTTTTTTTCTACACTAGAATCATTATGCTCATTTTCTCACTTAATTTAATCAGGTAGTTTGCCGGAATTCAAGTAATACCAGACAATAAGGAATTTTACGGCATTGAAGATCGCCTAAATATATACCAGGCAAAAGCTGAAAGTCAACAAATTAGTGGAGCTATGATTAAGCTTCAAACAGGATTGATGGTATTGCCAATGTTCTTTAATTAGCATCCTTATTTCTATTTCTCTATACATGTTTCCTAGAATTAGAATTAGTCCCATTTTTACACTTATTTTTTAAAATCTTTTTATCTCTACAAATATATCATTTTAATATATTTTTTTGTGTGTATTTCATTAATATTTTTTAAGGTGAATCATATTCTTCTAACTTTGTTGTAGTGTGTTACATTTGCTTAATATACAACTCATCTCTTAAGGAATAAGGAAATTATCATAATAATAAAAAATCGTCACAAAATTACAATGTTAACTTAACTAAAATTAAAATAAAACTAAAGAAATAAAAATAGATTTTATAATAATTTATTTGTCAACAAACTGGTAGGCATATTCAAATTCCTATTTCCAAAAACAACTAAGTATTAATCCAAACCAAAATTCAATCAAAATTATAAAGGGAAAGAAAAGACTTTTTGATGGGAAATTAAAAAAACACAATACAAAAACACATATTTAAAAAAAAAAAAAAAAAACATCAATCTTAATTAGAGTTATGAGAAAAAACAAAAATCTTTTATGTGCAATTGTTCTCTTTATTGGTATTTATTGTTATATATATATATTTAGTTTACTTTTTTTTTATTCTCATCTTATGTTATTCAACATTTGAATTCAATCAAATCTTCCACATCACTAAATTATTTATATTTCTCTCTCTCTCTCTCTCTCTCTCTCTCTCTCTCTCTCTCTTTTAATAATTAAACATGAAATATTTTATTTAAATTCAAATCAATAAAATTATCCTTAAAAAATTGTACTTTTTTTTTTTTTTACATTTACTCTTTGTCCAAGCTTTTTCCTTATCTTTATCTTTTCATATCCCCATTACCTTAATATCACTATTCATCTTCCCATGTCTTCCATATCATTAAATTATTTATATTTTCTCTCCTTTTTATTTAAAAAAATTAAAATTTTAAAATTTTACTTAAATTCAATAAATAAAAGTGTCATCATAAAGTGGAGTAATATTAGGGACACACTCATTCTCAAACTCAATATATCAAAGGAAAAATATAATACAAAACAAATGCCAATTGGGAAACCCTAAATGAAAAAAATAATAATAATAAGGATATCAAACCAAATATAATATAAAGAATAGTTATGGATATACTAACTTAAGGGTAGCAAAATTAAATGAAAAAAAAAAAAAAAACTACAATGCATATTTAATGCAATAAAATCATCATTAAATTTTGGAAATCAGTAGGTTGCTCATAGAGAGAGAGGAGAGAGAGAGAGAGAGAGAGAGAGAGAGAGAGAGAGAGAGAGAGAGAGAGAGAGAGAGAGAGAGAGAGAGAGAGAGAGAGAGAGATGGCAAAGAAAAAAAAATGTCAATTAGTAACTATTAATTGGAAAACAAAGAGGTTGTAAGGAGAAGTAAAAATAAAAAATAAATATGACCAATATGGAGAACATTAAAAACTTTATAGTGCAATAAAATCAATTGTTACATTCACTTAAAAAATTGAATCAATAATTAAACACAATCATAGCAATATATTTAAACTTAAAACTAATCAAACTCTAATTCATAAATAAAAGGATATTTTCTCATGTAATAATAGAAATTACATAAGAAATAAAGTTAGAAAATTTTGAAATCCTTTTTTTGACATTTCATTTAACTTTATATATATATGTGTGTGTGTGTGTGTGTGTGTGTAATCTTCATACACAATTACATTTAAAAATCTAATAAATTAAACAATGCTACATCTCATTTGACACCTCTGTTATGAAAATCATTAGCCAGTAAATATATAATAATAGTAAAAACCGTTATAAATGAAATTATGAAAAAAAAGTGATAAAACTAATTAGCTACTATCATTATGAAGTAGTAGTCTATGATTTTACACATCTAAAGAAGTGGAATATATAAAGTTTACTTAAGGTATATGTAAAGATTCACATTAAAAGAAAGATATGTAAAGGTTAAAAAAATGTATATTCTATAAATAAATAAAAAGGTATATGTAAGGTTTTTATTAAATTAAAAGAAAATGAAAAATCAATTATTAACAACAACAACAACAACAACAACAATAATTATAATATAGGGGTAATTACATTCCCATTCCTTGAGGTTTGAGGAAATGACACTCTACCCCAAACTTGAAAGGAAAAAATATTTTCATCCTTTACATTTGTTTGACCAAACTTTGTGAAATTAATATTAAAATATTGTGTACTAATTTGATTGTTCTTAAGGTAGGTTCCAAAATTATCCTTAATTTTAAAATTAAATTCCCTTATTTTAAAATTTTAAATTAAAGCATATTTCAAAATATTAAGTAGTGTCTTTTGCTTTTTTTTTTCCCCCCATTTCTTTTCCCAATGAGTTATGGAGAGATTTGTCATTTCAAATGTTTTGGTATTTTATAAATTTGTATTTTAATTCTAAAGTTATGAGAAGTGTCTTTACTAAACATGGTTAAACATTTATAAACAGATTCTTAAATAAATTTAAAATATTATGTTATTAATATGAATGGGAGAGTGTTATTACTTATTACCTCAAATATATTTAATAAGATCACCTTAAAAAAAAAATTATCTCGCGCAATGCGTGGGTTTGCGACTAGTTTTTATTATACACCAATCACAACCTACCACTTAGCAATTGCGGGAAAAAAATGTGAAATTTGTTGTGCATTTAGACTTACTGAATCTCCTAACATATACCTTGGAGAATTGTAGGAACAGCCATCATGATGGAGTCTACCTAATTAATTTCAAAGGGTACTTTCAGTTATTAATTTCGAAAGGAACTTTCTAGTTATTAATGCTTATCTAAATTTTCATCCCCTAATGGGTGTTTTACCTAAAATGACTTCCCTTAGTTGTTAATTTAGCATGCTGATGCAAATCTGTAAGCCATTCAAGTCTTTTGTTGCATATGTTTGCGTAGTAGTGAACTAAGAGAAGACTACAACTCTTATACCTGAGTAGTTCTTTTATTTCCATGAAGCAATATACTAATGCCTTTTCATCTAATATATATCTATCTATCTATCTATCTATCTATCTATCTATTGATCCAAGTCTGTCTACAATGCAGATCTGTCTTTCGTGGGGGATCAGTTGCCATTTTCATGTTTGCGTATGGTCTCTATTTCTATGCTAGAGCAAACGCCAGAATTTCAATGAACCTGATAGTGTTTCTGGGCTACAATGCTTGCATATTCTGAAAATAATTGAAAGCAAGGCTACATATCCGTTTATTTCATACAAATAGTCACCCCAATTCAAGTATCAGTCAATGTCGCCTTGTAGAGATGCAGAGGATGGTGATTGTAGCAATCCTGGACCTCTTGGTCTTGTATGAGGTGGTCATGACATGGTGTCACGGTTGGTGGCGGTGCCCTGGTGCAAAGGGTGGTGGTTCTGGAAAGAGTCCCTTACAAAAAGGTTTCTTGGTGGAGGCATATTTTCCTCCAATCAGTTTGAATTGTAGTACTCAATTCCATTCTGATCAACATCCGGTACCCTATGCCCGGACCAAAACAATAAATGAAAAACTGGAAGAGTCAGATTTATTTCTCCAAAAAAATCTTCCATGTTCAATGACTTCTACTTTGAATTTAAATTTTAAATTCAGGTTGGAAATTAAGGAAATAACATAAATGGAACATGATTGACGAAGAAAAGGTATGAACAGCATAACCCTAATTAGTGATCTCACGCAATTTGATTTCATCACCAACAATATCTAATCTAACTGAGAAAAAAATAATGTAGCTTATATAGTGAAAAGGGCATTACTACTATTAAGTGAGAACAAGGTTGCCATATGAAGTTGGCATTCTTACTGAATAACAAAGATGTGATGCCCCTCAAAAAAAAAAAAAAACAAAACAAAACAAAACAGAACAAAGATGTGATGGAAATTAGAATGAGTAGACATTCCGATTATAAAATTGTAGTATAATGCCAATTTATACAACATATATATATATATATATTCTTATTCGTGTTATTCATATGCCTGGGGGATTGGCATTTACCAATCATGTTCAATTAAGGGTAATTTCGTCATAATTAATCAATTATTTCTCAAATTCCAGAAGTTTTCAAGGGGTACCGTGAGATCAGGGTCAGACCCAGGTGGGGGCCAGCCGGCCAGGCCTTCACTGGGTCCAATTTATTTATTTATTTATTGTTATTATATATATTTCATTTTTGTAATTGGCCCTCTTCCAAAACTTTTAGTCCCTTCTTCTTAATAAGTTTAATTAGCCTCACTTAAATAACAACTATCCAACTCAAAAACTTAATAAAACCAATAAAATCATTCACAATGGTAATTGTATTTTAGGGGGGGAAAAAACTATTTTACCACAAAAAAATAATGTGTTATTGGAGAAAGTAAAGCTAAACTTTTTGTAACTACAGTAAACTGGTTTAAATACCAACTGACTATAGCAAGTTGTTAAAAATAAAATTCAATATTTTATTAAAATTATATCTCTTCCTTCAATTAAAAAACTCAAATTTTCTCTCTTCCTTTATTTTTAATGAGTTGTATATATTATTTTAAATGAAGTGATAAAATATATATATATATATATATATAGAACATTTGATATTGGATGTATTGTAAAATGACTATAGCAAGTTGTTAAAAATAAAATTCAATATTTTATTAAAATTATATCTCTTCCTTCAATTAAAAAACTCAAATTTTCTCTCTTCCTTTATTTTTAATGAGTTGTATATATTATTTTAAATGAAGTGATAAAATATATATATATATATATATATAGAACATTTGATATTGGATGTATTGTAAAGTGAGAAAATAAAATAGATAAAGTAAGTTTTTAAAATGCTAAAAGCTAAAAATTTTAACATCACCACTGTAAATGCTCTAACTTCAAAAAAAAAATCCTAACCAGCCTTGTATTCAATGGCGAAACTAGGAATTTATTTTTAGAGGGAGCCATACATAAAATTAGACAATAATTTTGTACATTTATATTTATTTTTCTTTATTAATTTTGATTTTTTTAAGCTCTCGCTAGCTTAAAATTCTAAGTCCGTCCTAACGTGATATAGTAATTTCACCAAGTTGTGACTCCATCGCTGCCCCCGACTAATTCTGTTTTGCAAAATAACAAACTACCCGCCGGTGCAACATTATCCAAGTCTATCTTTCACCGTCCAAAATTTCTGATTAACTCCACCTAAACAATCAACGGCTTAGATTCAATAATAATAAAAGAAAAAGTATATATAAGCAACCAATTCTAACAGCTTTTCCCTCCTAAATATTCAAGCTCCTCAAAATCTCTCTCTCAGAATCGCAGAGAATCCATGGCTGATACTGGTTTCTTGGTTCTGGTACTGGTTGCTCTGACAACTCTGGCTTTCGCAACTGTTTGGACTCGGAGAAATGCGCCAATACAACACAATTATTGTTTATTCTTTCGTTCTTTCTTATATGTTTTAAGTTTTAACCACTACCTTCCAAATAATTGTTCTAGATTAAAAGTACTTGGCAGAACTGCCATACGTTTGGCTTTATATCCCTTTTCTGCCACGCATAAAGGCATATTCTTAGAATCCAGTACTATTCAAAATTGAGTAATGAGAGGGACACAAAATTCTATAATCTTTTTCACAACAAAATTTCAAACTCTCACCTTATAATAGAGCCTTGCAATTTACGTAAAACACCGTGAACCACATAAATGAAGCAGGGGGCAAGTGTAGCGGAGAAAACTGTCATATCTGCATTTGAAAATAATGTACAAACCTATCTAAAGGAAAATTATTGTGTACTTTAGTAAACTAGAACAATGCAATGAATAATAAAAAGTATCATTTCATAAACTTAAACGTTGCTAGTCTATTGAGCATTCATTAAAATTCATTAATGCTTGATAACATTTTATTTTTATTTTTTTAATAAAAAAAGGTAATAAAAAGCTATAATAATTCAATGCTCACCGCAAATGTTTATCTTTCTTTTTCTTATCAAAAAAATAATAATAATAATTCATATATTATCCTCTCACACATGGAGAGCATGCAAACACATTTTTGCCTTTTTTTTTTTTTTTTTTTTAACCAATGCCTATTGCACTGTTCATGGAACATAAACAGTGCAAATAGACAATAAACAGTGTTTTTGATGTGAACAGTAATCCAAATTTTTTCTTTTTTTTTTTTGTTTTTTTTTTGTTTTCAGTTTTTAGCAAAATAAATAATATCCAAACCCACACATGATTGTCAATGGAATAAAGGCAGATTGAAGATATCATGCTCAACAACAAAAATTTGGGTGCTTCTCTTCAGGGGCCTCCAGGGGAGAATGATCAACGACTTCATATAACAGATAGCCAGGCTGGTTAACCCGAATGTTACTCATTATAAATTAGCAATTCCACTGCAGGGTGAACCACAGACAATTTCCAGCCAGAACACAGCCACGGCAACAATAACATAAGCACAAGGGAGTCTAATATCAAAATGGTTTCTTTTCATAAGAAACTAGGCCATGGACACCACCTTCAACTTGCGCAGCTCCTGTCCGGACCTGAACAAACCAAATAAAAGAACATGGTCAGTCCATATAATCATATACTGATTAGTCATCAAGATTACATCTTCTGCAGAATAGCTAAACCAAGCCAATGTCTAAGGAAATTTGTAAAAAATTACACTTTTTCATTATAACAATGGAGAACCCAAGGGGGGGGGGGGGGTGTTGAAGTGAAGAAAAGAAGAAGAAGAAGAATGAAGAGGAGACATTTTGCTCATGCACTAAAGTGGGGATCACACCAACCATGAAACTCACCACCACCAAGGGTGGAATGACATATGCACTATGCCCCATCTCATTTCAATTGATTTCAAGAGGAAAAAGGTGTTATTAAAGGGACAAGGAACATCCAAGAAGACATATTAAGATAAAAGTTTCAGAATGAAACCCACCTTTATGACTATATATCATATTTAAGTTGCATCCAATGGTAGGATTCTAGATAGCTATATTTTTCTTTCAAATAAGTACAAATTTCCTCCCTTATCATTAGGGTGATATTTGTAGTGATGAGCTAGGACAATATTAATGGCTTTTAGCAGAAGAATAGGTAATGACCTGAGTAATTGATAACAAGGCCACCTCTTATCGAAGTTTACAGCCACAAATTTCTTGATATATAGTTCCATAAAGAACATCAGATCATGCTCAAAGCCACAGGGAGAAAAAGTAAAATACAATGATAAACCATACCTCTAGCCTTAATACCCCTCCTCTTAAGAGATCATGAGCAGACTTCAGAGAGGAAGCACCAAGATCTTGGAACCCCTGCTTTACTGCTTGCATAGTGTAAGGTACAAACTTCAGAACAGAACCTTTATCTGCAACTGCTCCAACAACGCCCTGAGCAATTTTTAGCTTGGTTGTATCACCCAAATACCTTTGATCACTCCCTTTAGTCATAGCTTCTAGGGATCCCATACCTCTGTATTTTTTTACCCGACGACCATTCTGGTATTCCAAATTTAACAATTTATTATTACTGAAATATTGACTTAAGCAAAATCCAATCATTTGCCACTCCACAAAAAGTAAAACTTTCATGAAGCAATAAAAAGTTGAAAACAAGACTACTTTTAAGGAGCTCACACCTCCAAATAGCTTTGACACACACAACAGGCACAAATCAATTACATGCAAGGAATATTACAGTCTTCTGTACATAAATCAAAATGACTTCTCAGCCATTCACTGACTCTTTAATCACAAAATCTATAAAAGATGTGCTATTCACGTACAGAACCCCATTTTATCTTAATGAATTTTTGCTACAAAACACATTCGATAAAGGATATGAGGCACTAAAGGTTAAATTTTGATCTAAATCAAAATTTATCTGAAAGCATTAAGAGAATCCAAGACTAAATTGCTTATCAAAAAAAAGAATCCAAGACTAATTTGCACCTGCAGCTCACAAAAAACTTAAGTTTTGTTTTTAACATATAATTTACAAAAAGAATATAACAGCGCATACTTTTTTTAAAAAGTAGAATCACATCCAATTATGAGTTGCAAACATTCCCAGCAATACAAAATTTACACATAAAAAATTACAGAATGCCAAAAAAGAGACGAATGCTTAATGGCAATAAAGGAACCGTGAAAGAAACAAATTTGTTTCACAGCTGAGCAGTATATCATCTACTTCAGCAATAAAAGAGGAAATTATCTTAGCAGTGTCATACCTGATATTCATAAGACCCAGGAGCCTCCTCACTTCCAGCTAAAAAGCTTCCCATCATTACAGTAGATGCCCCTAGGACCAAAGCCTTGACAATATGTCCAGAATTAGAAATTCCACCATCGGCAATGACAGGCACACCGTACTTTGAAGCAATAGAAGCAACCTTGTAAACAGCAGTAGCCTAGAAAGTAGCAATAAGACAATAAAAAATATGTTAATTAAGTATATGGAAAGCATGCCACCACTAAACATGATATTGTGATTACTTCCCCCCACATTCAAATCTTCTTTCGGACAAAACCTTAGCTACCAATATAATTAACAATCTACCACTAGCACACCATTTATCTCCTTTCACAACGTTCACCCAAACTTCGTCACTCCATAACCGATCAAATCAAAAACACAAAATCCAAACAACCCCACAAATTAAAACACAAATAAACAACAATCAAATGAAATCCCATAATCCAATATGTATACACACACCCATCCACCACTACAAACCTAGTAACAATTCTAATCAAAACACATTTATTCTAAGTAAACAATACACTATCATGCTATCTAATCCATTTCACAATCAAAACACACACACACACACATCAAACCAATGAAGCTGAAAATGGATATACCTGCCCGCGCCCAACAGCGCAAACCTCCTGCGTAGTACAAATTGACCCGGACCCCATCCCGACTCTCAACCCATCGACACCCGCCTTAATCAAATTCTCCGCCTGCGCAGCCGTCACAACATTCCCCCCAATCACATCAAGCCCCGGATACACTCTCTTCACATACTTAATCATCTCAATCTGATAAATTGAGTTCCCTTGCGAACTATCCAACACCACCACGTCCACTCCTTCCTTCACCAATCCCTCTAATCTCTCCTTATCGCTCTCCCTCGTCCCGATAGCCGCCCCGACCCGCCACCCTCCGTCGGGCCCCACCGTTCCCCCCAACGCCAATCTCGGGTTCCCCTTCACTCTCTCCACGTCTTCCTTCATCACCACATCCACCACCTCGCTCTCCGCCGCCACGTCAGCATTTCCCCTCACCAAAACCCCCAAATCCGAGTCTTTCTCTTTGAAAAACGATTCAATCTGATCCAAACTTTGATTCCACGGAACAACGATGTCGTTCGAAGTCTTCATATACGATTTCACTTCAGAACCTTTTCTTTCTTCTTCGAGATTCAGCCAATCGGACTTCGACACGTAGCCGACGAACTTCGACGTCGGAGAGCCCGATTCGGTGACCAGAACGAACGGAGACGAAGCGTCGAAGTCGTCGAGGGACGAAATGCGGTGCGAGGGAGAGAGGAAAGTAGGGGAAGAGAGGAAAGGGACGCGGCGAGACTTGACGGAGCGGACCATGGCGGCTTGGACCTGAGCGGAGAGGTTGGGGTGGATGATTCCGATGCCACCGAGCGAGGCCACGGCGGCGGCCATGGCGGATTCGGTGACGGTGTCCATTGGAGAACAAATACATAACTACTTATTACGTAAACAGTATTCTGCAATACCTGGATTCCTAATGTGCTGTCATCCGTGATCATTTGGAAAAATAGATGGTAGGTTTTTTTTTTTGTCAAATCGGGCTTGCTTTCTAATAATAAAGTTGAATTGGGGCTGTTTAATATGGTTTAATTTATGGTAAGAGACATGTGTTTTAATTTTTAAATGTTACTGTTGATTTTACTTTTATTCTTACATATTTACTTCCTATGAAGTTGTGGGTTTTTAGTTAACTCAATATTAAAGTCTCTAATGATTGTATAAGAGATTTAGAGTTCAACCCTTGCCTTACCAAAAACTGATTGATGTCTTTGGTCTAATGAATAAGAACTATCATCAGGAGCGGATGCCATTATTGAAACTCTCTATAAAAAAAAAAACTTTCTATGAGATTTTAGCTCTGTAATTGTTTCTTTTATATTTTTTTATATAGGATGCTCAGTAGGAAATAGGTGGTTTATCTACATCACATATACTGTGTAGTAAACTCTGTAGCAAATGGCCTCACGAAAAGGGGAGGGAGCCAGCTAACCTTTTGGAATTGTACTATGAATGTCCATTTTTTGTATTATGTAAATATTTCTAGGACTTTTTGTGTATAGGGATTCCACGAGAGTGCCCTTAATTCCTATAATTAGGCACCTTTTATGGGTGTCTCATGACGACTCTGACGTACTAGCTATTATCTAAATACATTTCCGTTCTTACCAACAGCAGCAAAAAAAAAAAAAAAAAAAAGAAGAAGAAGAAGAAGAAGAAGCACACTATCAGAACTGTTACATTGAAAGAAAAAATAAATATACTGAAATTGACCACCCGGAAGCTGCACGTCTTCAATAGTTAGCGATATCTATTGGGTTATGCCATTTCTTATTGTTGATGTCCAAAATAGACCTCCCAATTTTGGCATACAAAGAGAAGTAAGTTTATCCAAAGTCAAGACGTCTCTTTTTTTTTTTTTCTTTTTTTTTTCTTTTTTTGTGTCTTTTAATATTTCAAAGATTTTTATTTTAGTTATTTATGTTTGATTCAATTTTTTGTTTAGTGGCATATTAATTAGTATCATCTTCCTTTGTGGTACCTTATGTTTCCACTTTCCTCTACTCTTATTTTAGTATTCAAATTTTCATTTTTGATGAAAGATTAAAATGAAAATTTTAAAACTTAACTGACCAAATAAAACTAAATCAAACATGAAATTTAAATAAAAATTTTACCACCATGCACTCCTTAAGTAATAATCACCTCACAAGTATAAATGTTTGTAAAGTGTGGACAAAGATCATGATTCAAATCTCTAAAATGAAGTTTTACACACATATGTACTTAGATTAAGGTTATAATAGAATTTTGAATTTCTATCTTATATTAAAAAAAATTAAAAATTTTGAAACATAAAAGGAAAAAAAAAAAAAACTTAATTGAATTTGAAGATTCAAAATACAAATTTGGGAACATATCATATCAATATCAATTTATCAAACATGAATGGATTAAACTAAAAAAAAATATATATATATATATAAAGGATTAAAACGAAAATAACAACTCTTAGACTTTTGTGAAATAGATGGTGTACTTTAGTCTTTTCACAAGTGGAAGTCCACGTACGTCTAGGGATTTTCGAATTGGATTGAAATCCGTGCAATATCTAGGGTATTGCACGGGGTGCAATAGCTTAAATCTCATCCATTTATTCAATCCAATGCTCTTAAATTTGACACATCATCAAATTACAAAAAGACAATTTCACCCCTAAATATTTCAAACCTGCGTCTGCTTGTATCTCCTTTGAACAAAAATCAAAATTCAAATTTACTCTCTCTCTCTTCTCTCTCTCGGATTGAAGCTTTCTCTCTTCACGACACAGCCACTAGCCAAAATCTCCGATTCGACGATACTAACCTTTTTCTTATTGAAAAATTTTTAATAATAACAATTATTGTTAATACTAGAAATCCAACAGCTTGTCTAAATTAGCTCATATAAAAAAGTTCTTGCACACTACAGGCTAAAACATTAGAAACCCAGAAGCATAGGATTTGCCACTATAGTCTATAACATCAAATTGTAAATAGGGATTTTAGCTATCTACCTTGTAGCACTAATTATCATTTCTTTAATTCTACCAGACCATATTTCACATATTCTCCATTTGAAAATGTGCAACACTAATGTGGCAGCAAAGACTACCCAAAAATAAAAAACCTGAATAATTATCATCAATGAAATATATAGCACTAGTAGACCCAGTTCTCCTCTTACCCAATGGAGTTTCTATTTTCCATAAGTAATTTTTATTTGATTCGATGTATACAAAAGAGAGAACTCACCTCCTTGCGAAGTTCGATATAGGAAGCAGCCTATGAATTGCAGATAAATCTGGTCGGCACTAGCAGTGACTATATCAGCGGAATTTTAGGGATTTTCTGAAGAGAAAAGGCCAGTATCGTCGAAACAAAGATTCGGGCCAATAGCTGTGCCGTGAAGAGAGAAAGCTTCAATGAGAGAGAGAGAGAGAGAGAGAGAGAGAGAGAGAGAGGAAGAGGAGAGAGAGAGAGAGAGAGAGATTTTGAATTTTGATTTTTGTTCCAGAGGAGATACAAGTGGGGTTTTAGGGGTGAAATTGTCTTTTAATTATTTGATGATGTGTCAAAGTTAAGAGGCATTGAATTGAATAAACAGATAAGATTTAAGTTATTGCACGGGATCTCAATCCGTAAAGATCATTATATGCCAAATGCTCAACATTTGACCATTAAAAACTAATGAACATTTTTAAATTAAAATTGGTTATAAAATTGCGTCCTTTTTCTTTCCTCTCATTCTCTTTCTCTCTCATCGCAACAACCACAATTACTATATTCTATTTTCATTCTCTCTTTTGCCACAACAACCCATCAATCAATTTGGGCGCAAATTTAAAAATTTAATTCCATATATAAAATTAAGTAATGACCGCCTTAGGTTTTTAATATATATATATTATATTTGTATGTATGTATGTATGTATAACACTTCTATAGATGACTAATGTATTATTTTTATTTTTTCTAATTATTTGTATATTATACATATCTAATTAAAATCAAAGTGTATTTAAAGTATATTCTCATAAAAATAGATAAGTCATATAAAAAAAATTAATCAATGCGTTATTTTTTCCTTCTATTACCTTTATATCTTACGTTAATTAAATAAAAAAGCATTTAGGATATATGTTCTTACAAATAAATAAGTGAATATTTATAATAAAAACTACTCTATTTTCTTTTCATATTTCATTTATAAAAAAAGAAATATGAGCACCATGAGTTTTTAAGAAAAAAAGGACAATTTTGATTTCATGTTTATGAGTTAAATCCTTTAGTTTTTACTATTTGTTATACTTTTTTTTATTTATATATATTGACGTCTATATTTCAGGCATATAAGATTAACTTGATGTAAATATTTTTATTATATATAAGAAAATATTATATGTTAAATCAAGTTACATGCATACCTTATGTATATTTTTTTTCTTTTTGCTTCAGGCCTTCAACATGCCACTATCTTTCTTCTCTTGTGAGTCAGTGACAAGTCAAAATCACCCATCTTTTTTTACTAATTTCCTCTCTCAAATTTATAGTCCATTTGAATTGAGAGCGAGAGAGGAGTAGAGTAGAGTAGAATAGATTTAGAGAGCGTTTGGGTGGCACGTTTTGCTGCGTTGCGTTTTGCTTTTTTTTTTTTTTTTTTTTTTCCTCACGCGGTTCAGTCCACTGTTTTTCACTGTAGCAGTACTGTAGTGGCTACTGTTCATTGAACAGTAGCCGCAAAGTTTGACTTTTCAGCACAATTTTACTGTTTATGGACCCACATTTTACTTTTCAGCAACTTTTTCATTAAAAATGGGTCCCACGATACTATTCACACATTTAAAATTATTTTGCTACAGTATTTTTCAGTTTTCAGTTTCAGTTTTCAGTTTTCAGCTGTATCCAAACAGACCTTAGTACAAATTAGCTTATTTTTAGCTAATTCTACTCTACTCCCCTTCACTCCCTCTCCTTTCCTATCCATTCAAACAGGCCATTAATCATATACAAACAAAATCAAATTGGTTTCGAGGAGTGAAGAATAAAGATAGTTATGAAATCTCATTCTTTAACCTGGTGTTGTGAACCCACATATTTTTTACACTAAAATAAAAAATATTTTAAAAATAAAACACACATCATTTTTTTTATAAACCCTGAATTTTTTTTTTCAACTTAAAAAAAAAAAAAACCCCTTAAATTTTGTGAAAATAAAATAAAGGTCTAGTTAATGGATGTTTCAAGGTATTTGTTTGTTTGTTTGACATCGTATTAAGGTACTTGTTAATGGACTATTTTATGATAGTTTTAGATTTTTTTTTATACAAATTTTATGGAAAATATAAAAAACTATTACAAAAATCAGTTACATTTTTCTATTCCCATAAAAAAATTCTAAAAATATTTTCTAAACTAATACCCTTATGGTATCCGTTAACTTTTTCCAAATAATAATGAAATTATTATTAAAGTAATTAAATTATATAATGAGGTCAGCTTCAATTACCTAACACGTAAAACACTAACCTAACCCAAATACACTCTAAATCTATTTTATAATAAAAAAAGAAAAAAGGGAAGGTTAAACCCTTACTATTTGGTTAGTATATATGACTCTAAAAAGCCACTAAGCCTAACTCATTGCCATCCTAGAATGTTAGACAAACTCTTGGAAAGTCAGGGACAGAGTCAAGAAATTTAGATGCTGTTGTGATTTGGAAATTAACATGTTTAATGGCATTGTCCAAAATGGCACAATATTTGCAATTATAAACTCATGAGTCACTGCATAATCCTATACATAAAGACAGATCTGTTATCGTTTATCCTTTTTATTTCACTTGAAATTCAAGCAACCAGTAACAAATTTGAGTTTAGTCGGGTATCCTTTTATTTCCTAGCTCAATTATATGTTCTTGTTTTCCTAAGCTGACTTTCACTACCAGTTCTTAAGTGGTGAAGTTGGATGCTTCATTATTAATTAATTACATAAATTTTACTCGTCGTGGGTTGTGATGTTTGGTTTGTTTAATTAATAGAGCATTGAAAAACTTTGAATTCTATGCTTCTAAAATAGAATATATTATATTTATTTGTCTTATAGTATTGCATGAAAATAATAATAAAAAAGTAAGTCTTCTCTTTATCAAAATTAAAAATAGAATTAATAGTTTTTGAGACAAATTCATTATTGAAATCTATTGTTCAATAACTAAAGTCCAACATTGTCAAGAGAGATAGCGATCATCTAAAATATGATTTTTATTTTCTTTTTGATATTGGTTGTTTTTTTTTTTTTTTTTTTTTTTTTAAGAACTAAAAGTTTTAAAATATGTTTTATAAATATAAGAAAATAGTCCAATTAATGTATTAAATTGTATAGAAAGGTTGGATTATTATTTTTAATTTATATATTGCTTATAAAATATTAAGTAACAACACATTTTACATTGTGTTTGAACACAAAATATGTTGAGTTGGTCCTATTTATTTTATATTTAAAATACTCTATAAAATGAAAAATCTTCATAGAAATTGTAGGGTTAGGATTTGTGGCCCAAGCCCAAAAACAATAAATTTGTAGAGCGTGGATGATAGAGCTAGGTTAACTATGAAGCTTACAATGGTTGATCACAACATACAAGTATAAACCAGCATCAAAGTATACGTAAAGATCAAATAAGCTGAAGTCCGAAGAGATTTATGATAAATTGAATACGAGTTACAATTCTTAAGGTTACAGTCAGACTTCTCTTTTTCTTTTTCTTTTTTCCCTTCTCTCTTATTAGGAACCCTTCTTCTTTATATAGCATCCTCTCCCATCATCCCCATCGTTCACTTGTTCTTCATCTAGCTCCTTACTTGAATGCATGTCATGTCATGTATCTCCCTCAGCTTTTTGTGAGTGGCGGTAGCTGAAGTTATACTGTTCAGGGGTCTTCTCCACATAAATGTGGCCAGAAAAGTTGCTGCAGTGCATTTAATACGGTGGTGGTAGCTTTTCCTTTTAGATATTTCTCTATTCCTCGTCTTCAGGCGTGTCCAAAGCTTATCTAGACTGCTGAAGTCACTAGGAAGCTCATTCGAACCCCCTAGATATTTATATGACCCAGAATCTTTTCATCCGAGGATAATGATCTCTTTGGAACACTGATGCTCTCTTTGGATGGAGTTTTTTCGTCCCCATGTATCCTTCTTTCACGCGAAGTATCCTTCGACAATTTTAGCCTCTTCGGATATACAATAACCTTCACATTGGGCTTTAGGCCCACTACGTATGGTTGGACTTTTCCCCCCACAAAAATGTAGCCATATTTTGCATGAAGCCATTTAACATGGCAAT
>NW_027069502.1:28255-270653 GCF_002906115.3 Quercus suber
TACTTAATCATCTCAATCTGATAAATTGAGTTCCCTTGCGAACTATCCAACACCACCACGTCCACTCCTTCCTTCACCAATCCCTCTAATCTCTCCTTATCGCTCTCCCTCGTCCCGATAGCCGCCCCGACCCGCCACCCTCCGTCGGGCCCCACCGTTCCCCCCAACGCCAATCTCGGGTTCCCCTTCACTCTCTCCACGTCTTCCTTCATCACCACATCCACCACCTCGCTCTCCGCCGCCACGTCAGCATTTCCCCTCACCAAAACCCCCAAATCCGAGTCTTTCTCTTTGAAAAACGATTCAATCTGATCCAAACTTTGATTCCACGGAACAACGATGTCGTTCGAAGTCTTCATATACGATTTCACTTCAGAACCTTTTCTTTCTTCTTCGAGATTCAGCCAATCGGACTTCGACACGTAGCCGACGAACTTCGACGTCGGAGAGCCCGATTCGGTGACCAGAACGAACGGAGACGAAGCGTCGAAGTCGTCGAGGGACGAAATGCGGTGCGAGGGAGAGAGGAAAGTAGGGGAAGAGAGGAAAGGGACGCGGCGAGACTTGACGGAGCGGACCATGGCGGCTTGGACCTGAGCGGAGAGGTTGGGGTGGATGATTCCGATGCCACCGAGCGAGGCCACGGCGGCGGCCATGGCGGATTCGGTGACGGTGTCCATTGGAGAAGAGACTATCGGAGTGTAGAGAGGGAGGCGGCGCGTGAGGTTGGTGCAGAGAGAGACATCGTCGGTGGAGAAGTCGCATGTAGTGCGGGAGGAAAATCACGTCGTCGTAGGTGTAGGAGAAGCCTTGGTTGAACAGACGCGTCGACGCGAACCGTCTTCTACAATCTCCGACGCCATTGTTAGGGTTTTTAGAGAGAGAAAGAGTGAGAAAGAGAGAGAGAGTTAGGGTTTACTGGTTAGCGCGAGTGAGATTGATTAAATAAATGTGGAGGGAAAGTCCAAATGTGGAATTGGTGCGGCGGGTCTCATTGTAATGGGTCATCTCCAATGTAAAGTACATTTTGCCCTTTTAAAGTTTCGATTTTTTAATTCATTTTTTATTTTGATTTTCATATTAATTCTTTAAGTTTAAATTTTTTTTCATTATTTTTAAGGAAAGTTAGAAAATTTTATGAAGATATATTTAAACAAATACATAACTACTTATTACGTAAACAGTATTCTGCAATACCTGGATTCCTAATGTGCTGTCATCCGTGATCATTTGGAAAAATAGATGGTAGGTTTTTTTTTTTGTCAAATCGGGCTTGCTTCTAATAATAAAGTTGAATTGTGGGCTGTTTAATATGGTTTAATTATGGTAAGAGACATTTTTTTTTTTTTTTTAAGAACTAAAAGTTTTAAAATATGTTTTATAAATATAAGAAAATAGTCCAATTAATGTATTAAATTGTATAGAAAGGTTGGATTATTATTTTTAATTTATATATTGCTTATAAAATATTAAGTAACAACACATTTTACATTGTGTTTGAACACAAAATATGTTGAGTTGGTCCTATTTATTTTATATTTAAAATACTCTATAAAATGAAAAATCTTCATAGAAATTGTAGGGTTAGGATTTGTGGCCCAAGCCCAAAAACAATAAATTTGTAGAGCGTGGATGATAGAGCTAGGTTAACTATGAAGCTTACAATGGTTGATCACAACATACAAGTATAAACCAGCATCAAAGTATACGTAAAGATCAAATAAGCTGAAGTCCGAAGAGATTTATGATAAATTGAATACGAGTTACAATTCTTAAGGTTACAGTCAGACTTCTCTTTTTCTTTTTCTTTTTTCCCTTCTCTCTTATTAGGAACCCTTCTTCTTTATATAGCATCCTCTCCCATCATCCCCATCGTTCACTTGTTCTTCATCTAGCTCCTTACTTGAATGCATGTCATGTCATGTATCTCCCTCAGCTTTTTGTGAGTGGCGGTAGCTGAAGTTATACTGTTCAGGGGTCTTCTCCACATAAATGTGGCCAGAAAAGTTGCTGCAGTGCATTTAATACGGTGGTGGTAGCTTTTCCTTTTAGATATTTCTCTATTCCTCGTCTTCAGGCGTGTCCAAAGCTTATCTAGACTGCTGAAGTCACTAGGAAGCTCATTCGAACCCCCTAGATATTTATATGACCCAGAATCTTTTCATCCGAGGATAATGATCTCTTTGGAACACTGATGCTCTCTTTGGATGGAGTTTTTTCGTCCCCATGTATCCTTCTTTCACGCGAAGTATCCTTCGACAATTTTAGCCTCTTCGGATATACAATAACCTTCACATTGGGCTTTAGGCCCACTACGTATGGTTGGACTTTTCCCCCCACAAAAATGTAGCCATATTTTGCATGAAGCCATTTAACATGGCAATAATATGGTCAATATATCCTGATTTTGACATGATCATAGTGGTATTAATAAAATGAAACCAATTTAATCAATGATAAAATTGTTATAAAAATATATATTAAATTAATCACTTTTTTTTGCAAAGAAGTGTTTAGAGTACGACCATTAAAATATTGGAAGAAACTAATAACTCTTCTTTAAATGTCTAACTTTAAATTGTCACCTAATGCCACAAAATGTGTTGAGTTAGTCATGTTGGAATTAAAACCAACTAATTACATTGTCCAAAGTGGTTAATGGTTGGGAAATTTCCCAAACAATATATTTGGGCCAATAAAAGATAAAAACTAATAATAGTAATGTTAGAAGGGAATTTTTTGTAATCAACTCTGTGAGGGATATAATCCTGCCATTAGCTTGCGTATGCTTAAATTGTGTATAAGGTTTTTAGCAACATTTTCTATAAAACTCAGGATCTACATTCCTAACCACAACAATACAATTTTCTAATACAAAGTTTTTTGGCATTTGTGGCGTCAACAACTCATGAAGTAGTCCTTATTGGTTAATAAATTGACACCTCTGACATTAACCTCAAAGATGCCGTTATGGGCACTTACTTCTCTTAGAGGATAGAGCTTATTTTGCTCACAATAGAACTAGATAATGTATGGGAACTAGCCAATTTACCTATTTACAGAGGCGTTTTTTTCAGAGTATTCGTCAGAATAGTTTTGAGATAACGCGTATGAATAACATTCCCATTGTTATAACTTATAAGGTAATTTATTCAACCAAAAGTACTACCCTATAAAAAGATATGTAAATTGCAACTACTAAGTACTAACTAATGTCGGAAAGCTATTGACTTTGGTGGAAGAATATTCAAGCTATTGCAGATGTTACAAATCACTAGTTAAATTTACTCTGCATTGCACACTTAAAACCTAAAAGAGAGCACATTTTAATTTTGACAACAAATAAAGAGAAACGTTATGGATAAATAGCAATGTGAGCTATGCTACAACGTACTTTCAGTCATACATAACTTAAAGAACATAACTAAATTTGCCAAGGTTATTCAAAGAATACACTTCAACAAATTTTTAAAACTAAAATGAATCCCAATGTATTTGGAATGTTTTAGTCAAGTAAGTTAAACAAAGTTTTATTAGCAGATGAGCAAAAATGAGGAAGTTTCATATAATATCAAGGGAAGAAAGTAAAGTTTGATTATATATATATATAGATATAGATATAGATATAGATATATAAAGTAGTAAAAACAATTTATTGTTCAAAGTATATATAAAGATAAGGTTGAATTGCAAAATTACACCTTTAAAATTTAAAAATGTTTAAATTTTATACCCTAAAGTTTTATAATTTGAATTTTATCCCTTAAATTTTATTTCGTTTGCATCAGCAGCCTCTCCATTCATATTTTCCGTTAAGTGCCACGTAAGCTAGCCACAAATGTTTAGTTCACCCAATAAAATGATGCAACGTCATTTTTATTATGTTATGTCATTTAAAATTTTTTTTAGTCTAAAAAATGATGTGACATCATTTTATTGGACAAATTAAACATTTGTGACAAATTTAAATGACACTTAACAGAACATATGAATAGAATTTCAAGTTATAAAATTCAAACACTCTTAAACTTTTGGGTGTAGTTTGCAATTTAGCATAAGAATAAAATGAAAGTAAATGTTAATTCTACCCTTGTATCTTTCCTTTATGAAATCAATCACATATTCTAATTTTTAACCTAATTAAGACCTTCAAAAATCAAGTAATAGGAGAAGTAAGGGAGGTCGCCCCTCCTCTAGAAAGGACATGAGTAGTGGAAAATATTTAATGAACAAACTAGTGAAAGAAGCAAACAGAAACATTGTAATACATCCATTAAAAGGAGAGATATTACAGATGAAGAAAGTTTGTGTCTGTACATTAACCTTAGAACAAAGAGGTAAGGAATTCATGAACAAGCTATTCTCAAACACACTTTTAATGCACATTATAAGCCTAATGGGCTGATTAGCTCCTACTTCAAATCCTTCTTATAAATGATCTTTGCATTTGCATAGTTTCATCATCCATGTCTATGTGGTTTTGAAATAAAAAGAAAAGGAATAAATTTAGTTACAATTAATATATTAAGTTTCTTGATTAAATTCAAATAGCTGCATTGGATGTAACTGTCATTGAAAAAGATAATACTATTTATACTTCATTACAACATAATCATATATTTGAATACATTTAGGGAACTAAATATATTACACCTAAGGGTTGTACTTAAATTTTGTCCCAAATAAAAAGTGTTGTTTACCTATTATGTTTCATCCAAAAATCTTTTGTTTGGGCATGTTTTGATTTCTTTAATTCTTTTTTGGTATGTTTTCCGAACCGTACGTTTTTGAAACTTGAAAACCCTCAAGACCAGTGATATTATAATTTCTGGACATTCCTTTAGGTTTTATCACCGCCATCATATATGCAAAAGACTGGCTTTTATTTTATTTTTTTGCTGAATAAAAGACTGGCTTTTATTAATTACCAGTGTGTAATTTTATGTATATGTATATAACAATGTGGAGGCAAACCTAAATATTTTGTAAGAGATTAAATTCTATAAGGGTGTGGTATAAAACTCAAGTTTTACCCCTCCAATCTCATGTCTCATTATCATATTACATATTATAGAATAAGTACTATCACACTCAATCAATTCTAATATTTATTTAAAAATCCTACTTAGTTATAAGTTTATTGAAATATTATTATGTGTGATTAGATGTATCAAATTTTAACTAAATAGCTGATATATCAATCTTTTATTGAATAGTGTAAAATATAAATTTTACATTCCATCTTTATTAAGTTTGGACTCATTTTTTAATACAAAAGCAAAAGGAAAGCAAAATGTAGGCAATTGTGCATGTATTACAGTATTAGACAAGGAAGCACCACCTCCCAAAGCTCACTCTATGTCTGTTTGTGCACAACTTTTCTATACTTTATTGAAAAGAAGGTTTTCTTTAAAAACAAAGTGTGAGTTTGGGAAGCGCATTTTGCGCGTTTATTAGCGGTGCATTTTTTTGGTGTGAATCTCGTGCAGTGTTCATGAGACTTGCAAGTATTTTTTTCAGCAAAAATAACTTTAAAACTAAGTCTCACTGTATTATTCACATATTTAAAAGTTATTTTACTATAATATATTCAGTTTTCAACAATAAGCGATATCTAAACAGACCTAAAGCTTGGATTCTTCATGTATGGTGATGGTTATGGATGGAATCCGTTGGGGTTACAACTATAAGAAGGATATAGAGAATGACATGAACATTGACACGATATGACACAAGATAGAGAAATATGACAATTTTGAAAATTGAACGGTTTTAGACCCCTTAAAACACACAGATTGCGTAGCCTAGATTAATTAGCCAAGTTGTTACTTAGTCAAATTAAGCAATTCTAGGTTAAAACAATCCAAACAATCATATCAAGATATAATGCAGCGGAAAATAAATAACACAAGATATGATCACCCAGGAAACCACACGGTAAAAACCTGGGGAGGATTTGACCCACCGATCCTCAAGGCTAACCTGAATTCACTATGAAAGAATTGAAGTTCGTACAAAAGGACTACAAGCTCCCCGCTCGACTTCCTAATGCTACCCACCAGTAGAACTTCCTGACACGACCACGCGCAGGCTCCGAATCCACGGACTACTTCTTTCTTGAATTCCTCAATCAGCTACAAGCTCCCCGCTTGCTTTTCTTTTAAGTTCCAATGGTTGCAACAGTAATGATCTTCAAGATGTTGAAATAATCTCCACCATGAAAACCCTAAGTTTTGTGTAAAGGAAAGCTCCTCAAAGATCTCACACGAGATTCACACAAAACAGCAATGTATGAGCAACAATACAATATGGACAACCTTCAAAAACGTGGCTAGGGTTTTGTTTATATACCTAGGGTAAAAACATAAAACCCTAAACGTTTAATGAAGTAGGGCTGAGTTGGAAATTCTGCAGAAAATTCAACCTGTGCGATTTTCGATCGATCGAGTCTATTCTTCGATCGATCGAGCCAGGCCGAGAGTCCCAAGTACTTCTGCAGCCACTCGATTCCAACTTTACAATATTAAACCAACTTTGAGCAAGTCTAAATAAGACTAAATACAATGTTTTGATCATGGTTTGCCAACATTACAAATTAGAGTTCTAAATACATAAAATCCTAAGACCTTAGAACCTAACAAACTCCCCCTTTGGCAATCCGTGACAAAACCCTAATTAACAGCTCAAAGTTTTACAAATAAAAAGCCCTTTACAAAGATAATGCTCATAAAATTCAATTCAGCCTAACTACTATCCATAGTTGCAAGTGTAGACAGCAGCTTAGTTGAATCAACCTGTATAATCCTGAAATACTCAACAAACGCATAAACGCATGTGTGACAGTAAAGAGTAAAACAACAGGTATAACATTCTTGTAAGATCCACACAACACAAAATAAAGACATATAAAAATGAACAAGTCATAAATATAAATCAATACGCAGTGAATCATAAAGCAACAAGAATCAATAAAAAATATCATGTATATCAATCAATGTTACTCCCCCTAACATGAATATCCCCAAAAATGATATACAAAGTGAAGCACATAGATACAATCTAAAAATCCACAAGCTCCTCTAAAACAAAAAAAAACTCCCCCTAACTACAAAAACTCTACTACAAGTCAAAACTCCACTCCCCCTTTTTGTGACGGAATGCCAAAGGGCAATCACAAGTCGCCATCAAAAGGAGGTGGTGAGGGTGAATGAAGACGCGCAAGATCAGCTCGGAGAGCACGCATCTCATCCAGCAAGTCCACCAAAATCTGACCATGAGCCTGCTGAACAGTCATGACAGTCTCCAAAGTACGACGAACATCAAAGTCGGCCGAAGGAGGTGGAGGAACATCAGCAGCAGCATCATCATCACCAACAGGAATAGGGATATCCTCACCAGCCATACCTGCAGAAGAAGAAGGAGGAGGTGCACTACTAGAGGGCTCAGATCTAGGGTGTTTAGAACCAGCTCGAAGATGAGCGGCCCTCTGTCTAAGAAAAGACGCACCTAAAGGTCCTATCACATGGACGGGCTCAGAGGAAGGAAAGTCATCAAGACCAAGAAAGAGAAGAATCCTATGAATGAAAATAGGATGAACAAGAGCATGAGCAGTAGATGAACTCCTATAAACTTCGTTCAAAGAACGAAGAAAAAGATGGGGAAAACTAATAGGAGCATCAGTAACAAGAGCGTACAGAAAAACACACCTCTCAAGAGGAATGGTGTGAACATGGGAAATAGGCCAGATCGAATGACAAGCTATCCGAAAGAACAGATAGTGCAACCCAGAGAGCTCAGCAGAAGTGATCCGAGGATCAGAACCCCACTGGACAGTAGTACCAGTGACGTATGACAAAACATCGCTAATCTCGGGAGACTCATCATAAGGATAGACAGGATGCTGGACCAAAGGTACCCCTAGAGCATCAGCCACTACCCGAGGAGTAATGGTGTACTCTACGCCTCGTATCCAACTCTTAACTAGAGTGTTGGAATCATAGACGCGGATAGAGATGTTCGAATAGAACTCTCTAATCAAGGCAGAAGGTGGAGGAGGATCAGAAACATCCACCAAGGGTAACCAACCCCGACGCTCAAAATTTGCCCTAATGGCAGGATCAAGCTCATCTAATAGCACAGAACGCTCAGCCCAAATCTTTCTCTTAACGGTCAGTTTCTCAAAAGTCTCTTGGTTTTCCTCACTCGGAAACCTCTCACTATCAAAGGATGGAGGGGGTGAAGGAGAAGGTGAGGGAACACTCCTACGGGCTCTAGTTTTCCTAGGCATAGTGCTAAGGAAAGGACAGAGACACAAAGAGAAAAACACAAAGAAACAAGAGAAAACAAAACCAAGGGCAGACTGCAAATTAGCACAATAAATAATATAGAACAAAAATCTATATGATGCATGAACAATAAAATGTTGTGATGCATGATCTAAATGCAGTGACAAATTAAGTTTAATTGAGAGTAATTGGACAAAATTGGCTTGAACAAGGAATTTCTATCAAAAATCCCAAAAATTTGAAAAACCACTTGAAAAATTTTGCAACAAATTGATGAATTGAGCATTACAAAACACAGCACATAGATTATAATGCTTAATTACACCAACACAACAAGCCAATTTCATCAAATTCTACCCAATTTAACAAAAGCCCCAATTCGGATCAAGAACAAACCCTAGAATTTTCAATTTTTCACAAAACACAAAATTGATCAAATTAACCACCAAGGATCATTAATATAATGTGTCCCCACAAAAACCCAATGATCAATTTCATAAAATAAGGTTTGAATCAACAGAAAATCCAAAAAGAATAAAGTCCGAAAATTACCCTTAAATGCATGGATTTATGCATGAAATAATGAAAATAACATCAAAAGGAAGGGCAAAAGAGTCTTACCGGCTTGAGGAAAGAGAGATTTTGCAAAAACAACGGAGGAAAACGACAAAAATCCTGAGGTGTGGAGCCTTGCCAACGCGGAGAGAGAGAAAAGTTTGAAAAAAATTTGAATAGAACCTTTGAAAAAGTCAGAACTGAACTTTTAAAAAGCTTTTCCACGATATTCGATCGATCGAAAATTACATTCGATCGATCGAAAAGCACAGTCATTTTAAGACAAATGAGAGCACTTTTTCGATTGATCGAAAAATAGGTTGGATCGATCGAAATGGGCAGAGGCTCACTAAATTTTGGAAAAATCACAGTTTTTGAAAGACACAAGCCGAATTTTGAAAATAACTCCTCAAAGCATTAAATTGAAGAAACAAAATGCATGAGTATGAGATGGAATGCTTTTTCAAAAACCCAAAATTTTGAACCCAATATTCTTAAACAAATTGCAATCAACCTCCCATTATATTTTCTCAAGCAACAAATATGTTGTGCATAAATCTCAAGATATTTTCAAACTTGGTTGGTCAGACCAAAAACACACACTAGCATGTACAGTGTTTAACAAAGAGTAACTTGTGTCGTGTGTGATACTAGCAAAAACTTGAGATACATGTGAGGTGATATGTGAATAGCAATCAATCACAAAGTCTACAAAATTCATCACATAGAATTCAAAAGAGACTATCACCTAAAGAGTTACATCCTATAACTCCCACATCTCCTAGAACAAAAGCTTGCAATCATGTAAGTTTCTTGTATTTTTGCCTCTTATTTGCATGAGATGGCATTCAGCCTAATAGTACACACCGGTTTGAATTAAGTGAATTGGCATCAAGCCTAATAGTACACACCAGTTTTAATTTATTTTGAGGCTACACCTTATGTTCTTTTTGTGCATGTGCTACACTTTCTCGAGCACAGAATCTTATGATATGCACTAAGGTGTTCATGATTGGCTAGTGAACAGTGGTGAGATGGTTATTTATGCCTTTCTCAAAAGGATCAAGTCCGACAGTCAAATAACATGTGACTTCAAGATTAAGACAAAGTGATAAACACCATAAACATCTTTCCCACACAACATGCACTACAAAGCTCAAACTAGTAAAGTGCAATAAAGTAAGCTCATCCAAGCTAAACAAGGTACATAAGACATGTTATGTGTAAATAAATTGACCAACCTTGTTTTTCAAAAATCAAGAACATTATGTTCAACATAAATTTTGCTTCCTTCTTTTCCTTTTTTTTTTTTTTTTTTTTTTTTTTTTTTAATTTAAAGGAAAACAAATAAATCCTAGAATGAAATGCATGAATGTAATGCAATGCAAGTCCTAGAACAAAGAAAACACAAAAAAAAACAAAGAACAATGGTCACAAAAGAATAGAGCAATGAAGCACAAGGACCATGTCAGAAAGACTCAAGTATTTCGAGTCTTTTGCATCCAAAACTTTTTAGATGCACCATGAGCATTGGAGTTCTTATTCACATTTGAGTGATTCCCAACTCCATGATTGGAATAAAGGTTTAACACCTTTACCAATTCACCAATTAATGCCATAGGATCTTGTGCTTGAGGCACAGGCACTTTTGGTTTATTTGCTCTCTTATCAGCTTGAAGCTTGTAACAGTTAGGACGAATATGTCCAGACTTACCACAATAATGACAAACCCACGCAGGTTTACCATGCATCTTGTCCTTAGATTTGGTAGGCTCCTTAGGTTTAGATTCTCTTAAGTCTACCCTAGTCTTCTTAGGTGGTGAAACTTCTACAGGTTTAACTACCTCACTCACAGGTGGTTTGACAGTATCACTCACAACCTCACTCACAGAAGGTCCAGAAGAAGAAGAAGGAACAAAAGTAGTGGAATGTGGTCCAGTATCAAAGATGCTTTCAACATATCCTAACCCAGTTTTATCAGAAGGATACTTTTGAACATTCAGCATGTGATCAAGTTTAGAACTAGCAGATCTAGCAACAGATAAATCATGTTCCAAAGTTCTAACTTTATCAAGCAAAAGCATATTCTCAGATTTAACATTATTCAAAAGTTCATTTGCATCAAACAGTTTAACAAGCAAATTTCTCTTTTCAAGCTCAAGAGAATCAATTTTCTTTAGGCCAAGATCAACTTTCATAGCATCCTTTGCAGCAATTTTGCAAAGTTTGTTATAGGCCTCTTGAAGATCTGCATCTTCAGAGAGTTCCCCATCAGAAGGGTTCTCTTCAGCAGATATGCCTTCATTGACTATAGCAGTAGCCGTGAAAGCAATGAAGTTTCCATCCTCGTCACCACCGGACTCATCATCAGAAACCTCATTATCACTAAGGGTTACAGCCATAGCTTTACCCTTAGTCCTTAAGAATGTAGGACATTCAGATTTCACATGACCATACCCTTGACAGCCAAAACACTGAGGACCCAAAGAGTTATTAGAAGATTGACCAGAATTTTCTCTAGGTTTTTCAAAATTGTTAACCTTAGTGGGATCATTCTTCCTAAAATTTCTAGGTTCAGCAGTGTAAGTACCTCTTGCCTTTCTATTTGTATTCCTAAGAAAGTTCTTAAAGTTTTTGGCAAGATAGGCAATCTCTGTAGCAGAGAGCTCATCATCAAATCCACCACCATCAACATCATCAACTGACTTAAGAGCCATTGATTTGGATTTGTTCACTTTAGGTAGGTCAGACTCATAGGATTGAAGAGATCCTACAAGCTCATCAACAGGGATGGAGTCCACATCCTTGCTTTCAGTTATGGCAGTCACTTTGGGTCTAAAGTCTTCAGTTAAAGATCTAAGAATCTTCCTAACAATCTTAGGTTGATCATAGATTTCACCCAAATTAAAAGCAGAATTAACAATATCATTCAGTTTGGCATAAAATTCATCAAAGGATTCATCATCAGACATCCTAATGTTTTCAAACCTAGAAGTTAATTGCTGCAGTTTGTTTATCTTAACTGCCTTTGTGCCTTCATGCACAGTTTGGAGGATTTTCCAAGCAGTATGAGCAACCTCAACATTAGAGATTCTCTTAAATTCCTCCATAGAAACAGCATTAAAGATAGCATTCATAGCTTTGCTATTGAAGCTTGCTGCTTCTTTTTCAGAAGTTTGCCACTCACTCACAGGAGTAGCGGGCTTCTCCCATCCGTATTCAACGGAATTCCAAACCCTTTCATCAATGGATTTCAGGAATGCTTTCATCCTTACTTTCCAATAGGCATAGTTGTTCCCATCAAAATGAGGAGGAACAAACAGAGAGTGTCCATGCTCCATGACAACAGGGGTCAAGGATCAGCTCAGAGATTAAAAATCTCAAACAAAAAGAGCTACCAGCTCTGATACCACTTGAACGGTTTTAGACCCCTTAAACACACAGATTGCGTAGCCTAGATTAATTAGCCAAGTTGTTACTTAGTCAAATTAAGCAATTCTAGGTTAAAACAATCCAAACAATCATATCAAGATATAATGCAGCGGAAAATAAATAACACAAGATATGATCACCCAGGAAACCACACGGTAAAAACCTGGGGAGGATTTGACCCACCGATCCTCAAGGCTAACCTGAATTCACTATGAAAGAATTGAAGTTCGTACAAAAGGACTACAAGCTCCCCGCTCGACTTCCTAATGCTACCCACCAGTAGAACTTCCTGACACGACCACGCGCAGGCTCCGAATCCACGGACTACTTCTTTCTTGAATTCCTCAATCAGCTACAAGCTCCCCGCTTGCTTTTCTTTTAAGTTCCAATGGTTGCAACAGTAATGATCTTCAAGATGTTGAAATCATCTCCACCATGAAAACCCTAAGTTTTGTGTAAAGGAAAGCTCCTCAAAGATCTCACACGAGATTCACACAAAACAGCAATGTATGAGCAACAATACAATATGGACAACCTTCAAAAACGTGGCTAGGGTTTTATTTATATACCTAGGGTAAAAACATAAAACCCTAAACGTTTAATGAAGTAGGGCTGAGTTGGAAATTCTGCAGAAAATTCAACCTGTGCGATTTTCGATCGATCGAGTCTATTCTTCGATCGATCGAGCCAGGCCGAGAGTCCCAAGTACTTCTGCAGCCACTCGATTCCAACTGTACAATATTAAACCAACTTTGAGCAAGACTAAATAAGACTTAATACAATGTTTTGATAATGGTTTGCCAACATTACAAATTAGAGTTCTAAATACATAAAATCCTAAGACCTTAGAACCTAACAAAAATGACAAAGTTTAGCTACAAAATCAATTGTAGCCTTAGGCTAAAAACTCACTCAATATCTTTTTATTGGAGGTGAATTTTGACAAATCCACCATTGGATTGCATCTTCTTCTTACATCCTCCATGTTTACAAAATTTCAAGAAAATTAAAGATCAATAGCTATGTCATCAATAAATTTTTAAATTGCAAGTTTTTGTAATTTAAAATTATGCATAAAAGATAAGATTATAGATTTTATAGTATATGATATTTGATTGACACAAAAATTGACATGTGCATTAAGAGCACAAAGTACATGTAATTCAACGGTTAGATTTTCAAAATATGCAGTAATATTTATTTTACTAAATGAGTTTGTAGCCTAAGACTACAACCAATTTTGTAGCTAAACTTTGTCCTTTTGAAAAAGATTTTTTCTTTTCTTTTCTTTTCATGTTTGTTTAAGTTTCTAAAATACAGAGTAATCAAAATATCTAAAGATATCTAATTTAAAAAATGATTTTTTTTTTTGGTACAAAAAAAATTTATGCTTTTTTCCTTCCAACATATTATGGACGCATATTAAAGAGTATTCTTGTCTTCTTGATATATCCGTATTAAATAAATTGTGGAATTATAGAGTGTCCGTATCTCTTAATCTTAGCGGTACAATAAGCAATTAAAGATTGATACAATATGGGAAGTTAACAAAATTGACCATATAGTATTAGGTCTCTTGTCCATTGGAGAAGAGACGATCGGAGTGTAGAGAGGGAGGCGGCGCGTGAGGTTGGTGCAGAGAGAGACATTGTCGGTGGAGAAGTCGATGTAGTGCGGGAGGAAAATCACGTCGTCGTAGGTGTAGGAGTAGCCTTGGTTGAACAGACGCGTCGACGCGAACCCGTCTTCTACAATCTCAAACGCCATTGTTAGGGTTTCTAGAGAGAGAGAAAGAGTGAGAAGAGAGAGAGAGAGAGTTAGGGTTTACTGGTTAGCGCGAGTGAGAGTGGTTAAATAAATGTGGAGGGAAAGTCCAAATGTGGAATTGGTGTGGCGGGTCTCATTGTAATTGGGTGCATCTCCAATGTTAAAAGTGCACTTTTGATTTCACAAAAATAAAAGTGCACTTTTGCCCTTTAAAGTTTTGACCTTTTTTTTTTTCATATTCGTTTTTAATTTTATATTTGATTTGATTTTCATATTAATCTTTAAGTTTTAATTTTTTTTCATTATTTTTTTTGCCAAAGTCAGAAAATTTCAAGAAGATATATTTAAACAGATACATAAACTACTTAGACAGGAATTTTTTTTCTAAATAACAATAAATATTAAAAAATTTAGTTAGTTGTCACAGTGCAAAAGAATGTTGAAAAGTAGCATCTCGAGTGTCTAAAACTCGAGTTCCAAGATAAAACTCGAGTTTTTAAGTCTCGATTTGTAAGTGAATGGGGGCTAATGGGGAAAAAAATCCACGTGAAAATCGAGTTTTAAAGACTCAAGTTTCATAAATTGCAAAAAAATGCCGCTATAGGGTTTTAAAACGTCATTATAGGGTTTAAAAACGTCACTATAGGACTCCCTGATCACACTTTAAATTTTTTTTTTTGCAGGAAAACGCCGCTATAGGGCCTTAAAACGTCACTATAGAGCTTAAAAACACCACTATAGCGCTCCTTGATCACACTTATAAAAAAAATTTTGCAAGAAAATGTTGCTATAGGGTTTTAAAATGTCATTATATGACATAAAAACGCCATTATAGGAACTCGAGTTTCTAAAACTCGAGATATCTGTGGCATTTTCAGCAGCAAAACACTTGCAAAGCAAGTCTTCGGGACTCGAGTTTTAATATGGATCTCGAGTTTTAGAAACTCGAGATGCTACTTTCCATTATCTTTTCAAACATTGTCTAACTTACTACATACTTGCCCATTACACACTTAGTTTGCCCATTCCCCCACTTAAACAGTATTCTGCAATACTTGGGTTTGCTAACGTGCTGTCATCCGTGATCACTTGAAAAAATGGGTGGTAGTTTCTTATGTTACATCGAGCTTACTTTTAATAAAAAATGCTAGATTGTGGGCTGTTCGACATGGTTGTAATTACTGTTAGGGACATGTGTATTAAATTTTTAAATGTTATTGTTGATTTTATTTTTATTCTTACATGTCTAACTTCCTCTAGGAACTGGGCTCTAAAATTGTTTCCTTTAACTTCCAATTGTAGGATGCTCCTCAACAGGAAATGGGTGGTCCATGTACATCACATATACTGTGAAGCAAACTCTGTAGCAAATGGCCTCCCAAAGAAGGGGAGAGAGCAAGCAAACCTTTTGGAACTGTATTGTGAATGTTTATTTTTTGTATTATGTAAATATTTCTGGGACTTTTTGTGTATAAGGATTCCAAGAGAGTGCCCTTTAATTCCTGTAATTAGACACCTTTCACAGGTGTTTCATGGACAACTCTGATGTACTAGCTTTATTATCCAAATACATGTCCATTCTTACCTAAAAAAAAAATCACACTATTAGAACTGTTACATTGAAAGAAAAAACAAATAGACTGAATTGACCACACGGATGTTGCACATCTTCAAATAGATGGTGATGTCTATTGGGTTATATCATTTCTTGTTGTTGATGTACCAAAGAGACCTCCCAATTTTGGCATACAAAGAGATGTAGGTTCTCCAAAGTCAAGACCTCTCAAATTCTTTTTTTATTTTATTTTTTATTTTTTTTTTATTTTTATGTTTCAAGATTTTTATTTTAATTATTTATGTTTGATTCAGTTTTTTGTTTACTGGCATATTAATTATTATCAGCTTTCTTTGTGGTACCTCATGTTCCCTCTTTCCTTCTCCTTTATTCTTTATTTTAGTATTCAAATTTTCATTTTTGATGAAAGATTAAAATGAAAATTTTGAGATTTAACTAACCAAATAAAAAAAAAAATCAAATGTGAAATTTAAAATAAAAATTTTACTACCATGCACTCCTTGAAGTAATAGTCACCTCATAAGTATAAATGTCTGTGAAGTATGAAGAAAGATCGAGATTCAAGTCTTTAGGATGAAATTTCACACACATATACATTTAGATTAATACTAGAGTAAAATTCTGAATTTATATCTTATATTAAAAAAAAATTAAAAAATTTTAAACATAAAAGGGGGAAAAAAAACTTAATTGAATTTGAAGATTCAAAATAAAAATTTGGAAACATATCATATCAATATCAATTTATCAAACATGAATGGATTAAAATATAAAGGATTAAAATGAAAATAATAGATGGTGTACTTTAGTCTTTTCACAAGTGAAGTCCACGTGTGGGGATGGTTGGGATTTTTTTTTTTTTTTTACCCCCTCTTTTTGGATGAGAAATGCTGCAATTTTTATTAATTTGCTTAAAACAGTACATCTTGAGTCAAAGCGGACTCGATATTCTCAATCCATGTTGCAAAAGTTTCTAAACCTTTGGCATGTTGTGACAATAGATGGGCTGGCTTGTTTCCATTTCGTCGAATGTGTGTAAGCTGTACAGCCCTGAAGTCTTGAAGCCGCATGATGCATGAGTTGACAATATTTTGTATGGTGGCTGGAGGTGTGATAGAGCCTGTGAGTGACCTGTGGAGCAGCTCAAAGTCCGTCTCGAAGACAACATCGCGTAGCCCGACATCCCAAGCAAAATCAATTCCCTCTTCCATGGCCTTTGCCTCAGCTTCCAACGGACCCAGTGGTACCCACAGTTTCTTACTCATTGCCACCATACATTGTCCTGAATGATCCCAGGCGACAACTCCTATTCCCACAGCATCGAGATGTTGGAATACGGCACCGTCGACGTTTACCTTATACCAGGGATTGTGCGGTGGAGTCCAGGTTGTATGCGTGGCAACATTTGGTATCATAATCTGGTGGTTTGCAAGCCTATATTCTTCAAGCAGGTTGGTTGCTAACTGCAGAATGACTGCACTAGTTTACCATGACCCTCCTGTGCGAGCTTTGTTGCGGGTCAGCTATAGACTCCATGCTAAAATAACAGTCAACCTTAGCAAATAGTCCCTAGCGTGTTGGTTGAATATTAGATGCCAAAGGAGGTCAAGGAAACTGTCGAACCTCAAACCGTGGCCATGAACAGGTATGCCTGATGCTCACCAAACTTCCTGGGCTTTCTCACATGCCCATAGAGTGTGTCCTATTGTCTCTACCCCATTGCCGCAAACTTCACAAGTTGGGTCGTCTAGGACTTTCCTTGAGTGCAGGTTGGACTTTGTTGGTAGGAGGTTCTTGCAAGCTCTCCAAGCAAAAGAACAGATCTTGCTTGGTACTTTGAGGTGCCATATGGTTTTCCAAAATATCGAAATTTGCTAGTTGTTTGATGTAGAACCCAGAGAGCTAGTAGTGGCTTGTGAAAGTGAAAGAGCGACCTTGTAGGCAGAGTTTATCGTGAATTGTCCTTTGGGTGTGAATGCCCAGACCATGCGATCCAGTGGCCTTCGAATGCTTAATGGTATGCTTAAGATGGCTTGTGCATCATGTGGGAGGAAGATTTCCTTGAGAAGGCCTATTCTCCAATTCCCCGTATCATGGTTTATGAGTGAATTGACATGTGACTCAAGATGCAAGGCATGTGGGTAGCCACTTATCAACCTAGATCTTGATTGAATTCCCGTTACCAACCTGCCATCTGTAACCATGTTGAACAACCTTTTGAGCAACCATGATACTTCTCCAAGCATATGAAGCCTTCGTCCCCATTTCAGCACTAATGAAATCCCTCTCTGGAAAGTATCGAGCTTTGAAGTCTCGATGGACAAGAGAGGAAGTGTTGGTTTGTAAGCGCCAATCCTGCTTGGCCAAGAGGGCGAGGTTGAAAGCTTTTAGGTCATAGAAGCCTAAGCCTCCTTTAGTTTTTGGTACACAAATCTTGTCCCAACTAGACTAAGAAATCTTTTTTTTTTTTTTCCATTGTTTTGACCCCACCAAAAACTTCTAACCATGCTAGTTAGTTCATCACATAGAGCATTAGGGAATTTGAAGACGGTCATGGTGTATGTTGGGATTGCTTGAGGCACTGCTTTTATGAGGATTTCCTTGCTTGCATGAGATAACAATTTTTCCTTCCACCTAGAAAGCTTATTATTCAATTTTTCTTTTAAAGCTTGAAATGTGTTGCACTTTGATTTTCCCACCAAAGAAGGCAGCCCCAAATATGCCTTATGTTGTTGAATGATGTCAGCTCCAAAACGGTTTTTAATGGCTTCTTGGATCTCTTGAGGGGTGTTTCAGCTGAAAAAGAGAGATGTTATTTTTCATGATTTAGTTGTTGCCCTATATACTTTGAAGACAATTCAAAGACGAGGGAGGTTTGGCTCGTGTCCAGTTGTGACTTATGTCTATTTTTGGATACGTCATCAATTTTAGACATATATCACTATTCAACTTAGTTCAGTATACTAGAAGTATTAGGTCTAATTTGGACACTTCAAAAACATGTTGTTTTATGTTTTATGAGTAATGGTACGACAAAAACTATTTTACAATATTTTTATAAATTGTTGATGTGGCGAATTCTTACTAGTTCTAATATGAGCCATCACTAACATCACATTTTAACTTACAATAACTACTAGTATTATGCCCGTGTGATGCGCGATTTATTCAAAATTCATCCGTAAATATTTTTTTAATTAATTTACTTAAAATTAGATAATAGAATAGATAATAAAAATAAATGAATATTTTATTTTTAAGTTATATAATTGATGCATATTGTGTGTGTAGGGACAAGGCCCAAAAACGGTGTACTGGGCCTTGGGACTTACCCGAGAATATTGGGATGTCCGAGGAGAGACAAATGGTAGGGGGTCATTCCAGCTCAGTGCCTCATGAGTAAGAAAAGAGTAAAAGATGGTCTGAGGAGAAATGTCTCCTTAGACAAGACAAGCCCTGCTCCTCTACGTATTCTAGCAACAAAAAAACCTTAATAGAGGCATCGGTGTCAGAGGCACGTTACATAAACCCACAAGAGGGAAGGAGACCCAAAAATATCTAAGGAGCAGGCGTTACCTCCGCATTAAATGCACTGCAGCTACTTTTCTAGCCGTATTTATGTGGAGAAGACCCCTGAACAGTGTTTCCTTGGTCACCGCAACTCACAGGGAGCCAGAAAGGGTGTCTGATGGGACGGGTACTCGAGTAGTAGCTTGGGCAGCTAACAAATGGATGGCCAGGATTGCCAAGGAGGAGATATATAATGTGAAAGACCCCTGTAGGAATAGAGATCAGAAAAAATAATAAAAGAACACTGTAGCAACGAGAACCACACTTGTAATCAGTTTCATTGGACTAAAACAACAATTGCCTTCTCGGCAATACATTGACCCAATCTTACGTACCTTGATTCTTGCATGACTATTCTTTAATCCCGTCCTAGCTGTTGTTAGATTCACGAGGGCCTAGTTTTTGAACCCACTCTTTATAAATTTATTGTACTGGGCCCTTTAACCCACGATCCCATACATATTGGGCTTGGGCTGCAAAAACGTGCCCTTACAATTGGCGCCGTTTGTGGTAAGTACTTGTGTGATAGTGAGTGCAGCAGTGAACGATGGTAGGCTCAGGTTCGCACCAAGTAGAGTCCTTGGGATCCAAGCATGGCGACCCCTTTATCAACCTCAAACAGAGAGGCGATCGCGAAGGAAGCATGCATACCACACACACTAGCAGGAGCCAACCTCGAGAAGGAAGCCATGTCTCCCACGCAAAGAATAACAAGGCCATGCAGTTGGAAATCAACCAATTAAAGAAGGAACTGCGCCATGCACGACGAAGACGAACTCCCTCTAACTCTAACATTTCTTTTGATGACGGGAGGGACGTCAGTTATAGGCGAAGATCTTGCTCCCCGCCCAGTGAGACTTTCTCCTACGAAGAGGAACACCATCACGAACGGAGGGTCAGAAGCCCGCCCCATAAAGGTGTGGGAAATGACGCTGTAAGCAGGGCCATGGACCAGATCTCCAAGTCACCCTTTACGCGCAAAATTGAAGGGGCTAGGCTTCCTCGACGATTCACTCAGCCCACTTTTACCATGTACAACGGTAAAACAAACCCCGTTGAACATGTGAGCCACTTCAACTAGAGAATGGCTGTCCATTCCAGAGACGAAGCCTTGATGTGTAAGGCTTTCCCATCCAATCTGGGACTTGTTGCCATAAGATGGTTTGACAGCCTGAGCGCAGATTTCGTAAGTTCCTTTAAGGAGCTCACCTAGGCGTTTTGTTCCCACTTTGTCACCTGCAGCAGACCTCCTCAGCCCTTGGCCTCCCTACTATCCTTAAGTATGCGAGAGGGAGAGACCCTAAAAGTGTATTCGGATAAATACTGGGAGATGTTCAACGAAATAAATGGTGACTTTGAGGATGTTGCCATTAGTACATTCAAGCTTGGCCTCCCAGCCGACCACGGTTTGAGGAAATCTCTGATTGTCAAACCTGTCACCAGTGTACTCCAGCTCATAGACCGAATTGATAAATATAAAAGGGTTGAGGAAGACCAGTAGCAGGGGAAAGGAAAGGAGAAGGATATCCCTTAGGAGATGAGGGATTTCAAGTCGGACCGGTACAATAACAACCGGCCGATGAGGGATTTTGCCAGGTAGTCAGGGTCTGCCAGTCCTCAGGCAATCAATGCTGTGTTCCAAGAGCCAGTGCATCAATTTCTGGAGAAGATTAGGAGTGAGCCATTCTTTAAATGGCCAAATAAAATGATGGGAAACCCTGAAAGACGCAATCGCAACCTCTATTGCCAATATCACCAAGACCATGGACACACCACGGAAGATTGTAGAAGTCTGTGGGACCAGCTTGACCTTTTCGTCCGTGAAGGAAAGCTAAAGCAACTATTGCACCACTCCAACGGCCAAGAAGGTCAGGCAAACTTATAATCCCAAAGAGATGATTCTTCAAGACCCCCTTTGGGAGCAATAAATGTCATATTCGCTGCTTTAGGGAAAACTGGGTCCTGCCGTTCCAGAGTGATGTCTGTGGCTCGGCTATCTGTCGAGGACGTTAATCGAGGGCCAAAAAAGGCTGGGCTGGAAATCCAACCAATTTTAGGCTTCTCGAACGAGGATAAAGTCGGAACCATTCAACCCTACGATGATGCTTTGGTGGTTACCCTTAGGATTGGGGGATACGATGTGAAAAGGGTGATGGTGGACCAAGGAAGTGGTATTGAGATAATGTACCCCGATTTGTATAAGGGGCTAAACTTGAAGCCCAAGGACTTAACACCCTATAGCTCGTCCCTGGTGAGTTTTGATGGGAAGATTGTCATCCCCAAGGGCCAAATCAGACTACCTGTGTAGACTGGTTCGGAAGTAGTGGAGGTAAACTTCATTGTGGTGGACGCTTATTCACCTTACACAGCCATTATGGCCAGACCCTGGCTTTACACCCTAGGAGCCATCTTTTCTACTCTACACCAGAAGGTGAAATATCCATCCGAGGGCTTGGTCAAGGAGATCCTGGGAAATTAATCCATGGCTAGACAGTGCTTAGTGGCTGCCATCCAGCACCAGCTCGAGTCCGAGTCCTTGGCCAATGTTGAAGGGGATTTATAGCAATTAAAGGATTCGACATTGCCTGTTGGAGGGACGGCAGAGAATGCTAAATGTGAGGATCTGATAAGAGTGGCCATCAATGGCGATCTAGAGAAATTCTTTCAGATTGAGGCTTAGCTGCCTCATCCAGAGAAGGAAGAGCTGGTAGAGTTCCTTAAAAAAAACATTGACATCTTCGTATGGAATACTTATGAAGCCCCGGGGATGGATTCGAACTTCATCTGCCATCATCTGAATGTTAATCCATCTGCCATTTCCAAGAGGCAACTTCCTCGGCACTCATCCAGGGAACACCCCGACGCGATCAGAGATGAGGTGATGAAATTAAAACAGGCAGGGGCTATCAAGGAGGTATTTTACCTAGAGTGGTTAGCCAACACCGTGGTAGTAAAGAAGAAGAGTGAGAAGTGGCTAGTGTGTATGGACTTCATGGATTTAAACAGGGCGTGCCCAAAGGATCCCTTCCCCATGCCTAAGGTAGATCAGCTAGTAGATGCAACCGTAGGCCATCCTCGGATGAGCTTCCTAGACGCCTTTTAGGGATACTATCAAATACTGCTAGCCCTGGGTGATCAGGAGAAGACAGCTTTTGTCACCCCATAGGAAATTATCACTATAAAGTGATGTCGTTTAGTCTGAAGAATGCAGGGTCCACCTACCAAAGGATGATGACTAGGATGTTTGAACCGCAGTTGGGTAGGAACATTGAGGTCTATATAGACGACATGGTAGTAAAAAGCAAGGTGGTGTCTGAGCACTTGAAAGACCTCAGAAGCATTTTTGAAGTTTTAAGGAAACACAAATTGCACCTCAACGCTTCCAAGTGTTCCTTTGGTGTTGGATCAAGTAAATTTCTAGGCTACATGGTAACCTATAGGGGAATTGAAGTCAATCCCGACCAGATCAAAGCAATCAACAGCCTACAACCTCCTTGAAATCCTAAGGAGGTCCAGAAACTGATTGGAATAACTGCTATTCTAAACCGGTTTATTTCTCGGTTAGCGGATAGGTGTCACCCTTCTTTCTACTGATGAATAAGTGGAAAGGGTTCGATTAGACCGAGGAGTGTGCTTTGGCCTTCTAACATCTTAAGGGCTATCTCTCTCGGCCCCCTATCATGACCAGCCCTGAAGTTGACGAAGTCTTATTTGCCTACATTGCTGTGGCCCCTTACGCGGTAAGCCTAGTCTTGATACGAGTTGACAATGGCACACAAAAGCCAGTCTATTATGTGAGTAGGTCACTACATGAGGCTGAGATCTGCTATCTGCCGTTGGAGAAAGCCATTCTGGTAGTGGTACACGCCATACACAAACTCTCACATTATTTTTAGGCACACACGGTTATTGTCTTAACTCAACTTTCGCTGAGAACTCTGCTCCGGAGCGCTGATTACACGAGGAAGATTGCTAAATGGGCCACGGTCCTGGGGGCCTTTGACATTAAGTACATGCCTCAGACCTCTGTCAAGGGTGAGGTCCTTGCGGACCTAGTTGCCAAGTTTGCTGAAACCTCATCGGAAGAAGAAGTAGAAGCCCAACACATGGATGGAAAATCGGTTGACGTGATCTCCCAATAAGGTCCCCTATCCTGGAAAGTATACGTTGATGGCGTGGCAAATCAGAAGAGTTCCGGAGTGGGACTGGTATTGGTATCCCCCGAAAGAATCACTATCAAGAAATCATTGAGGCTGGACTTTTCAGCCACGAATAACGAGGCTGAATATGAGGCTTTGCTGATGGGAATGACCATGGTTCAAAAGATGGGCAGAAAGGTGATAGAGATGTTGTTGGACTCTAGATTAGTTGTCGGCCAGGTGAAAGGAGAATTTGAAGTGAGAGATGAAAGAATGCAAAGGTACTTGAGCCAGGTTAGACACCTGCAGTCAAGCTTCGAATCTTTTAACCTGTTACGTGTCCCTATAAGTGGGAACACCCATGCCGACTCCCTGGCTACACTTGTAAGCTCCTCGGCACAAAGCCTACCTAGGGTCATCTTGGTGGAAGACTTATGTAGGCCCACGGGAATGAACATAGAGGTAGTTCACGTCCACCAAGTCAGAGTAAGGCCCAGTTGGATGGACCCTATAGTATAGTTCTTAAAGGAGGATACTTTGCTCGAGGAGAGGTCAGAGGCTAACAAAGTGCGAAGAAAGGCCCCTCGGTTCTGGCTGTTCGAGGATTAAAAATTGTACAAACGATCTTTTTCTGGGCTATACTTGCTATACATACACCCTGAAGCAACTGAATTGCTCCTTGAAGAGTTACACGAAGGGATTTGCAGTAGCCACATTGGAGGCAGATCCTTGGCACACAGAGCCATCACTCAAGGCTACTGGTGGCTGAACATGCAAAAAAAGGCCTAGGAATATGTGAAGAAATGTGACCAATGCCAAAGGTTTGCCCCAAACTTACACCAGCCAAGAGGGGTCCTCAACCCCCTGACAAGCCCATGGCCTTTTGCTCAGTGGGGCTTGGACATTATGGGCCCTTTCCCCAAGGCAGCAGGGAACAAGAGGTGTTTGCTAGTTGGCACAAATTATTTCACTAAGTGGGTCGAAGCTGAGCCTCTGGCAAATATTAGAGACAAGGATGCCAAAAAATTTGTTTGAAAAAATATTATCACATGGTTCGGAATCCCTTGCACCCTCATCTCAGACAACGGCCTTCAGTTTAATAGCAAATCCTTTAGAAGGTACTGCTACGACTTGGGAATTACAAATAGGTATTCTACCTCAGCTTATCCCCAGGGAAATGGGCAAGCAGAGGCTGTTAACAAGGTCATTGTAAATGGACTTAAGAAGAGGTTAAACGACGCAAAGGGTAAGTGGGTGGATGAACTGCCACACGTCCTATAGACATACCAAACCACACCTCGCAGGTCGACGGGGGAGACTTCCTTCTCAATGACATATGGAGTCAAAGCTGTTATCCCTTTGGAAGTTGGTTTCCCAACGCTAAGGACCAGTTCCTTCAATCCGACCACTAACAACGAACTGCTGGGAAGGGGTTTGGACTTGGTTGAAGAAAGAAGGGAAAATGTAATGGTTCAATTGGCATACTACTAGCATAAACTTAAGCAGGGTTACGATGCCAACGTGAAGCTAGAACCATTAGCACTTGGGGATCTGGTGTTGAGAAAGGTTCTGGGAACAGCAAAAAACCCAGTGTGGGGGAAGCTAGGACCCAACTGGGAAGGACCATATCATATCACCTCGTGGCCGGTATAGGTGCATATTTTCTGGAAGATTTGTATGGACATGTAATACCATGCCCATGGAATGTGAACAACTTGAAAATGTATTATTATTAATGAAAGTTTCTTCTGTCAATATGTCCATTTATTAAAGGCATTATGTTTCTCATTATTCAAACTTTTATAAGTGTTTAAACTAAAACCCAAGCATGCCTGTAGTCCTCGGACCAGATGATGTGGGAAGGTTAACACACAATGACAACTTTTATAAGTGTTTAAACTAAAACCCAATCATACCTGTAGTTCTCGGACTAGATGATGTGGGAAGGTTAACACACAATGACAACTTTTATAAGTGTTTAAACTAAAACCCAATCATGCCTGTAGTCTTTAGACCAGATGATGTGGGAAGGTTAACACACAGTGACAACTTTTATAAGTGTTTAAACTAAAACTCAATCATGCCTATAGTCTTCAGACCAGATGATGTGGGAAGGTTAGCACACAGTGAAAACTTTTATAAGTGTTTAAACTAAAACCCAATCATACCTGTAGTCCTTGGACCAGATGATGTGGGAAAGTTAACACACAATGACAACTTTTATAAGTGTTTAAACTAAAACCCAATCATGCTTGAAGTCCTCAGACCAGATGATGTGGGAAGGTTAACACACAATGACATCTTTTCTAAATGTTTAAACAGTTTGTGTTATCTACTTGTTTCTCACTAAGTCATGGCCAAATCCTTAGATTGGTAACTCTGGACAAATTAAAACTCTTGAATTATTTGTCCAAGTGTAAATTCTTGAATTATTAATCCAAGTACAAATTGCTGCTAGTATTTGCTATAGCTAGAATGGTCCTAAGATAAATTTGTTTGAGACAACAGTAATCCCGAAAGTATGAAAAGCAAAAACACAAGAAATTGAAAGAGAATTCTATTCATTAATCAAAAGTAGTATCATTACATACAATGGCAGAACCCACAATAAAAATGATGATGACAATACTACCGCAAAAGAAAATACATATAATGAAATAGAATAAAAAATACTACAGCTACTTCTGCTTGGACTCAGTGGCCTTGAGCTTGGCATCCCCAGCATCAGACTTGGACTCTGCTGCCTTGGCCTGGGAGACCATGTCCTTGATGGGAATGTTGTCCTCAGAAGGGGTATCTTTAGCCGAGGTTAGGACCTCCTTACCCTTTCCACCCTCCACTAAGGGAACCTCAGTACCCACGGTAAGGGCTTGGGCATCAAGGGCCTGCTCCAGGAGTGGAAGAAGGAGAGCAGTGGTCGGAGGGAGATCAGCTGGAACTTCTTGAATGTGCTTGGGGAAGTATACGTTCTCAGCCTTTCTCAGGTTAGAGTCAGCAGGGAACCCGTATTATTTAGCGCCTCTGTCCAAGACATAGTGCAGTAGTCCCTGCAAACTTCGGCCACCTCCTTGACCAGCCTCTTTTCTGTCTCCTCCACCCCACGCTCATAAGCAGTGGTCACTGCAACTTCAGTATTTTCCTTGGCCACCCGAGCTACCTCTTTTGTTGCATCCCTAACCCTCTACAGCTCGACCCTAACGTCCAAGACCAACTGTTTCTGGGTGGCCAAGTTGATCTCCGTTGTGAATAGCAGCTTCCGTTGGTCCTCGGCCTGAGTTTGAGCATTCTTCAGCCCCGCTAGAGCGCTAGAACGCTCATGTTCTGACTCCTTTAGCTTCTCGGCTAGCCTGGCCTTCTCCTCCTTTTCTGCCCCTTGCGCCTTCTCGACCTCACGCTGAGAGTGGGACTTAGCCTCAAGTTTGTGATGGGCACTTCGTACCCACTCTTCAGCCACATAGACCTGCTGAGTTACCTATATGAAAGTGGCAAAGCGGTTAGGATACATATGTGAAAGAAATATACATTTACGAATTAAAGCACTGCTAGAAGCTTGCTTATCACAACAAGGTCCTTCTTTAAAGACATGAACAGATCAAGCTGCCTTGTCTGCCTAAGGGCATTCATGTCCCTAGGGAGGAGGAGAGGCTAGAAAATAGGAAAAATATAGAGTAAAATTTTATGAGAATGTAAATTTATTATAAAGAATTTTTTTAAAGATAAAAATGATTATATATAATCTAGACACGAAAAAAAAAACTTATTTCATTTAAATATTTTATATGGTCTCAAAAGAGAGAAAACATCAATTTTCAATCTAACACAATCAATTTCATTTAATTTGACAAATAAAATTTCTACCATTCTTACCTCTTCTTTCATATTGGAGAGTTGCAGGTACTTGATCTTGATTTAACTCCTCTGTTTTATTTTTTTGTCAAACACTACACAAATTTGCAATTTTTATTGTCTCACCAACTTGCAATTCAAGCTTGTATCTAAAACATTGTTATTCCACTTAAATTGATTAGAATTTTTTTAATAATATTTAAACATGAGAAATTAATAGTAAATAAATAGAGTTATTTACATAATTAAATCATTATTTATAATGAGATACATTCTAAAAGATACCACCAAATCCACCAAAGTTGTTTAGTACTTACTGAATTTTTGTTATATCATCGTTATATCATCCTTCCAGTTGTATTTGCACCTACAAATACTTTGAAGGATCAATAATGATGAAATTTTCTCATACAAATATTTACCATCTTTTCTAGAGCATTTCCAGTTCTAACTTCTAATACGTGCATTGCTTTTGCTTTGCATTTACTCCAACCAAATTCTGTTTAGATCTATGAGAGTAAGCTACGTGAACCAAAGCCTACATGTAAAAGCCAAGCATGGATTGGAAAAAAAAGAAGAAGCAAGGTTTCAGATTACAAAAAAGAAAAAAAAAAAAAAAAAGTGGGGGGGGATTATGGTGTTGCTGAATCTTGGACTCAAAAAGTTGTACGTTGGTGAATTGAATTTTAAGAGCATCTTTGGCTGCATGGGCAGTGATGAACTTATGATTTCAAGTATCAGGCCATTTTCTCTGATCGATTCTTTTTATTTGAACTCGAGAGTTTAATGAGAACAATCTCAGAATTGAAGATCTTGGAATTGAAAATATTTTACTGGAGCACTACACAACTAATCTCATGGAGAGCTTAGTTTTACTCAATGATTAAACCATAAGAAGGTAATCTTTTGAAATTCTTATTGATGAGTTTGTTTTTTATGAATGTTGTCAGTATGGTGGTTTAAATAAAATTGATAAACGTCAATGATTGATTAAGATTTGTGTACATCCTAAAAATTGATTAAGTATTAGAGTTTAAGTTGATAATAACAACTAAACTTCTATTTTATCCAAAATCTTGCAATTTTTAAAATCTAAACAAAATTCTTCAATTTTTTTATGTGTAGTAAAAATTTATGAGAAAAAATAGAAATTATAGGAGAAGAAGATAAGAACAAAAAAATAAATATCTATTTTTTTAAATCTAAAAAAAAAAAATCATGCAATTTAAGAAGATAAGAAAAAAAATATATATATCTATAAAATTTATGAAAGTATGAAGCTTAAGAATAATTTTTTTTTTCTTTATGGATGAGAAGAAGCTAAGTTGATATTAAATTATTAAGTTTTTGTGTCTATCAAACTTTATCTAAAGAAGTGATTTCAAATTAAAATTTTTATTAACTTAGAAATTATAGGAAAAAAGATAAGAACAAAAAAAAATTATATTTATTTTTAAAAATCTATTAAAATTTCTACAATTTGGTGAAGACACGTGGCACAACCACGGCGTCTAAGCCCAACTTTTATTCTATATAATATAATATAATATGATTTGGAAAATGCTGAAATCACATTAGCAGTTTGTAAAAATGTTGTAAAATAGTTTGTGTCTATAATTTACTCATGTTTTTTTTTTTTTTGGGTCTAATTTTGTTTTGTTTAGTTAGATTGTCCATCCACTCTAATAAATTGTAAAAAACTAAAAATAATGAAAAATTGAAAATTATAAATTGAAATTTTTTGAAATATAAAAATTATTTCGTTTATACATTCAAAATATACCTCCATTCAAATATATATAAATCTTTCTATAATAAAAAATATATACTATAAATCTTTAAACTTTAGGAATTTTTTTCTCTACTAATTTTGTTTGGTTTAAGTTCAATTTTGAATTTTCATTCCTCAAATTAAAAAAAAGTATATTGTAATTTTATGTCTTAAATTTTAAAAGTATCAATTCAATAGTACATAAAAGTTTAACAAAATATTAATTTTTCCCTCTTTTATTTTTTTGTCTAAATATTAAATTTATAATTATATTTAGTTATTATATTTTTTTAATCTAATTATTAGATTTAATATGGTTGTTATTAATAATTGAGTGTGGTAGTTTTTTTTTTTTCAAGAACAATATGGTAGTTATTGACGTTCTTTTATTTTAATCATGGCAAATATATATATTAGTGGGTAAAAATATGGTTTTGTTGACTTTCCTACAATAAATTTGTTATTTGAAAGAGACTCTGCTGAAACTAAGTACATCATGAGTCATTGAGAGAGTGTCCTCAATAGAAGGTACTTGAAAGGGTTAGAGTGCGTACCTGGGAATGTCAAAGGGAATCCTTGGCCTAATGCACCTCAGTTAAGTTAGAAGGAGTACCTAGAAAGGTCTAAGAGAGTTCTCCAGAAAATCTCCTCGGCCAAAGGAAGTTCTTGAGCCTAATAGTACATAAAAGTTTAACAAAATATTAATTTTTCCCTCTTTTATTTTTTTGTCTAAATATTAAATTTTATAATTATATTAGTTATTAATATTTTTTTAATCTAATTATTAGATTTAATATGGTTGTTATTAATAATTGAGTGTGGTAGTTTTTTTTTTTTCAAGAACAATATGGTAGTTATTGACGTTCTTTTATTTTAATCATGGCAAATATATATATTAGTGGGTAAAAATATGGTTTTGTTGACTTTCCTACAATAAATTTGTTATTTGAAAGAGACTCTGCTGAAACTAAGTACATCATGAGTCATTGAGAGAGTGTCCTCAATAGAAGGTACTTGAAAGGGTTAGAGTGCGTACCTGGGAATGTCAAAGGGAATCCTTGGCCTAATGCACCTCAGTTAAGTTAGAAGGAGTACCTAGAAAGGTCTAAGAGAGTTCTCCAGAAAATCTCCTCGGCCAAAGGAAGTTCTTGGCCTAATATATCTTGGCCAAGTCAGAGTGAGTACCTAAAAGGGTCTAAGAGAATGCTCCGGATCCTCACCCAAAGGGAGTCCTCAGACTAATGCACCTCGACCAAGTTAGAGAAAGTACCTAAGAGGGTCTGAGAGAGTGCTCTGAAAAGTCTTATCAGCCATAGAGAGTCCTCGGACTAATGCACCTTGGCCAAGTCAAAGGGAGTACCTAAGAGTGTTTGAGAGAGTGTTCCATAAAGTGTTTCTCAAAGGATTATAGCTCTAAGAGAATTAACAAGGGGAGAGAGAGAGAGAGAGAGCGTCCCTTTTTAAATGGTCTCTCCCCTTTTTATAGAGAACCATGTGGCTGTAGATGCTTTAGGAAATGTGTGGGCTTAATGTACAGAACATGTATCACAATGTATGGCTCTTTGGTATTACATGTACCTAATTTTAATTGATTGCATTCACTTTTTTTAGAAATGGGACCCCCCCCCCCCGTCCCCACACACAACATATATATAGGGCTGTTCACAGGTTGGTCCGGGTTGGGTTTGTTCCCGACCCGAAACCTTATGCAATGACCCATGAGTTTATAATTGCAAATATTGTGCCATTTTGGACAATGCCATTAAACATGTGAATTTCCTATCACAACAGCCTCTAAATTTCTTGACTCTGACCTTGACTTTCCAAGAGTTTGTCTAACATTCTAGGATATATGGCAATGAGTTAGGCTTAGTGGCTTTTTAGACTCATACTAACCTAATAGTAAGGGTTTAACTTGTTTTTAAAAAACAGATTTAGAGTGATTTGTATTTAAATTTTCTAAATCCACTAGGTTTAGTGTTTTACGTGTTAGGTAATTGAAGCTAACCTTATTATATATTTAATTACTTTAACAATAATTTCATTATTATTATATGGCAAAAGTTAGCGGATACCATAAGGGCAATAGGGCATTAGTTTAGAAAATTTTTTAGAAATTTTTTATGAGAAAAGAAAAAAGTAACTGATTTTTGAAACAAATTTTTATATTTTTCATAAAACTTGTGTAAAAAAGTCCAAAACTATCATAAAATGGTCTATCAACAAATATTTTAAAACACCCATTAACTGAACCCTTATTTTATTTACACAAAATTTAAGGGTTTTTTTTTTAAGATGAAAAAAAAAATTCAAGGTTTCATAACAAAATAATGTGTGTTTTATTTTTTAAAAATATTTTTTATTTTAGTGTAAAAAATATGTGGGTTCGCAACACCAGGTTAAAGAAGGAGATTTAATAACTATCTTCATGCTTCACTCCTCAAAACCAATTTGATTTTGTTTGTATATGATTAAATTTGAGAGAGGAAACTAGTAAAAAAAAGATGGGTGATTTTGGTTTGTCACTAACTCACAGGAGAAGAAAGATAATGGCAAATTGAAGGCTTGAAGCAAAAGAAAAAAATTATACATAAATGCATGTAACTTGATTTAACATCTAATATTTTTCTTATATATACAAAAATATTTACATCAAGTTAATCTTGACATGCTTGAAAATATAGAAGTCAATATAAAAAGAGTACAACAATAGTAAAAACTAAAAGATTTAAGTCCTAAACCTGAAATCAAAATTGTCCTTTTTTTCTTAAAAAAATCATAGTGTTCACATTTCTTATTTTTTAAAATGAAATATGAAAAAGAAAATAAAGTAGGTTTTTATTAAAAATATTTACTTATTTATTTGTAGGAACATATATGCTAAATGCTTTTTGATTTAATGGACGTAAGATATAAAGGTAATAAGAATGAAAAAATAACGCATTAATTAATTGTTTATATGAGTTAATTATCTATTTTTATGTGAATATATACTTTAAATACACTTTGATTTTAATTAAATACGTATAATATATGAATAATTAGAAAGAACAAAAATAATACATTAGTCATTTATAGAAGTGTTATACATATATATATATATAATACATATATTTTAAAAACCTAAGGCGGTCACTACTTAAATTTTTATGTATAGAATTATATTTTTTAATTTATGTCCAAAAATGATTGATGGATTGTTGTGGCAAGAGAGAGAATGAAAATAGAATATAGTGATTGGTGGGTTGTTGCGATGAGAGAGAAAGAGAATGAGAGGAAGAAAAAGGACAAATTTTATAACCAATTTTAACTTTAAAATGTTCTTGAGTTTTTAATAATGTCAAATGTTGAGTAATTGGCATATAATGATCTGTACGTCCAAAACTGCAGATTGTGTTTTTTTTATTGTTTCAAAATGTGCTATTTTATTATATTCTTAGTGAACTAGAATTTAGTGCAACCTAACCCACTTTTATCCTACTAACTAAAGTATATCAAACCCAGTTAGAGTCTAATAAGACACATCAAATTAACACTTTTTTTGAATAAAGCAAATAAAAATAATGCACAAACAAACACAAAGTGAGTTGGTACTGAGTAAGAGCACATTGGGAGGTGGTGCTCGATCTGAACTTAGAGAAGAAACTTCCCAACTCATTTGTCTAATAGTGATGCACAATTGGCGTCCATATTACTTTTCATGAATGGGGTTTTAGTATATTTATATTATATGTAAGATCAAGGGAGTCAATATCGTACTGGAGGCTGTATCGGTTTGATCAGCCGTATGATATATTTCGGATACTGGTCGATATCGGTGTACCGTTTCGGGTTTACTGCTATTTATTTATTTATTTATAAATAAATAAATAAATAAATATGTGTGCGTGTGTGTACATATATATATTATAATAAATATAAAAGTTTACCATAAAACATTTTCTCAATTCAAAACTAATTATTCATGGTTTAAAAACTTTAGTATCAATTAAAAGAAAAAAAAAAAAACACAATTTAAAAATAAAAAGCTTAAAAGTTACCATTGCATACTAAGAAAACAAATAATACTAATAAGTTAATGCAAATAAATTACCATTCTGCCCTAACAAAAATTCAAAAATTACAAAACTTAAAAAAAAAAAAAAAAAAAAAAAAAAAAAAAACTTTTTTGTGTACCGGCTGGTATTTAAATCGGTACAAAATGTTGATGTTTCGATACTGGTATACATACCGGCCGATACGCTCGGTATCGGTACGGTATTGACTACCTTGACCAAGACACCAATAAGTTTTTTGATGTAGGTGGGGATTGAACCCCAGATTTCTTATACAACTATCAGAAACTTTACCAGTTGAGCTAACTGGAACTCACTATCCCATTCTTCTTTAAGAAAGTTCAAAATTATAAAAGCAATGTGGCCCATGTATATATGAATATGGGGCAAAATAGGTAAATACCCTTAATTTTAAAACTATGTAGTAAAATACTTTTTTTTCCAAAGTATTTAGTAACATGCCCTTATTTTGGAACTCAATTTTAACAAAATCGAGTTTTGTGTAAAACTAGATATCTTCAAAATTGAGTTCTATGTGTATTTTTAAGTAGTACTCGACATTACTAATGTCAAGTTCCACCTGTAATTTGACTTTGTTAAAATTGAGTTCAAAAAATAAAAGCATTTTACTAAATACTTTGGAAAGATAGGTATTTGTTACATAGTTTTAAAATTAAGAGTATTTACCTATTTTCCCCAACATGATCAAAACCAAACCATGTCTTTAATGCCTATTGGTTAAAGCTTGGATGGAATCTCAATTGATACGATAATCTGAAAGCTTTTTTCCCCTCCCTTACAACACCTGAAGAGGATGATTCTAAATTCATATTCTCTTTCGGATGGTAAGAATGGTTTTTTATTTTTATTTTTTTGAGATCGGTCTATGTCAATAAATCTCATCATTGCTATGTAATATTGTTCTATTATATTTTCATGACTTTTGAATTACTATGTTAAAAGTCTTATTATTTATAGATGATTAGACTTTTGACATAGTAATTCAAAAGTTCAATAATGATCATAATGGAGGTGTAATAAAACAATATTTTCTTGAAATTATTGAGGTTTACAAATGTTAATGAGATTATTTATTGATCTTAGTTGGTTAAATATAAAGATATCTTATAAGTTTTAGTTCAATTCATAAAATCAAATGATTCGGAATTTTACTATATAAATATATAATGACTTATAAAATTGTGAAACCTCAAAAAATACTTATGTAGCAAAGTATTATATATATATATATATATATATATGTAGGGCTGTCCAAATCTGTCCGAAGACCCAACCCACCCAAAGAAATCGACCGGATCCGATCCGACATCGATCGACCCGACTACTCCGGAAGTTGGCAGCGGGTCTTCTCCACCAGAAACCGACTCTAGTGGGTCGGTTTTGGTTTCCTTCCCCCCAACCCAAAAAACCCGAACTGACAAACAAAAGCCCAGATTCTAGCGAAAAAACCCAATTTTTGGTGAAAATTTTCCAAATTCCGGTAATAAAAAACTCAAATTCTGGAAAAAAAATTTCTAGATATCGGTGAAAAAATCCAGATTCTGATGATATTTTATGTAGATCCAATGAGATTTTGATCAGATCTGGCGAAATCTCATTGAATTCGATGAGATTTTCGCTAGATTTGGCGAAATCTTATAGATTCCAATGAGATTTTCACCAGATCTAGTTTTTTCTCACCGTTTTCTTGCAATTTCCTTATTTTCTCAAATCTATGACACCAACCAACCCATCTACTCCGGTGCTTGGCGGCGGGTGAGATTTTCTGCCACATAATTCCGTTGAGTCATAAACAAGGGCAGACTGCAAATTAGCACAATAAATAATATAGAACAAAAATCTATATGATGCATGAACAATAACATGTTGTGATGCATGATCTAAATGCAGTGACAAATTAAGTTAATTGAGAGTAATGGACAAAATTGGCTTGAACAAGGAAATTTCTATCAAAAATCCCAAAATTTGAAAAATCACTTGAAAATTTTGCAACAAATTGATGAATTAAGCATTACAAAACACAGCACATAGATTATAATGCTTAATTACACCAACATAACAAGCCAATTTCATCAAATTCAATCCAATTTAACAAAAGCCCAATTCGGATCAAGAACAAACCCTAGAATTTTCAAATTTTTCACAAAACACAAATTGATCAAATTAACCACCAAGGATCATTAATATGTGTCCCCACAAAACCCAATGATCAATTTCATAAAATAAGGTTTGAATCAATGGAAAATCCAAAAAGAATCAAGTCCGAAAATTACCCTTAAATGCATGGATTTATGCATGAAATAATGAAAAATAACATCAAAAGAAAGGGCAAAAAGTCTTACCGGCTTGAGGAAAGAGAGATTTGGCAAAAACAACGGAGGAAAACGACAAAAATCCTAGAGGTGGAGCCTTGCCAACGCGGAGAGAGAGAAAAGTTTGAAAAAATTTGAATAGAACCTTTGAAAAAGTCAGAACTGAACTTTTAAAAAGCTTTTCCACGATATTCGATCGATCGAAAATTACATTCGATCGATCGAAAAGCACAGTCATTTTAAGACAAATGAGAGCACTTTTTCGATTGATCGAAAATAGGTTGGATCGATCGAAATGGGCAGAGGCTCACTAAATTTGGAAAAATCACAGTTTTTGAAAGACACAAGCCGAATTTTGAAAATAACTCCTCAAAGCATTAAATGAAGAAACAAAATGCATGAGTATGAGATGAATGCTTTTTCAAAACCCAAAATTTTGAACCCAATATTCTTAACAAATTGCAATCAACCTCCCATTATATTTTCTCAAGCAACAAATATGTTGTGCATAAATCTCAAGATATTTTCAAACTTGGTTGGTCAGACCAAAAACACACACTAGCATGTACAGTGTTTAACAAAGAATAACTTGTGTCGTGTGTGATACTAGCAAAAACTTGAGATACATGTGAGGTGATATGTGAATAGCAATCAATCACAGAGTCTACAAAATTCATCACATAGAATTCAAAGAGAGACTATCACCTAAAGAGTTACATCCTATAACTCCCACATCTCCTAGAACAAAAGCTTGCAATCATGTAAGTTTCTTGTATTTTTGCCTCTTATTTGCATGAGATGGCATTCAGCCTAATAGTACACACCGGTTTGAATTAAGTGAATTGGCATCAAGCCTAATAGTACACACCAGTTTTAATTTATTTTGAGGCTACACCTTATGTTCTTTTTGTGCATGTGCTACACTTTCTCGAGCACAGAATCTTATGATATGCACTAAGGTGTTCATGATTGGCTAGTGAACAGTGGTGAGATGGTTATTTATGCCTTTCTCAAAAGGATCAAGTCCGACAGTCAAATAACATGTGACTTCAAGATTAAGACAAAGTGATAAACACCATAAACATCTTTCCCACACAACATGCACTACAAAGCTCAAACTAGTAAAGTGCAATAAAGTAAGCTCATCCAAGCTAAACAAGGTACATAAGACATGTTATGTGTAAATAAATTGACCAACCTTGTTTTTCAAAAATCAAGAACATTATGTTCAACATAAATTTTGCTTCCTTCTTTTCTTTTTTTCTTTTTTTTTTTATTTTTTTTATTTAAAGGAAAACAAATAAATCCTAGAATGAAATGCATGAATGTAATGCAATGCAAGTCCTAGAACAAAGAAAACAAAAAAAAAAACAAAGAACAATGGTCACAAAAGAATAGAGCAATGAAGCACAAGGACCATGTCAGAAAGACTCAAGTATTTCGAGTCTTTTGCATCCAAAACTTTTTAGATGCACCATGAGCATTGGAGTTCTTATTCACATTTGAGTGATTCCCAACTCCATGATTGGAATAAAGGTTTAACACCTTACCAATTCACCAATTAATGCCATAGGATCTTGTGCTTGAGGCACAGGCACTTTTGGTTTATTTGCTCTCTTATCAGCTTGAAGCTTGTACAGTTAGGACGAATATGTCCAGACTTACCACAATAATGACAAACCCACGCAGGTTTACCATGCATCTTGTCCTTAGATTTGGTAGGCTCCTTAGGTTTAGATTCTCTTAAGTCTACCCTAGTCTTCTTAGGTGGTGAAACTTCTACAGGTGACTACTACCTCACTCACAGAAGGTTCAGAAGAAGAAGAAGGAACAAAAGTAGTGGAATGTGGTCCAGTATCAAAGATGCTTTCAACATATCCTAACCCAGTTTTATCAGAAGGATACTTTTGAACATTCAGCATGTGATCAAGTTTAGAACTAGCAGATCTAGCAACAGATAAATCATGTTCCAAAGTTCTAACTTTATCAAGCAAAAGCATATTCTCAGATTTAACATTATTCAAAAGTTCATTTGCATCAAACAGTTTAACAAGCAAATTTCTCTTTTCAAGCTCAAGAGAATCAATTTCTTTAGGCCAAGTTCAACTTTCATAGCATCCTTTGCAGCAATTTTGCAAAGTTGTTATAGGCCTCTTGAAGATCTGCATCTTCAGAGAGTTCCCATCAGAAGGGTTCTCTTCAGCAGATATGCCTTCATTGACTATAGCAGTAGCCGTGAAAGCAATGAAGTTTCCATCCTCGTCTCCACCGGACTCATCATCAGAAACCTCATTATCACTAAGGGTTACAGCCATAGCTTTACCCTTAGTCCTTAAGAATGTAGGACATTCAGACTTCACATGACCATACCCTTGACAGCCAAAACACTGAGGACCCAAGAGTTATTAGAAGATTGACCAGAATTTTCTCTAGGTTTTCAAAATTGTTAACCTTAGTGGGATCATTCTTCCTAAAATTTCTAGGTTCAGCAGTGTAAGTACCTCTTGCCTTTCTATTTGTATTCCTAAGAAAGTTCTTAAAGTTTTTGGCAAGATAGGCAATCTCTGTAGCAGAGAGCTCATCATCAAATCCACCACCATCAACATCATCAACTGACTTAAGAGCCATTGATTTGGATTTGTTTACTTTAGGTAGGTCAGACTCATAGGATTGAAGAGATCCTACAAGCTCATCAACAGGGATGGAGTCCACATCCTTGCTTTCAGTTATGGCAGTCACTTTGGGTCTAAAGTCTTCAGTTAAAGATCTAAGAATCTTCCTAACAATCTTAGGTTGATCATAGATTTCACCCAAATTAAAAGCAGAATTAACAATATCATTCAGTTTGGCATAAAATTCATCAAAGGATTCATCATCAGACATCCTAATGTTTTCAAACCTAGAAGTTAATTGCTGCAGTTTGTTTATCTTAACTGCCTTTGTGCCTTCATGCACAGTTTGGAGGATTTTCAAGCAGTATGAGCCACCTCAACATTAGAGATTCTCTTAAATTCCTCCATAGAAACAGCATTAAAGATAGCATTCATAGCTTTGCTATTGAAGCTTGCTGCTTCTTTTTCAGAAGTTTGCCACTCACTCACAGGAGTAGCGGGCTTCTCCCATCCGTATTCAACGGAATTCCAAACCCTTTCATCAATGGATTTCAGGAATGCTTTCATCCTTACTTTCCAATAGGCATAGTTGTTCCCATCAAAATGAGGAGAACAAACAGAGAGTGTCCATGCTCCATGACAACAGGGGTCAAGGATCAGCTCAGAGATAAAAAAATCTCAAACAAAAAGAGCTACCAAGCTCTGATACCACTTGAGCGGTTTTAGACCCCTTAAAACACACAGATTGCGTAGCCTAGATTAATTAGCCAAGTTGTTACTTAGTCAAATTAAGCAATTCTAGGTTAAAACAATCCAAACAATCATATCAAGATATAATGCAGCGGAAAATAAATAACACAAGATATGATCACCCAGGAAACCACACGGTAAAAACCTGGGGAGGATTTGACCCACCGATCCTCAAGGCTAACCTGAATTCACTATGAAAGAATTGAAGTTCGTACAAAAGGACTACAAGCTCCCCGCTCGACTTCCTAATGCTACCCACCAGTAGAACTTCCTGACACGACATTAGAGTGATTGCAATGAGTTTGCTTCCCATGAAGTAATAAATAAATCAATTGAAAATCTATTAAGTTTACCTGATCTGGTAGACTTGACTACTTTATTACATTCTATCCATGAATTACAGAGAGGAATTACATGTTCCCTATTCTCTAATAGGAGCAAGAAACTATTAAATTTCATTACAAAAGAAAAAGAAATTATTAAGTTTTATGTATCAAGGCACATGTTAAATATTTGAAGGGAACATTAAAAAAACATATATTGTTTCTTCTGATAAATTAAACGTCATACTTATAAATGTCACTTTAAATCTCACACTTTCATTATTGTGCCAAAACCAGCAAAGTAAAGGGTGGTTTAGTTTGACACGATAATAAAAGAGTGAGGTCTAAAGTGAACACACAAAAAAATAGTGTTAAGAATTTAGAACCCGATTGTTACAAATTAACTAGTTTTATGCCAAGTTTAGTTAATTAAGATATTATGCTTTCAAGTTCAATTTATGGTTAATTGTCTCACAAACCAATACCACCAAACAAGTGCAGAAAATAAAGAACAATGCGATATGGTTACAAAGAGGAAACCCTAGATGGGAAAAACTCACTAGAGATTTACCACCAACCCTCGAAGAAATAGATCCACTATATAGAATTGAAGTTTATAATAGAATCAACCCTAATCTTATAGCAACTCCAAGTAAAACTTATTAACATGACCACATGCAACACTAAATCCTTGGACTCTTCTATTGTGGATTTTGTTCAACTTGAACGCCAGTCTACAACTTCAAGAATATTCTTGAAGATTCTTTATGGTAGCAATCTCTGTGGTTTTTGAGTATGCAACAACTTCACTTTCAGCATCAATCTTGAACGGTAGTCTTGAACATCAAATAGTCTTGAAAATGACTTCTAGACTTAGTCTTTGTTCAAAATTTCCAACCTATAAATACAAACCTAACAAAAAAGCCTAATGGATTGCAAGAGTTCATTAATTGTATGTATCCTTACTCATTCTTCTCTTTACTCATTCTTGATAAATTTTAATACCTAAATCATATATCAAGAAAATTCATATTCTTATATTATATTTTTTTTTTTTTTTTTGAGAAGAAGGAAATTAAACCCTTGATTTTAAAAACTTTCAATTAAAATAAAATAATGAAAAATATAATAAACCATCTCTTCTTTTCTTTTCTTTTTTGTGAAACCTAGTTTGACATTATTCAAGACTATAAAAGTCAAATATTGTAATTAACTTCCCCATATTCTATAAATCACAAAAATGTAATATTTATTATCCCGTTATATCTCCAATATTTTTCTAACTAAAAAATTAATTATTGTGGCCAAGGAAAAAAAAAAAAAAATCTTGCACTAAGTTTTATATTAGTCGCCCAACATTATTTTCTATGATATGTTTAATACTCTTCAAATTAATTGCCAAGTAAAAAGAAAAACTCAAATGAATGAATTAGGTGAAAAGGAATTACCTATAATTCTTGGCTTGCACTAAATTTAATAGAGTTAATTTTGTACCGGAAGTTATACCGGTTTGACAAGTAGAACGATATATTTCAGTACTAGTCAATACCGGTATAAAGCATCGAATTTACCACAATTTATATATATATATATATATATATATATGAATTTATATAAATAATTAGAGCTATTTTTTTTTTTTTTTTTAATGAGAGTCTCTATGGTTTTTGAGTGTGCAAAATCTTCACTTTCAGCATCAGTCTTGAACGGTAGTCTTGAACATCAAATGGTCTTGAAAAATGACTTCTAGACTTAATCTTTGTTCACAATTTCCAACCTATAAATACAAACCTAACAAAAAAAGCCTAGTGGATTGCAAGAGTTCATTGTATGTATCCTTACCAATAATTCTGAATTTTATAATCTTCTCTTTACTCATTCTTGATAAATTTTAATACCTAAATCATATATCAAGAAAATGCATATTCTTAATTTTTTTTTTTTTTTTTTGAGAAGAAGGAAATTGAACCCTTGATTTTAAAAACTTTCAATTAAAATAAAATAATGAAAAATATAATAAAGCATCTCTTCTTTTTTTTTTTTTTTGGTGAAACCTAGTTTGACATTATTCATGACTATAAAAGTCAAATATTGTAATTAACTTCCCCATATTCTACAAATCACAAAAATATAATATTTATTATCCTGTCACATCTCCAATATTTTTTTAACTAAAAAATTAATTATTGTGGCCATGTAAGAAAAACAAAAACAAAAACAAAAAAAAAATTCTTGCACTATGTTTTATATAAGTTGCCCAATATTATTTTCTATGGTATGTATAATACTCTTCAAATGAATTGCCAAGTAAATAGAAAAACCCAAACGAATGAATTAGGTGAAAAGGAACTACCTACAATTCTTGGCTTGCACTAATGCCAATCACCTTCTTCAGGTTGCATTCATTTTTAATTAGAAAAATTGTAAACACAAAAAATTTGACAAAATTTTTCACAAATTCTAACATAGCATATCGTTAATAGTATAGGCAAGAAAATAATCCGTTGGTGGGCATACTTATTAGGAGGTGTACTCATAAAAGTGAGGTGACTCCCGCACAGGTTGGAGAGGGTGCTAAGCCTGGCCTTCACCTAGCTCCCTACTCTGGCGTGTAATATAGCCATAAAGGCCCCATTTTTCATTCTAAAAAAAAAAAACCCTTGTCAACCTATGAAAAATGTGGGCGAATTTTTTGTGTACGTCCTTGTAGAAGAATTCAAGATTTTCAGACTCAGACTGTTCATTGAACCGTAAAATGAAGAGGTTTAAGGTTTTTAAGGTCGAACCGAAGTTGAACCGAGATCGAACCGTAATGACATCATAATTAATTTAATAATTATTTTAAATATTAAATATATTCATTTGGTACAAATAGAAAAATAAAATAAAATAATCAAATTAAATGTATTTTTCATAAAAATTCTATAATTTATTTAATATGGCATTATATTAACAAAAACAAAACAATAAAAACACTTAAATATTTTCAACAAAAATTGAAGTATAATAATAATAATAATAATAATATAAAAAAGTACTAATAGTGTAGTATTTTTAATTGTCAAACAAGTACTAGTGGCACGCATATAAACTAGTAGTGTAGTAGGAGTACTATTTTGAATTGTCAGCACATGTCAATGACTCAATATGTGGCACTAATTGGTAGAAAAGAAAAAAAAAACGTGGCATCATTTGCTTGATTACCCATTTAAAAGATTCCACCCACCCCACCTAGCCCAGCTCCTTTACCCAAGTCCTAGTGTTCAAACTCTTTACTTTGAGTTTGAGTTTTTCAATTTTAACTCAACACTCTCTTTGCCGCAAGACTTTTTCTGCCACTCTCTCTGTGCTGCAAAATTGCAAATATGTGAAGGTTGAAGTTTCATGAGTAATCTACCTCAGGCTCAAAGAATGATCGAAGCTCACCTTCGGGTTCTTACCTCTCTCTCTGTCTCTGTTCATCACTTCATTGTTGTGGATTTTTGGGTTGTTTTGGATGCTGTGATGTAGGATAGAATCTGTGAAACTCAAAACGGTTTTGCATGTAATGGTGAAAAATATCCTTAGGTAGAATTACTCTTTTCTGCCGAAATCTGAAATGTTTACCGGCAGTTGTGTTTCTTTTTCTTTTGTTTTTGTGTTTTTTTTTTTTTTTTTTTTTTGTTTAAGGTTTAGAAGCAGGGAACCGTGAGAACCGGTTTGAATATATATATATATATATATATATGAATTTATATAAATAATTAGAGCTTATTAATCTTAAAACATAACTTAATATATTCAATTAGAACTTAAATTCCGATTTATTTTCTTTATGCTACTGGCCCATGTCCAAGCTATTTTAAACCTCTATCCAAGCCCACTATTTTATTTGACAAGCCCACAATATTGATATTGAATGATAAACAATTTCCCATGAAACAAGAGTAGCGGACAGCTATAGTTATTGGAGTAATATTTGACTATTCGTACAATTTCTTATAATCCCAAGAAAGGGTTTTTCTTTTTTTTTTTTGGGATGCAACCAAGAAAGCTTTTTAACCATTCATTTCAATTCAAAAAAATTTACCCACCACGTGAGGGGTCAGAAGAATCAGACTCACGCCAGTCACACACTCGCATGACAAGCAGCACATAAATTAAGGCCCGTATAAAATAAAAATAAAGAAGAAAATAAACCAGAGGAGCAGACCAAATGAATAAGAAAAAGACGACGACGAAGAAGGGAGATAGATCAACAAGGTGAGCGTGACAAAGAAGCATGTTTACTGCGTAGACCTGCACATGCTTGCATCAGTGGTCATTATCAAAGTTGTATGTTTTCTTTGATGGTTCATTATCAAAGTTGCGCGTTTTGCTTACTTGCTGACTAAAAGTGAATGAAGTAACCTTCACGTCTCTGCCTCGATGAACAGATCATAGCTGCCGTCTGATATTTTGCAGGAGTTTTAGTCGAATGTGGGCAAATTTTTTGCGTTAGTCCTTGTAGAATTATTACTCAACGACAGTAGACTGAGCCTTCCAGTGTACGAAGTCCTTTTCTTTGGGATTGATTTGACCGGCGGTTCTTAATTTCTACCAGCCAATAGCATTCTTGAATCCTCTGAACAAACTCTTATTTCTTTCGTTTGAATAAAATTTCCTTCACCAAATTCTCAAGAACCCTCCAAGGCATGCACCTTTTGATGACATTTGATTTCACATTTGCTATAAAGAGCTCTAAAAATCAAACCAATAGCTCCCAAGCACGTCGGTGAGAGCCTGAAACACTCTTTTCCTCTCTTCAACTTTTAGCCGGTTTGAGCTTTCGACTTAAAAGAGTTTTAAGGCCTTACTGAGCTTACTCACACAGTCACCGATCATAGATGCCGTCTGATATTTTGCAGGAGTTTTAGTCGAATTGTATGTTTTCACACCTGCCATACTATTGACTATAGTTGTTTTGCTCTGATTTTCCCAGATTTGATATATTTGTTTATTGAGTTAGATTTTTAGAGTTTGTATTCCATTTATATGGTGCTTTTGATTTCCTAGTTTTATTATTTACCAAAATAATCTTACAATTATCTTATTATAGTAGTGTGTGCTTTAACTGCTTACCATACTTTTCAGTTGTCTCCATTGGTAGTTACTAGATATTTTGGTTAAGATTTGTTATTTTGCAGACCTCAAGATTTAGAATTTGGGGTCATGGGTAGCCAACCACATGTGCTAGTCATACCATATCCAGCGCAGGGCCATGTTGCCCCACTTATGAAGTTTTCTCACCAGATTGTTGATCATGGGATCAAGGTCACATTTGTTAGCCCTGAGTTCATACACGAAAGATTAAAAACTACAATGCCAATGAAGAGCCCAATAAGGCTAGTCTCATTCCCAGATGGTCTAGAACCCGGCGATGATCCAAATGATAAAATTAAGCTGGTCAGTAGTTTTCTTGAAGTTATGCCAGGTCATTTCAAGGACTTGATTGAGGAAATTAACGAGTCTGATGATGAGCATATCAGTTGTGTCATTACTGATGGAATGGTTATGCCGGCACTCGAAGTAGCTGAGAAGATGGGGATTAAAATTGCTGTACTTTGGCCTGCTGGACCAGCAACCTTGGCCATCATACTAAGTATCCCAAAGCTTATTCAGGATGGAATTATAGATACTCGAGGTAATAATTTACTACTATTTTGCCAATGACCCTATGTCAATTAACACCTCTAAGTCTCTATTTCGTGGTTAAGATTTTATTTTAAATGAAAAGAAAAATGGAAAAGGTGATAAAGTTCATATGGATGTCATTTTTATATTAAAAAATTGACATATTATATGGTACTTGTATGGTTTTGATAAAAATAATTTGACCCTGTAGGAACTCCATTAAAAAATGAGTTGATTTGGCTGTCAAAGGAAATCCCTGCATGGACAAGCACAAAGTTGCCATGGGGCTGCCCAAGAGACTCAAAGCGTCAAGAATTTTTATTTGGGCATCTTTTCAGGATGAACCATTTTGTCAAACAATGCAACTGGCTTCTCTGCAACTCATTCTATGAACTTGACTCATTGGCCTTAAATTTAATTCCTGAAATCATGCCTATTGGCCCATTACTTTTGGCCAATCAATCCGGCAGTCATATTGGAAGCTTTTGGCCAGAGGATTCAACTTGCCTAAGTTGGCTTGATAAACAACCTGTGGGTTCAGTCATTTATGCTGCCTTTGGCAGCACATCAAAATTCAACCAACAACAATTGGATGAACTTGCACTTGGACTTGAACTCATCGGCCAACCATTTTTGTGGGTTTTTGGGTCAAATATCATCAATGAAGCACTTTCTAAATTCCTGGATGGGTTTAGAACAAGAATAGCTGATCGTGGAAGGATTGTTAATTGGGCACCTCAAGAGCAGGTGCTAGCTCACCCTTCTACTGCATGTTTTATAAGCCATTGTGGATGGAATTCAACCTTGGAGGGTATAAGCATGGGAGTCCCATTTCTATGCTGGCCTTATTTTGTAGATCAATTCCAAAATAAGAGTTACATATGTGATGTTTGGAAGGTTGGTTTAGGGTTGAACCCAGATGAAAATGGGATTATCACCAGGCATGAAATCAACACAAAGATAAAAACGTTGCTCTTTGATGATGGTATAAAAACAAGTGCATTGAAGCTGAAGGAGATGGCTAAAAAGAGTGTTACCGAAGGTGGTTCTTCTTTTAAGAATTTTGAAAGCTTTATTGAACAAATAAAGCATTAAGATGTTTTTGGAGTGTTTATGTTTTATTGCTTCTATGTCTATCAAAGTATGCAATTTCATTTAAGTTTATTGCTAAAAAAATGAAGATGTGAACAGGTGTTTAAAGATTTGAATTGGCATAATGGCTTGCAAAGTTGGCATCATAAATTGCAATTAGCCTTAATTCTGTTTAAGCATAATTAACCTGCTTATTGAATATTTTACTTCCCCTTTTTCTGTTCTTTTTTGTTAAGCAAAAAGGCTAAGTGTTTCAAAGTGGCAATTTATCAATTATGATAAGATTTTAGCAAACATTATTGCTTCTAATGTACACAAGTGTAAATGCTAGCTTAACGACAATTCACAAACTATATTTAACATTTCTATCTTTTTGCAAAAAACACTTCTGAGTTAGCAACTTAGAATGCATGTTGACATTGAAACAAGGAGTTGCAGGGATGGAAACAAGGAAAGTTTGGGACGGGGATCTCATTCCCAACCATTTCTACTACATACGAGTCAATAGCATCTCATAAAACACTTTTGAGTCAATTGCAACATTTTTTTTGCAACCTAAAAAAAATTGAAAAATGACATGGCATTATTTTATTGAATAAACTAAACACATGCTGTAAGCTTATGTGGCACTTAATGGAAAATATAGATGAACAAATTGCTAATGCAAATGAAATAAAACTTTAGGAGGTAAAATTTAAATTCTAAAACTTTATAGTATAAAATCCAAACAAATTCAAATTTTAGAAGTGTTGTTTTCAATTTAGCCTTAGTTTTTTATAAAAACTTTTTTTTTAAAAGAAAAGCTGATACTATCATCATTAATTAGTAGTCTACATCAATCAATAATTGCTTGGCAAGAAAATAGGGAGGATCTTCGATCTAAACCTGTTTATATGCAAATATCTAGTTTAAAAATGATGTACCATCATTTTATTAAACTAAATAAGCGTGACAAGTTTATGTGACATTTAATAGAAAAATATAGATTGATGGATTACTAATGCAAACATAATAGAACTTTAAAGTAGTAAGATTTAAATCTTGAAACTTTAAGGTATAAAATACAAACATTTCCAAACTTTAAGGCTTAATTTGCACTTTAGTTTAGTTTTTATTCTTAAAGTCTTTAAAATCTGTTTTATTGAATTTTTATTTAGTAACTCTGATCTGGGAAGCATCAACATGCCTTTTGCCTGCCGTGCTTGTGTTAGACACGTGCAGGACATGCTGCATATGTGTCCCAGCCCCTTTTTTCTTTTAAGAAATTATTGGGCACGTCGAAGACATGTTGGAGACACAGCCTGTCTAAAAAAAAATTATAACCTTGCATCTCCATCTTCAATCTTTCCCTCTTTCTCATGTTGTGTTTCTTCATTTTTGTTAACCTTCTCTCTCTCAAATTTTGTTTTCAAAAAATATTGAGCTGTTTGGTATGGTTATTTGAGCAATACTTTTTAATTTTTAAACAATATTACACATATTGTTATACACTTTTTTACTCATATATATTTTCAAAAAAGATATACAACATTATCATACGCCCTTTATATATATATATATATATATATTAGAGTTGTGTGGCTGGCTGCCCTTCTTTTTACCTTCAATTGGACTTTTGAGTGGCTAGCTGTCAACCACTCCTTCTCTATCGCTCATGTGTTTTTTTTTTTTAGCTCACATATGAGCAAGGCACTTACGTAATGGTCTTTAATATGTCTGGGCACACACACTGAATGTGCGTTTGGGTTGAATTAAAAATTAAAATTATTTCAATATTTAGTTTATTTTTGCTATTATTTATAGACTTTATTATACTTTTTGACACTATTTACGTGCCTCACTGTATTATTTCAACTAAGTTTTACTTTTATGTACAGTATTTTTAGTAATAATTTTTTAGTTTCAGCAAAATAAACAGTATCTAAATACACTATAAAATTCAAACTTCAAACCCTATAAATAGTATTCAAAGGTCACTTTTTCAAAGAAAATGTGGGAAAAGACAAAAAAAAAAAAAGTTGAATGACAGAAAAAATTTAGTTTTCTCTCATATGTATTTAATTGAGAGGATAAAAAAGCGGAGAGATAGAAAATTTTTGTATTTGGTTGAAGAGAAAAGTGAAAGAATAAAAAATAGAACTTATATAAATTTACTTATTACATTAAATAAGATAAATATTATTTATTATCAATTAAAATTAATAAAATTTCTCCACATCTTATAAAAATGAACACATTGCACATATTAAACTATTTTAAAATTTTGTTATTATATATATATATATATATATATATTGTGGGGGAGAAAAACCCAGCCCAACTTATTGGGCCCAAGGCCCTGAATGAGGAACACTCTTCATCCGAGGAGATGAGGCCTTCAGTCGGAAGCCCACGCCAATGGGGGATGCCTGGAGATAAGCACGTATACCATCCGAGGAGATGCTCATATGACCGAATAGGCATGCGTCCTTGGATCCGAAGAGGTTTGATCAAACGAGTATGGGAGGTTCAAGTGATCTATTTGACAAGTGTCAAGAGGGAGAGGAACCTCGGACACACATAAAGATAACGGCAACAGAGAAATATCAAGGAGGCGTACTTCAACCACCACATTTAATGCACTGCACCTACCTTCCTGGCCGCATTTATGTGGATAGGACCCCTGAACAGTGCTTTCTCAGCTACCGCCACTCACATAAGGCTAAAAGTGGGGTGATGGGACATGTACTCAAGTGGGTGCCTGGATGATGAACAAGTGGACGGAGGAGATGTAAGAAGGCAATGCTATATAAGGGAAGGGTACCACTGATAGAGGGGGATCGAAAAATAGGAGAGGAAAAGGATATATGAGATGGTTGTAGCCCCAGGAATTGTAACCTTATATGATCAATGAAAAACATCTCTTCGGACGGAGTATTCATATTAGTCCGAGAGCACATTAATTCAATTCCTCCCATTGGTTTTGCCGTTTAATACTGTTATTTTCATTATTAGCCTAGCCCTTTCACCCACTCTCTACAAAATTTATTGTTTTGGGCTTGGTGGGCTCCCAATCCATACCTCCTTGGGCCGGGGCCGTAAAAACTGACCCTACAGTAATTATCAATAGTTATTTATTATGATTGTAATTGTATGAAACTATATATTCTATCATTTAAAGAAAATATAATTTGCCAAGATTCTAAAGGAGGTTTCATATATAGAATATATTTTTTATAGTTTAAAAATATATATTTTAAATAATTAATGACACATAAAATTGTGATACCTCAACTACTTATGTAATACAATATCATAAAGTCAAACATCTTCGATTTTATATATAACAACAAGAAGCGACCACTTCAAATCATAAATGACCCTATTGGTTCAGCAATTGTTTAACCAGGTTATAATTATGTTTATGTTGTTTTTAATTTAAAACTAATTTGTGCAATGCATAGAAATTTTTTATCAAAATGTGGCTAAAACGGGTTGATACCAGAGCATCCGAGGGCAAGGTTATGATCAATACCTTTTGTGTATTAGTGACTTAAGTGTTATGTTTGGAATCCCTTGGTAATGCCAATGGACTAATGTCTTTTTGCCTTTTGTCTTTAAGTTTTTTTTTTTTTTTTTTTTAATAACAAATAATCTAATTTTTACCATTTTTGGAAATAAACTAACTTTTAATTTTTTGTCATAAATTTAATATAAAATATAAAAGTTACCAAAAACTATATCCTTTGATAACAAAAAATAAAAAGATATAATGTTTTTCATTAAAAAAAAAAATGTCTTATAATATAATAATAGGAAAAAGTTTGTTAACAGACATGTTTAGACTCTAGAGTTGTGTTGTCGAACTCTGTTTTCTCTATATAATAAAATCCTCTGTTCAGGCAAAAAAAAAAAAAGAAGAAGAAGAAGAGTTGTCTTACTTTAACATGGTGATTAAAGAGATAATTTATGTGCGGTTTTAGTGTATGACTTTTTTAATAAATTAAATTATGTAAATTGTTTAAATAATACACATAATGTCACACATTTACATATGTGAATGGAAAATATCCTACCACATATTTCTTGAGTTTGATGTCAAACTATTTGGTGTATGTTAGCAATTTGGGAAAGAATTTCGAGAAAATTAGGTTAATTTGGTATATGAGTTTAAATAACAATTTTCAATTTTTTTAAAAATACACATGGATGAAAAAGTATATAAAAATATATGTAATTTTATTTAAAAACTTAAAACATATGTTTTAGATAATAAAACATAATTTTTTTTTTTTTTTTAACAACTGTGATATGACAAATGATAGTTTATAAATTTTTTAACGGAAAACAAATGATTAACGGAAGTGATACAGACAAGACAACAACTAGCATTATGCTACGCAAAGTCGAAGTCATGACAAAAAAAAAATTACCACCGTTCTAGATCTGACTTTCAGAATTTTTTTTCTAAATAACAATAAATATTAAAAAATTTAGTTAGTTGTCACGTTGAAAAAAGAATTTTGAAAACTAGCATCTCGAGTGTCTAAAACTCGAGTTCCAAGATAAAAATCAAGTTTTTGAGGTTTGATTTGAAAAAAAAAATCCAAGTGAAAATCGAGTTTTAAAAACTCGAGTTTAGAAATCGCCCCTATAGGGCTTAAAAACGTCACTATAGGGCTTAAAAATGAAGTTATAAAAAAAATTTAGCATAAAAACGCCACTATAGGGCTTTCAAACGTCAGTATAGGGCATAAAAACGCCACTATAGGGCTCACTGAACCTTGTATTGAGCACTTATGAAAAAATTTGGCAGAAAAACGCCGCTATAGGGCTTTAAAACGTCACTATAAGACTTAAAAACGCCACTATAGGGGCAATAAAACTATAATCTTTTTGCATGGAACTCGAATTTGTAAAACTCGAAATTTATGTAAATGGATCTCGATTTTCTAAAACTCGAGATGCCTAGTTTCCTTTATAGTTTCACGCGTTGTCTAACTAACCAAATTCTCTTCTTAACCATTATTATTCTGTCCATTACCCCTGACTTTCAAGACTAACAATATACTGACAAAATAGGCCTCGTCGCTGCTGCCATGTCTACAATATATCACACTCTCACCCGGTGCAGAGCGGCAGAGGTCCATGGTCAGCTGAGGAAGCATTATTTAGTTGCAATTCAGGTGAGGAAGCATTATTTAGTCGCTTTTTTTTTTTTTTTTTTTCAAGCTCTGAGAGATTGATTGAACCATTACCTTATAACTACCCAAGTTTGATCTTTTTCTAGGTGAGAATTAGCATGTGAATGACAATTTTTTGCTTTTTACTTGGCATATATTGAATATTGAATGAATTCTTTAATACATAAAGATAGGGAGAAAGAGTGTTTACCCAAGCAAACAACCAAACTCACCCATCTCATGAGCTCGTTGCAGGTGGCTATGAATTGAAAATCCAGGGACACTAATGAGTACATATAAGTTGTTTGTGAAATTTCCTGAACGGGTTCGTCTTGTATTTTTGTTCTTTGTTAATGATTTTCTTGTAAATATTTCAAACCTCAATTATTTTTTATACATTTTCCAAAAAATTTCTCATTGTGTAATTGTTTGATCCTTTGGTCATTATCATTGTGAAAAAGTGAAATTACATATTTTAGGGCTTTGATCTTGTTGATTAGTTCAGTAGTGGCTAGGAATATCTGTCTTTCTAGCGACATTATGAATTAGATTTATGACACCAAGCAAGAGAGAGGAATTGAAAAACAAAGGTTTTCTATTCAATATTTTTTCTATTGATTTTTTTTTTTGAAGATTTGTATTTGTATTTTTTTTTCTTCATGGATCTTCCTCCTATATTACTGTTTGCTAATTATGGTCCTTTGGTTTTATGGTATTTATCCTGGGACTTCTACAGTTTAGCTTCTTTTTTTTTTTTTTTCTTTTTTTGAGATTTTGTGGATTTAGTTAATTTGAATTTATGGTTCTTAGGATTTTAGATTGAAGAATTTGATCGAACCACAGATGTGGTGTTTGGACATAAAATTTTTATTGTGTAATTCATATTTTGGAGAATTTGATTATATTCTATTAATTACAAGCGTGAAGCAATATCTTGACATTACAATGGTAATGATTGGAAGTAATCAAACATGTTATTAATGACAGGGCACTGTTGACAGGCTTATCGTTCTGTTTCTATACATTATAATTGCTATTTGTTCGGGAGGCATCACCCTACCTTTCTGCTGATCTTGATTTCTATACTGGCCGGTATTGGAGTTTTGACAAGGTATGCAGCAGATAGCTTTTTTTTTTTAAATGGTTTCTGTCTGTTTTTTGTTAGAGTGGTTCTGAAGGTCTCATCTCATGGTCCAGATTTTTTACCATTATGTGGAAATATGATATTGTTTTCTTTGCAAGGTTCCAGAAATTATCCTATAGCTTTCTCTGCTATATTTGGTATCCGTTTGGAAATTGCTTATTTATAGTAGCTTATTTGCATTGTGTTTATTAAAATATATAGCTTTTGGTAACTTTTATGTTAAATTTGTTACAAAAAACTAAAAGTTAGTTTATTTTAAATAAATAAATAAAACTAAAAGCTAGAATATTTGCAAAAAAATGGCTTAGACAAAAAGTAATAAGCAAATTTTTTTTAAACAATTCCCAAATGCACACTTGATGTGATTAACCAATGATTATCTTTGGAACCTTGATGAGTGTTGTTGCATTGTTATCCTCAATCTCTATATTTTTTATATATATGAATTTATAGTAAAATTCATTATTTAGTTTTTTTTTTTTGTTGGTTATAATTTCAACACTCAATCTGCTATTACATAAAGCTATCCGGTCAATTAAATCTTTCTGTTTCCTTACATGTTCTGTGTTGATTTCTTGTTTTATGTAGTTACTTCTTTTCAGTTGTTACATGACTTAATAATGCAGTCACAAGAGCAAGCCCGTTCAGGTCCTTATTCATGTGATCAATGCTGCTTTGTTGTTGCTTTCTTACTTTTTAATGTTGCATACTGAAAACGAATTTTAGGAATGTTGAGTGACATTAGTTGTGAGGGAGTGTTTTTAAATTATAGACTAAAGTACACATGTTTGGGGTTGTTTTTATCTTGGCCCTTTACATTTCAAAATTTTCATTTTGGCACTTCGATTCATTTTCCTGCTTGGCCCTTTATGTTTTAAAAATGAAGGGTTAAAATGAAAATTTTGAAACATTAAGAGCCAAACGAAAAAATGAATCAAACATGGAGGGCCAAAGTGTAATTTTGGAAAGTTGACTTTAGTCTAAATTAAAACAACCCCAAAGTTTAAAGGCCAAAAGTTGACTTTAGTCTAAATTATATGATAAGAGAATATGGTAACCTAAAGTCACATTCTGACTAAATTGGGCATTAATTTAAGTGAGGTACGATTTTAAGTTATGAACTACAAAGAAAGAAGTACATGCAAGCCCACCCCTTTAAAAAAAGGGTGGGGCGGCTAGGAGGAAGTTGCTGATTAGTAACTGAGTGTGAAAGCAAGAATCAATCAGAACTTTTGAAAACAAATAGAAGAACCAAAAAGTAGAACCATAAATTTATTCTTTGAAGTTTGCTTTTGCTTGATACTTCCCTAACTAATAAGCTAGCTTGATGCTACTTTCAAAGCTGTTTGTTTGACTTTTATTGTTTGTTTTTTTTACTCGGAAGTTATAAAGTGCTTTTTTTTTCTTGATAGTAGTAATTTTTTATAAAAAATAAAAAAATTTGACATATAATTAGATGATATATATAGAGAGAGAATTTTATTAGATTTTAAATTAAGGGAAAATTATTTAGCTGCAATATTTGGTTTTTTGGAAAGAAAAACAAATTATTTAAAAAAATTATTTCATATATTTTTTTAATTTATTGGTCAAAGGAATTTTTTTAAAATAATTCTTCAACTACTATAAATTTTACTACATAAAACTTACAAACTAATATATCAATTTGCAAAACACAACAAAAAAAGTAATGTTGTTGATGTGACACTAATTGTATTCATAATCATTGCTATGCCAGTTTGTAAACATTTTGTAGTTAAATTGATGAAGTCTAGTCCTACATCAAAGCCAATTGGAAAAATGCAATCTCGTAGGACATATGAGAAAAATTCGAGTAATCTATAACCTCTAATAATACAATAGTGCTAAAGGCATAACATTTTCACAACAAATCTCAGTCCTATCATTCTAAATTGATGAAGTCCATTCCTACATTAGTGCCAACTGGAATAATGCGGTCTTATAGGACATATGAGAAAAATTCGAGTAATCTATAACCTCTAATAATAGAGTAGTGCTATAGTATAGGCCTAACATTTTCACAATAAAGTTCAAGTGGTAAGTTATTACTGATTCTTATATGAGTCTTCCACTTACATTACTTTTTACCTATCATTAATAACTTGTTATCTAGATTGATGTTGGGCTTGACTTCTATAATGCCTAGGCTAATGGTAAATGCTTCGGTTGCATCAAATGATTTACCATTAGCCTAGGCATCATCACTAATAATACAATAAATATAAATTTGGGCAATAAGACAGACTTATTTATCATGGAATCTGGAGGATAAATATATTAACTTAGAAGGGGGTTTTACATTGGTTATTAATTGGCTAACAACCTGTGACATTTTGACCTCAGATATATTTGATTTGGTTTTGGATTGCAGGTTCCTCATCACAAATACCGTGAGGCGAATGAATGTGCATCTTTCATGGCTAAAATGGGTTGATACCGGAGCATTCGAGTGCAAGGTTATGATCAATACCATCCTTTTGTGCATCTTTAGTGTTATGTTTGGGATCCCTTGGTAATGCCTGATGGACTAATGTCTTTTCGCCTTTTGTTTTTTGTTTTTTGTTTTTTTTTTTTTTTTTTTTTTTTTTTTCTAATTTTTAGCCTTTTAAATGTCTTTTCGCCTTTTGTTTTTTTTTTTTTTTTTTTTTTTTTTTTTTTTTACAAATAATCTAATTTTTAGCCTTTTAGAAAATAAACTAATTTTTAGTTTTTTTGTCGTAAATTTAATATAAAATATAAAAGTTACCAAAAACTATATCCTTTGATTAAAAAAAAAATGTCTTACTATATGATAATAGGAAAAAATTTGTTAACAGACATGTTTAGAGTTATCTTGCTCTAACATGGTGATTAAAGAGATAATTTATGTGTAGTTTTAGTCACATGAATTTTTTAATAAATTAAGTTATGTAACTTGCTTAAATAATACACATAGATAGTCTTATAAATTATTAGCTAATGTCTCGTGTTTACTTGTGTTAGTGAAAGATGTCCTACCACACATTTCTTGAAAAAGATAGCTCCAAATAAGTTTGATGTCAAACTTTTTGGTGTATGTTAGCAATTTGGCATGAAATTTTGAGAAAATTAAGATCGCCAATTTTTTTTTTTTGTTACAACTGTGATATGACGGACTATGAGTAGTAAAAATTAAAATGATAGTTTTTAAATTTTTTTATGGAAACAAATGATTAGTGGAAGTGATATTATGCTACGCAAAGTCGTAGTCATGACAACAAAAAAAGTTACCACCGTTCTAGATCTGACTTTCAAGACTAACAATGTACTGACAAAATAGGCCTCATTGCTGCTGCCATGTCCACAATATATCAAACTCTCACCCTGTGCAGAGCCGCAGAGGTCCATGGTCAGCTGAGGAAGCATTATTTAGTCGCATATCAGGTGAGGAAGCATTATTTAGTCGCTTTCTTTTTCTTGACAAGCTCCTAGAGATTGATTGAACCATTACGTTATAACTACCCAAGTTTGATCTTTTTTTAGGTGAGAATTAGCATGTGAATGACAATTTTTTGTTTTTACTTGGCATATATTGAATATTGAATGAATTCTTTAATACATAAAGATAGGGAGAAAGAGTGTTAACCCAAGCAAGCAACCAAACTCACCCATCTCATGATCTCGTTGCAGGTGGCTATGAATTGAAAATCCAGGTACACTAATGAGTGCATATAAGTTGTTTGTGAAATTGCCTGGACGGGTTTGTCTTGTATTTTTGTTCTTTGTTAATGATTTTCCTTTAAATATTTCAAACCGCAATTATTTTTTATACATTCTCCAAAAAATTTCTCATTGTGTAATTGTTTGATCCTTTGGTCATTATCATTGTGAAAAATTGAAATTACATATTTTAGGGCTTCAATCTTGTTGATTAGTTCGGTAGTGGCTAGGAATATCTGTCTTCCTAGCAACATTATGAATTAGATTTATGACACCAAGCAAGAGAGAGGAATTGAAAAACAAAGGTTTTCTATTCAAGATTTTTTCTATTGATTTTTTTTTTTTGAAGATTTGTATTTGTATTTTTTTTTCTTCATGGATCTTCCTCCTATATTGCTGTTTGCTAATTATGGTCCTTTGGTTTTATGGTATTTATCCTGAGACTTCTACAGTTTAGCTTCTTCTTCATCTAGTTAATTTGAATTTATGGTTCTTAGGATTTTAGATTGAAGAATTTGATCGAACCACAGATGTGGTGTTTGGACATAAATTTTTATTGTGTAATTCATATTTTGGAGAATTTGATTATATTCTAATAATTACAAGCGTGAAGCAATATCTTGACATTACAATGGTAATGATTGGAAGTAATCAAGCATGTTATTAATGACAGGGCACTGTTGACAGGCTGATCGTTCTGTTTCTATACATTATAATTGCTATTTGTTCGGGAGGCATCGCCCTACCTTTCTGCAGATCTTGATTTCTATACTGGCCGGTATTGGAGTTTTGACAAGGTATGCAGCAGATGTCTTTTTTTTTTTAAATGGTTTCTGTCTGTTTTTTGTTAGAGAGGTTCTGAAGGTCTCATCTCGTGGTCCAGATTTTTTACCATTATGTGGAAATATGATATTGTTTTCTTTGCAAGGTTCCAAAAATTATCCTATAGCTTTCTCTGCTATTGTTGGTATCTGTTTGGGAATTGTTTATTTATAGTAGCTTATTTGCATTGCGTTTATCAAAATATATAGCTTTTGGTAACTTTTATGTTGAATTTGTTACAAAAAACTAAAAGTTAGTTTATTTTAAATAAATAAAAAAACTAAAAGCTAGATTATTTGCAAAAAAATGGCTTAGACAAAAAGTTATAAGCAAATTTTTTTTAAACAATTCCCAAATGCACACTTGATGTGACTAACCAATGTTTATGTTTGGAACCCTGATAAGTGTTGTTGCATTGTTATCCTTCATCTCTATATTTTTTATATATATGAATTTATAGTAAAATTCATTATTTATTTATTTTTTTTTTTTTGGGTTATAATTTCAACACTCAATCTGCTATTGCATACAGCTATCCAGTCAATTAAGTCTTTCTGTTTCCTTACATGTTCTGCGTTGATTTCTTGTTTTATGTAGTTACTTCTTTTCAGTTGTTACATGACTTAATAATGCAGTCACAAGAGCAAGTCCGTTCAGGTCCTTATTCATGTGATCAATGCTGCTTTGTTGCTGCTTTCCTGTTTTTTAATGTTGCATACTATAAACGAATTTTAGGAATGTTGAGTGACATACTTGTTGTGAGGGAGTGTTTTTAAATTATAGACTAAAGTACACTTGTTTGGGGTTGTTTTTATCTTGGCCCTTTACATTTCAAAATTTTCATTTTGGCCCTTCAAGTTTGATTCATTTTCCTGCTTGGCCCTTTATGTTTTAAAAATGAAGGGTTAAAATGAAAATTTTGAAACATTAAGGCCAAACGAAAAAATGAATCAAACATAAAGGGCCAAAGTGTAATTTTGGAAAGTTGACTTTAGTCTAAATTAAAACAACCCCAAAGTTTAAAGGCCGAAAGTTGACTTTAGTCTAAATTATATGATAAGAGAATATGGTGACCTAAAGTCACATTCTGACTAAATTGGGCATTAATTTAGGTGAGGTAGGATTTTAAGTTGGGAACTACAAAGAAAGAAGTTCATGCAAGCCCACCCCTTTAAAAAAAGGGTGGGGCGGCTAGGAGGAAGTTGCCGATTAGTAACTGAGTGTGAAAGCAAGAAACAATTCAGAACTTTTGAACTGAGTGTGAAAGCAAGAAGCAATTCAGAACTTTTGAAAACAAATAGAAGAACCAAAAAGTAGAACCATAAATTTATTCTTTGAAGTTTGCTTATGATTGATACTTCCCTAACTAATGAGCTAGCTTGATGCTACTTTCAAAGCTGTTTGTTTGTTGCACTATGAATGACACTGTTTATGATGTTAAGTCGGTATGCATCTTTGAGCCCTAGGGAAAATCTTCTTCTTATTTCTTTTTTCTTTCATTTTTTAATTATTATTATTATTCAAGAATGACAGGTATTGAAATGATTTGACTGGCTTTTCCATAGAGGATTGATGTCTATACTTAAGCAGACAATCCTTTTCGGATGACCCATCACAATGTTGAGGCCTCTATGGTTATGAAATTTGGAGAGCAAAAATCAATTGCTGGCATTATAATGGAGAGAGGTTTGTGATATTCAAAAGATTCTTTTAGCATATGATATGAAATGTATTTCTTTGGAAATTGCACTCTTATTTCATATACTAGGATTATCATATCATCTGCTAGCACTTGAATTGGGTGAATTTTACTAAGATCTTTTATATATATATATATATACAGCTACTAGGATCTAATTATATTAAGATAAAGAGTCATACATTCTGGATTCTATGACAATATTATTTCCTCATTTTTTTAAATTAGAATCATGATAATCCAACAAGATCTCATTGATATGATTCTCCAATGCGGCACCTAAGTCATTTCACTATCTGAAAGCTTTCGTATGCTTCTTTTGTCTATTGGATAGTATTATTGGAAAGACAACAATACACTTCTTTTTTCTTCATAAAAGATTCTATTTCTTAATTATTTGAATCTATAGAATTTAGAATAGTGGTTGGTACCTCAACAAGTATGATCATAATCTTAATTCAAAGAAGATTTAGAGTGGGTTTGGATAGCAACGCGTTTGCGTTGCTATCTGCATCTACGTTTCCTTGGGTGGGTCTCATGCACTGTTCACGGGATTCACAAGTACCTCTTTCAGCAAATATAACTTCTAACCTGAGTCTCACGGCACTATTCACACATTTAAAAATTATTTTGCTACAGTGTTTTCAGTTTTCAGTTTTCAGCAATAAACGGAATCCAAATAGACCCTTAATGACATATTTTAAGAAGTTTACATGCATTAATGAAAATCAAGATTTGAGGTAGTTGACATTTAATGAGAATTTTGATAATTATATTAAATGATTGTCTGTGAACATTTTCCTTAGCCTTGTTTATATATTTATTTGCTTATACAAGTCCAGTTTCTCTTTATTTTTGTTTGACTAGAACATTGAAGTCATTTCTTTGTTGTCTTTGGAAGTTGAATTTTAATTTTGATGCATAAAAAGGCTATTAATGCAAAAACCAAGCAAAGAATCTAATACATTATTACACTTTTTGACCATTTATTTGTAAGAACTGCAAAAAAAGACTTATTCATATATTTGCCTCAGTATGAGTAATGCATAGAGCAGTAGTGGAATGCTGAAGAAAAACTAAGGTTAGACTTGTGTTTTAAATTGACAGTGAACAATGTTAGAAGAGTGCTGTTGAAAGAATAAACTAAGATCTATATTAATAATGTTATACTTGTAATTTTCTGTTTTAAATTTTATTACACCTCATCATGGCAACCTATTGTCTCAATTGTGTATTTGGTATTTTTTTTGTTATATAAGTTTTTGTTGTTCTATGACACTCTCCAAGAGAACTTATGTTTATTTTTGGTTTTTGGTGGTTGAATTACAAAAACTAAAAGCAGACTCGTTTGCAGCAGCATTTTTTGCTGTTCATGAAAATTTTTCATGAAAGGCTTTGACAATATACTATAATCTTGAGGGATGAAACTAGTTTCAAGGACAACATTTTGCCGTGCTTCAACTGTATTAAAATTTGATAAGTTTTATATCTGAACTATTTTCATTTCTAATATAAGAAATTCTATTTGAATATACTCTTTGGTTTTGGATTATTTGGTACCCACTCATCCAGAACAAAACTTACAAGATACATGAGAATAAGGAATAGTACCTGAATTAGGGTGCGCCACACACATTTCTTCATAATTTGCTTTTAGCCTTCTTGAACATGAGTAAGTTCCGTTGCCATTCTAGTTTGCTGCAAATTACTCTCATTTGAATTTAAAAACAACCTTCAACTAAGTAGAATACATGACAATGCAAGCTGTGGAAGCATCTTCCTACACAGTACCACTCATTTAACATTTATAATACTTAAAAATAATGAAGTTACAATACACAAGGTGACCTTCGAACGAAATTATTGCTGACACTTTACTTGGGAGGAGTTTGTTGGCGTTGAAACTTTCTCTGCAATTTGGCGGCACCAACTACTACTATCACATAAATTTTGTCGGTCATGTTGCCCAAGAAGCGGAAATAAGTATGTCTCCAAGATCTGTTCAATATTAAAGACCCCATAATCCCCAAAATCCTGCAATAAATCCGAGTCCCATGCTTAAATAAAACGAAGGTATTTTGAAGCCATCATGCCCTTCTTTTTGAATGCCTTGATTTTCTCCATCTCCGTTTTCATTGCTACAATGTGGATCTTCAATTAATTCGTCGCTGGAGCATATCTTTGAGAGAGGAACCCCACAAAGTTGAGGATTCTCCATGTAGGATGAGTCCTGAAATGTATCGAACTGATTACCTAATGGAATTTTCCCTGACAAGTTGTTATGTGACACGTTCAAGAAAGCAAGCCAGATCATATTTTTCATGCTAGGTGGCATGCTGCGTGAAAGGTGATTCCTTGATAAATCAAGAGACTCCAAAATACTCATTTCACTGATGTTTGGTGGGATAGGTCCAACCAGATGATTACTTGACAAATTCAAAGAAAACAATCCGACAAGGCTCATAACTTCCATAGGAATTTCTCCTGATAAGTTATTGAGAGAAAGGTCAAGTGCTTTTATAGAAAATTCCATCCCCCTAAATTTGCTTCTGACTGTGACACCTTTATTATAGATTATGTCAGGATAATAGATTAAGGAAAGAGTGTCCTTAAACTCTATGTATCTCATGCCAAAAAAGACGCATCTTGGAATAATTCCAGATAAATTATTTGAAGCAAGATCCAAAATTCTCAAATAATTCAGTTGGCACATCTGAGAGGGAATAGGCCCACTGAGTTTATTAGACCGCAATTGAAGAAACAACAAGTTTCGTAAATTATCACCAATCCATGCTAGTGCGTTACCTAAAAACATGTTGTTGGCAAGGTTCAGAACTCTCAAGGCAGCGCAATTTTTCAATGATAAAGTCACTTCTCCAGAAAGACTATTCATTTGCAATCGCAGGGCGATGAGATTTATTAAATGGCCAATTGAGTTGAGAATTTGTCCAGAAAGATGGTTATTAGCTAAGTTTAGAACGACCAAACTCTGCCCATATTTCCAACAATCTGGAATCTCTCCCGATAACTTATTTGAAGATAAATCGAAATATCTCATAGAGTTATTTACAGACAATGTTTCACATAAGTGCGAAATTGGTCCAAAAAATGAATTTGTAGCTAGAACCAATGTTCTCAAGCTGACAGAGAAGCGAGGAAGGGGACTACAAAAGTAATTGTCTCCCAAATCCAGTAGTGAAAGTTGGAGTTGTGATGAAAAATCTGGTACATATCCTCTGAGCTCATTGAGAGACAGATCCATATATTTGATCCTGGAAGAAAGGTTCCAAAACCAATCTGGAACAACATCTGCAATGCCAGCATTAGAGATGCTAATATAAGAATAATTATTTTGTGATCGAAGCCACTGTGGAAATTTTGGGCCTAGAAGGCAAGAACCCAACCCTATGGTTTCAAGCTGAAAGGGTGGATTCCAGCTTGAACTTACATTCAACCCCAATTGGTTTGCAGAAAGATCTAAAACCCGCAGTCTACTGAAAATTTTCAAGTGAGCCTCCGTGATGTTACCCTCCAAGTTATTCCCAGCCACATTCAAGGCAACCAGTTGGCAGAGTTGTGCAAGACTTTGCTCTAAGGACCCATTCAATTTATTATTGAAAAGATACAACACTCTCAATGGTGAAGGCTTGTTAAGCTGACTTTCTTTTTGAAACAGGCCTAAAGTTAATGGTATTGGACCTATGAGTCTATTCTCCGAGAGATCAAGATAGGTGAGAGAAGTCATGTTCCCAAAAGCATCTGGGATCCGACCTTGTAGCTGACATCTTGAAAGATTAAGGTAAACCACACTATGGCCAATTTTAAACAACCAATCTGGTATTTTAGAATTGAAATTATTATCCGAGAGATCGAGGATTTTAAGAGAGGTAAAATTCACATGATACACATATTGAGGAAGCTTGTGAAGCATACAATAAAATAAACGTAACTCTACTAGAGAACTTAGCATATTTATTGATTCGAGCCAATCCTCTGCATTGCTAAGATCAACACCACTCAGATCAAGAACTTTCAAAAAAGAAAGACCATAAACCCAATTGAGGTTTTCGGCTCTTAAAGAATTGCGGTTTCCACTCAAATCCAGAGATTTCAAGTGTGAGAGATTTCCAAGATTACTAGGAATGGTTCCATGAAAATTGGCATTAGATAGGTTGAGATATTCTATATGATGAAGAGAACCAATAAAGTCTGGAATCGGAATATAGTTGAACTTATTTTGACTCAAGTCTAGGTGTCGTAGATATGGTAGGTTAAGCAAAGATGAACTTATATTAGCTGGCAATATGTTGAATGGATCTCTACTGTGGAGCTCAAGTTTGGTCACATGACCTGTTACGTTGTCACATCCAACTCCACTCCATTTGCAACAATCTTCTTCGGCCTTCCATGAAGAGAAGTAGTCCGTACCACTCCCAAAGCCTTCTTCAAACTTGAGAAGAGCTACATGCTCACTGTCCAAGCACCGAATCGCGCTACTCATCAAACTGAACTCTACGCATTGAAGCCCAATGATGAGATAAACAAGTAGCTGAATAAATTTACTTCCTTGAATCATCATGATCAGGATTGCACTTGAGATTTCCAGGTTTCAGCACTAAACGAAAGACAGTTTTGTTTACAATAGGTAGTCTTTTTTTGAGTCAACTAAAGGTAGTCTTAAACGTGTTAAAAGGACGTAAACAACTCTACTTTGCACTTTGCCTTTTGTTCAATGAAGACTTCATGTAAAATGATAAAGCATGCTTTGTTCCTCTTCCTATGTCTTTTCCCATTACTTTTCTTACCTTTTTCATCATCAGTTACAGCAAAAGTTATCTCATGTCTAGTGCGCAGAAACTACCTGTGCGGTGGAAACTTTCCGCCTTCCAGAATGGGCCCAGCGACAACGTGCCAAAGGAGGCCAGCCCACTGGGTTTAACCAAGAAGATCACCGGCATACTCCTTATCCGGAGACTCGTGGCACAAGCCCCAACTGGGGCCAACATCTCCCTGGGCAAGCCATTCTATCAAACTGTGGCAGAGTCGGAATTTTAGATTAGGAGCAAAATTAAAAGACAAAATTAAGTAAAAAAAACTAATTTGAAAAATATTAATAACAAAATAAATAAATAAACTATATGCTAATATAATTATCATACACAATATAATATAAATGTAAATTTAAACTTATTTTTTTATAGCTTGAAAGGCTAGAATTCAATTCAGACTCATTATTATGAACAAATTTCTTATAATCTCAATTGATTACAAGTATATATTTCACGTCATTAAAATAAAGAAATCAAAAATAATCAACTCATAGTTAATTAATAACAGTCAAATTAAAATATTAATCTAAATACATCAAGTTTAAATATGTAATTTGATTACTTAAATTAAAGTGAGAAAATAAATTAATATAAAAGTTTTAAGAATACAACAATATATCTTCATATATGTATAAGTTTTTCAATGCCTTGAATGCCTTTCAAAATTATGTAGAGTTCAAATTTTTTTAGTCATTAAAATTTGTGTTTATAATTAAAACTTTAAAATTGAAACTTTGAATATATAAAGAGATGGAAGAGTAAAATTTTAGTTGAGGCTCTACAGTATAAGTCCATGGCATAAAGCAAAAAAAAAAAAAAAAAATTTTTTGGGGGGGGGTGTTTAGCAAAAAGTGGGGTTTATTATTAGAATAATGTTAAAAACACTAAAAATTTTACTATTTAAATTTTACAAACTGGTATAATAATGAATATGATTGATAAATTCCAAAAACATAATAAGTTAATGTTTAATAACTCTAATCACTTTTTATGATTGGTAACACGTTAATTTATAAATATTATGCTTAAAATTTTTATAATATTTACAAATTCTTCTTCTTTTTTATTATTATTATTATTATTATTATTATTATTATTTCATTGGACCCATTATTTTAATTATTTATTTGCCATGAAGTGGAGAAATGAACGTGACAAGGAAAGAACTTTGGAATGGTGTGGGGGACAAACTGTGCTTTTTCTTTTTCTTTTTTTGGTGAAAGAGGATCTAATTAAACAGAACTACGAAATACAAAGTCTTGGATGTAAAATGCCCATAGCATCCAAAAATAAGAGATGCGTAATAGAGGGAGGGGAGTGCGAATACAAAATAAAACTATCACTACTACGAGGTCCCTCCCTTTGCCAAAGGCCCAAAAGGTCCACGAATTGATTTCCTTTGCGGTAAATGTGGTGGATGTGAGTTTCCCCAAAAGACTGGAGTAAGGACCTGCAATCAGAGATCAAGGCACTACAAGTGTGATAAGAATTGTATAAAGCATCATGCGATGTAAGGATTGTGACTATAGCTTTTGCATCTAGCTCATCAATGAATCATATAAACTGTGCTTTTTCTTATGATATTATATACGGACAAACTACTTTCAAATAGAGCAGCTACCATTATAGACGAATTTTTTAGGGAGTTCTAGGAGGGTAATTGCCACCTCTCACTCTCTAGCTCCGACATTGGCCATGGCCCCTATGAAAAAACAACTAAGTATAACAGAGTAAGGCTGAGAGGAAAGGACATCAGAGAAGAAGAAAAGTAGCTCTCACTTCTACATTAATTGACGCTCACGGATAATTATTGGGTACTCCGGAGTACCATAAATGCGTACTTCTTTTTTTCACATAACTATGAATCTTACTAATCTATATATATATATATATATAATAATATGTGAAGCTGAGAGAAAATCCAATTAGATTTCAATTGGATTCTTAATTTTGCACCATTTGTCTTAACCAAAACTCAAAAAAAAAAAAAAATCTAATTAGATTATAAATTTGACTCCAATTTTGTGTCATGTATCTTATCTAAATTTTCTAATTTTTGTGCCCAAATAAATGATGCATTAACATTTAACACGGAAGCCAAGAAAACCACAATGATAATGCTCGTTGGCCTAAGCAAGAACGTCTTACCTACATACTTTTATGGAGATTATAAATTGGACTCCAATTTTTTGTCATGTATCTTATCTAAATTTTCTAATTTTTGTATCCAAATAAATGATGCATTAACATTTAACACGTAAGCCAAGAAAACCACAATGATAATATTCATTGGCCTAAGCAAGAATATCTCAAATGCACACTTTTATGGGTGATCTCAATAGAGTCTGGATCTCTTCTAATCCCACAACCAGAACCAAGGAATTCAACGAGAAAGACTATAAAAGTAAAACATCGTCTCCTCCTAATTCCATATTGTCATCCCATGTCTCCTCCTCTCTCAACCTCTACCAACTAGATCCACACACTGCCCTCTCCTCCTCCTTACTGATTTCTCAGAGCAAGAACAGGTTCAAACACAATGTTCAATCCCACTCTTCCTTGCTTCACACTCTCATACATTAGCGCTTCATTGGCGTCTCCAAGAAGATTCTAAGCTCAATGATCAGTTCTTATTTTTTAATAGTTTTTAGTGTGTCTGGATTAAGATTTTGTTAATTTGTTAAAAGTGGACAAAAATATAATCATATATATTATATTAAGTTGAAGTTTAATTTTAGAATTCAAATCAAATCAAATTAATTTCTAATTGTAGTTTAATTTTGTACTATGTGTCCAATTTGATTTTTAAATGTTGGTGTTAACTTACCTCTATTCATAATGCTCAATGTGTAAACTGAATCTACCAAGATAAACATCTTATCATCACAATTATTAATATTTTCGTGCGTAAACGCGGACTACATGCTAGTTAAATTTATAGTGAGACCCACAAATTATGTGAGAGGAGAGAGTATGCATTTATGGTACTCCCGGAGTATTCAATAATTTTCCTCTACTCAGTATTGACAACAACCAACATTGAATGTTGAATGACATCTCTAGAAACAAAGAAGTAGAGTCAAGTCTACCCATTGTTTGCTAACCTAACAACGATGAAGGTAATTTGATGGTAATTCGAACTTGGGAAATACTAATTGAAGAGAAAAGAACAAGTTTAGAGAGAGACATACAGGAGTGATAGAATATTAATGAGAGCAGAAACACGAGCAAAAGAGGGAAAAGCTCTACTTAGTATTGTAAGCGTTGGGCTTTTCTTGAATGAAACTTCTCTAAAAAAGAAACATTAAATTCATTGTGCTAAGTTAGATGAGGTTTTTTTTTTTTTTTTTTTTTTTTTTTTTTTTTTTTTTTTTTTTTTGAGAATAAGTTAGATTAGGTTAGACAAAGACCAAGAAGTTAAGTTTTAATTTACATATAATGCAAAGATATCTTTGTATAAGCAGGAACCTCACCATCAAGTTACACATTCTTTATGTTGTTAACACTTGTGTCGAATTCATATTGATAGGATGTTATTAAATATTCCATCTGTAGATTAATCTTATATGCATAATTTTAAATAAACAATAAACTTGAAATCTAAACTTTTACAGTTGAGATATCTATGAATTTTTCATTGTCTTCAAATTTTGAATAATATAATTTAATGGTGGATTTGCCAAAATAGAGATCCAATAAAAACTCATTGAGTGTTTTACCTTACTAAAAAATTAAGAGCATGTGTAATTTGAACCAAGATTGTAATAGCTTAAATTGGTGCTATGTCAATCATTAAGAAAAAAATAATGTGGTAAATGCATTTATTTCAAATATTAATTATATATAGGTGGCGCAAATAATTATTTCTGTAAAAATGAATTTTCGCTGTTGTTTTTTCTAAAATTTATATAAGGAACAATTAATTATGATTATGATATTCTTGCTTGAATTTAGGCTGCGTTTGTTTTGGGTGAAATTCATTTCCGGAAATGGTTTTCGAAGTTTTCGGGTGTTTGGTTACGCTGGAAAATACAATTTTCCGGAAATCATTTTCAGTTGACTCACGGTCAAGGGTGAAAATGATTTCCGGACTCATTTTCACTTCAAATGAGTTCCGGAAAATGGAGAGAAAGAGAGAGCATGAAGACAGAGAGAGGGAAAGAGAGAAAGAGAGCACCGCCGTCGCCGAAGAACCGCGCCTCACACCGCACCGCCTTCGCACCGCGCCTCGACGAAGAACCGCTCCTCGCACTGCTCCTCGCGCACTGCTCCTCGCACTGCGCCTCGCACCGCGCCTCGCCGAAGAACCGCTCCTCGCACCGCACCGCCTTCGCACCGCGCCTCGACGAAGAACTGCTCCTCGCACTGCGCCTCGCACCGCGCCGCCTTCGCACCGCGCCTCGCCGAAGAACCGCTCCTCGCACCGCACCTCGTCGTGAACCCAGCGCTCGATCTCGATCCCCGAAGAACCCAGCGTGCGCCTCACCGTCAATCGTCGATCGTCGATCGTCGTCGCCGCGCCTCTTCCTCTTCCTCGATCTCTCAGCTCTTTTTTTTTTTTTTTAAAGTTTGATTGCTGTTGTTGTTTTTTTTTTTTTTTATGCATTGATTATTGTTGTTGTTATTGTTGTTGTTGTTGTTGTTGCGTTTGCCGGAATTTGTTGTTGTTGTTGTTGTGGCCGGAATTTGCTGCCAGAATTTGTTGTAGGAAAATAGCATTTTCCTAATTGAACCAAACACATGAAAATATTTTCCACACCAATTTTCATAATACAACCAAACACTTAAAAATATTTTCCTTTTCCGGAAAATAGCATTTCCGGAAAATATGTATTTTCCGAAAAATATTTTACACGAAACAAACACAGCCTTAGTCACTTTAACAATAATGAGGGTTTACCAAATCTCTGCTTTAGCCTTTAGCTTGGTGATCATCGGGTTCTCTGGAGGGCTAGTTTTAGTAATCTCATATGCATGAAACCAGGAGTTCAATTCAGGCCCACCTGTATAGGATTGGGCTTATTAATGTTCAATGCTCCATACTGCCATTCCAGGATTAATATCATTTTTAGCCTAGCAGCTCAATCATACTTTTTATCCTTCTTAAGTAAGAGGCCTAAGATACAACGTACAAAAGGTACAAAATTTGTGAGATTTTTTTTTTTAGAGGAAGAAAATTTGTGGGATTTGGTCCATTAGGATTTCATATTCGATCATTTCTTTATTTTTTAGGTAAGTTTATAACTATATTATTGGGTAGCATGTGTAATAACTCTGCTCACTCTATCCTCATTTCGGATTGCAGGCAATTGATGAAACAAATCCCAAGAGCGTAAAGATTATGGACGGTTACCAAGAGGCGAACCAGTATGCAGAAAAACTAGCTAAGAATAGAGCAGATCAACAACAGGAATTTATGGTTTTTGCCAATCCGCCTACTATATCAATTTATTGATGTATTATGATTCAGCGAGTTTGTACTATAAGAGACTTTGTCTTATCTCTTCTATTTAATTTAAGGCAATGCAATCCTTTTTCTACCCACACACACACACACACACAAACTATATTATATATGTGTTGTTCATCTCTACGTACTTACCAAGGCCGACACTAGACATTTTGGGGCCTAAGGCGAAAATTAAAATGAGGTCTTCTTTATATTTATGTATTAATTAAATTAATATTTATTTAAAATTTTTATATTATAATATATTTCATTTAAAACTTACTTTTTCTTGCCTTTTTAGATGCAAATTAATTAATTAAATTTTTGTATTCAAGTTCTTTTAACATCTCATTTTTAATCGATAATATAGCTAATCTACGTAATCTTTCTTGAGACATTGTCGATCTTAGATATGATTTTATTAATTTTAATTTTGAAAAACTTTTTTTTTGCAGAAACAACTATAACAAGTATTATTAGTAAAATTCTATAAGCAATGCATGTGTTTAGAAATGAATCTAACTTTTTCATATAATTTAGTATGTCGATTGAAGTATATTCTTTTATTTGTAAAATTTCTCTTAAAACTTTTAAATCTAAACCATCAATATCATAATAAACATCATGCTTGAAAAGCGATTCAAGATTAAGATAGTATTTTTGCAAACTATCATCATTTAGTGATTTCAATTTCGTGAAGTTAAATAGAAAACCAAAAATATCTTCATATATTTGAAATTGTTCAAACCTATTATCAATTGTACTAATTGCTTTATCTACTATATATAGGGTCCGTTTGGATAGCACTTATTGTTGCTGAAAGTTGATAAAAACTGATTGTTGCTGAAAATACTGTAGCAAAATAATTTTTAAATGTGTGAACAGTGCGTAAACAGTGCACGCACAGTACATGCACAGTAAATTTTGTCCCCCCGTGCGGCAAAAAAAAAAAAAAAACACAAAACGCAACTTTACTTTGAGTAAGAAAAATTGCTATCCAAACGCAGGCATAAGAAACGGTAATATGAGTAAATTTTAGGGATTTGAGATTTTTGATTTGTTATTGTTTTGTGGTTAATTTTTCAGATAGGATTTGTGTTTTATCTTGTTGAATTTTGGTTTGTCTAGAGATTAAGGATGTTATTTTTGGGACAATTGATTTTGTTTAGACCAAAAAAAAATTTCGGGTACTAATGTTTACTAAGATGTACCGAATTTTTTGTTCTTTAATCACAAGAATATAAAAATTTTTTTGAATTTCATTTGAAACTTTTTTTTTTCTACTGCCCCTTCTTTTCCAAAATTTTAGAGCCTTTTTTCTATTCGAGTAAGTGGCCTAACGAAAGAGCCATGGTACTTACTATAGTTATGACACTTTAGAGCACTCACAACAGTGGTGCTATATTGGTATATTACTATATTTTAGCTCCTCAAACACCAAAACCATGCTCCAGCAGTGGAGCTAAACTTATATGTTTTAGCTCCATTACTACAGTGCACATCTATAGATAGATATGCACTGTTCATGAGAGCTAAAAAAAATATTATTTTATTCTACCCGATGGATTAAAATAATAAAAAGTTCTCTCTCTCTCTCTCTCTCAACGTCTCTGACCTATGCCTCCGCCGCCCTCAACGTCACTGGCCCAAGCCGACCCAAGCCCTAAGCCGTCAATCCACGCCTCCGACCCACGCCTCCGCCCAGTCCTCCATCCTAATGCTCACCCAACGATGATCAGACCCACTTCTCTTCCGCTGATCAAACCCACACCGACACTATCCTCCCCAAGCCGCAAGCCACCGTTGCCGCCCATCTCTCTATTCTCTTTGCTGTGATTGAGTTTTTTTTTTTTTTTTTTTTTAAATGTATTTTCATATGGGTTTGGTGGCTGTGGTGGTGGTGGTTGATTTTGGCTGTGGTAGCGGTGGTGAATGATTTTGACAGTGGGTTTGTGAGTTTTGGTTGTGGTAGTGGTGAATGATTTTGGCTTTGGTAGTGAATTTTGTGTATTTTGGCTATGAGTTTTGTGGTTTATGGTTGTGGCAGTGGCAGTGGATTGTGGTTGTCATGGTTGGTGGTTTGTGGTGACTGGTGGTGATAGGGTTGTGATTGTGATTGTGATTTTTTTTTTTTTTTCTTTTATGTTGTGTTATGGTTGCCAAAGTAGAGTGGTGGTTGTGGCTGTGGCTGATGGTAGAGGTGGTTGTGGTTGGTGCTGTAGATGTTTTTTAGATAGTGGAATATATTATTTTATTGTAAGAGATATATTATTTTATTGTGATATTTATATTATTTTATTATGTTGAAAGTTAAAATAGATCTACTTCGATAACATGTGTATAAATAAAATGATAAAATAACTTTTGCTGAAATTAAAAAGCTAAATTTTTAGCTGAAGTACTTGTATATATGCATGCATATCCCATGCCGGCCGTGTGCAGCTTCAAGATGAATCCTCTAGCAAAATACGATGATTTGACAAATATCCATGGCCTATCATGGGGCACATCAATTGTCAGCTGGCATTGGCAAAGGTGCAGAAGCTAAGGTAAACACTTTTATTCCTAATCATCAATACTCAACCTTATCGAAGATGCCATTGCCAGCACAGTCAATTTTTTTTCACACAACAAAGAATGATTGATCAAGGCGCTCTCAACTCTCTCAAGTGCTGTCTACATCTTCCAACTAATGCCAGTCGGTCCATCCCCTTATAAATATTTAAGAGACAATAATAAGAGCAGCGCACGATTGATTGTATACAAAGTGGGATATGTGTAATATAGGCATATATATATATATATATGTATATATTTATGGGGCTCCACAACATCATCGATCAACCAACTTGGCAACTAATTTAAGATGGTACAATAATTCTTAATTATTATTCCTTTACCTTTTGACGTGCACCAACTAAGTTGTTATCTCATTGGATCTCCAATTTTTTTTTTCGTAATGGAAGGGCATGCTAGCTAGCCGCTAGTGCTCATTGTTCTTTGATAACTGTAAACAATAAAAGCCATTGATTATTGAAGCCAAGAACGCCAATCCAAGTTTTCTCCTACCAATGTACTTCGAATCTTTAAAAGTTGGAATATGCCCCTTATATTTTGTATGCATTGCATTGCATCAAAATTGGAGCTCGCTAATATTCAGGTTTGATAAAGGTAGATTTCTCTTTGTTACCGCTACTGCACATGGAATCCACTTAAACGATGAAGTACCCAAAAAAGAAAAAAAAATTTGAGAAATATCTATTCCTTTGGATATATGTAATTCAATTATCTTGTGCCCAAGTTATTATTGAGAGGGAGGGATTTCGTGTGAGTAACTTCAAGACACTGGCAAGAGGTTTTAAATTTAAAATTTTATGAATATCATGAGACTTTAAAAAACAACTAAGTCAATCTCTTGGAGTTTTTCTAAAATTTTAATATAATGAAAGTAATTAATGTTTTTTTCTCTCACAAGATTGATGAATTTTTAATAATTTTTTGTGTTATGTATTGTCTATGAATTATCCATTAATTAGAAAGAACCTTGCAATTTTTCATCTTAAATGGAGATATATATATATAAAAATACAAAGAAGTACTAATTGAGTTACAAAACTTTTAGAATTAAAATAAATATCTTTAATTTTTAGAAGCCTTGACAAATAGTTGAGTTACAAGACTTTTACAAGTAATTTATTTTACCTCTATATATCCTTAGTTTTACAAGCCTTCCAATTTACCAAACTTTCTTAGAAGCCTTGACACTTGACAGTGCATTTTCTAACAGTGTAAAAAAAATGTTGGAAACTAAAAAGTTCATGGGAATTTTAAATGAACCATAAACTTGCAGTTACCCTTATTGTTATGACACGCCGTTATAATTGACTCTATATTTAGTATTACTCTTCTAGAATTTTTAAGATAATTCTTAAAATAATATAATTATTTTATGATTAAATTAATGTGGTAACATTAGTATTTAAAATGGATATCAAAATAATATCAAGCAAATTAATATTTACGGTTGCTCTTATAATAAAGTTATAGATGAGATTTAAACTCTAAATTTCTTATTCGATGATAACAAACTTTACCAATTAAACTAACTTGAACCTTATAATATTTATTTCAATATTAATAATATAATAAAACTTCAACTATTTATTTAATAATGATAAATTATCATAGAAGAGTTAAAAAAGATCTCAATCAAGCTCATAGGATATTTGAAATTGTGAACACATGAATTGTCATGGATAGCCAGGATAGGGTGATGAGTACTACAGCTATGGTCCACTTATTGGAACAGTGTACTTCAACTTCAACAAATTAGTGCATCCTTCTACGCCACTCGGAAAGTAGAGAGAGCACATTCATATACTGATTATAGTGTAGCACGAATCATATAGACCCGTGCTGGCTCCAATCTGACACTGCTAAGCACACCAATAAATGTGGCTCCCCATTTTCACGTGCCTTACTTTCACCTGCCCTTGAGTCTTGAGTAGAGGACTTGTGTTCTCTAGATCTTTTCATTTTTATGGCTTTATTTATTTATTTTATTTTTTATAGTAATAGATGTTTTGTTAGAGATTTTTAGTATAATTATTTAAGTACTGTAAAAATATGTATGAATTAAAAAATATTATGAAAATATATATTTGAGTGTTAAAATATTAAAAATTGTTATTTAAACACATATACCAAACATCTCTTAATTTTTTAAACAGTAAAAGAGAAGGCAAAAATCTCGGCACTCTTATAATCTTCGAGTAATCTTCGAAGAATTCTTAAATGCTTTCAAGAAAAAATAAATATCATTTCACTTAAGAATTTTCCGCAATCTTCATCATCCTTAAAACCCATGTAATTCCTAAACTCACTCTGCCCTACCAAAATCTATAATTATAGTAGGTCCCACTAGCTCATCACGCTCATTAATCTTAATTTAGATCCTAAAGTTGGCAGAGTTTATAATTAAAAATTGCATTCCACTTGAACGTTATAACTGAAAAGGCATAAAAATTGTCTTTTTCTTCGTGTGATTTGATAACATCATATGACAAAACTGTTTAAAAAAAGAAAAACCAAGGTTATAAAACAAGAATGCCGTGTCAAGTCACAGAATGAAATTTACAAATTTTTATATAACCGTTGATTTAGTAGATTATATTAGTGTATGATAAAAGTGAAATCTACAGTAAAAATATGTGTAAAAGTGATTTCATATAAATCATAATTTGTTAACTTATTGACGAAAGAAAAAATATTTTCTAACATCACTCATTAGACGATAACAGAAGGATAAAGTTATCACGAATAGGTTAAATTTCATAAAACAAAATGAAAAGGATAAAGTTACAGTGAATTATTCATAATAATAATAATAATAATTATTATTATTATTATAGATGAGCTCTTTATATATTGCAAGATGGAAAATTGCTAAAAGTAGTATAAATTTTGCAACAAAATGCTTACATACTGTGTGACAATGACTGCAATTAATTCTACTTCAACAATATATTAAAAATCTTCATTACTTTTTAGGAAAAAATGTTAAATTGATCATAAATTTTTATGACAAAAGGCTTACAAAGTTAATACATCAATGGATGGGATTAGTGCCACTTAAACAACATAATAAATTAATATTTGAAATATTCTTTTATTATTAACAATTCATCAATTTGTAAGACTTTTGTGATGAAATTTCTTGTATTTTTAGTATGACTTTTACTTTTTGTATTGACCAACTTGTAAGGTTTATTTAACAAAATTTTGTAATATTTATCTTTCAAGATTAAGACTTTATATATATATATATAATATTATTATAATGCGATATTATTTAAAGCTTTAAATGACACTTAACTAAATTTATTTTTAAATTTAATAATATATATTCTAAATCGTTAAATGAATGCATATAAAATGCTACTTAAAGGCCAAGGGCATTGTAGTTCAACTTACACTTTTTTGTAGGGTTCAAATTTATTCCACCATCTATCCAATTATATATATATATATATATGTTAAGCTTTAACTATCTGGTAACAATGCAATGCACAATAAATTTTAACATAATATGTCTTTTTAATCTTTATTATTTTTATCTAAATATGAAATTTGATTATTGTGAAAATTATCAATGGTTATTTATTATGATTGTGATTATATGAGAGTATATATTGTATCATTTAAAGAAAATACAATTTTCCAAGATTCTAATGGAGGTTTCATATATAGAATTTTTTTTTTTTTATTATTTCTTGTTGTAATATATAAAATCGAAGACGTTTGATTTTATGATATTGTATTACATAAGTTGTTGAGGTATAGATTTGTGCAATGCATAGAAAATTTTTATCAAAATGTGATGTTTTTTCTCTTTTATTTTTTTGTCTAAATATTAAATTTAATAATCTTAATAGTTGTTAATAGTCTTTATTTAGTGTCTAAATATGAAATTTAACCATTATGGTAGTTATTAATAGGAAATTATAGTACTTATTAATAATCTTTTATTTTAATTATGATAATATTTTAATAGATAGTTTACCCTTGGAATATAATTTAAACCAATTGAAAAATATATATTGTGGGAGGACTTTCATCTCGGCCCTCAATCAGGTATTGTCCTCTTCGGAAATGACGTTGAACCTTAATCCTCAAGGGTTTGCTCAATCCTACATCGAGGAGAGACGCCTCTTATTCATGCCTTGTAAGCCTTTGGTCTAAAGATAAGTGTACCACTACTACACATCCGAAGAGGACAATACCTGATTGAGAGCCGAGACGAAAGTCCTCCCACATATACTAATATAATAATTTTATTATTTAGTCACCAACCATGAAATGCAGCAAAAGTTTTAATAAAATATGGTTTTATCTTAAACATGATTTTCTCTCTCTTTCATTTTATATAAAATATAAAATTTGATAATTATGATAATTAAATTAGACATTTATTATGATTTTGTCTGTATATGAAAAAAATTAAATATAAAATTTGATAATTATTATAGTTATTAATGAATATTTATTATGAATTTCTTTATATATGAAATTATTTATTCCACAATTTAAAGAAAATTTAACGTGTCAAAATTTCAATATAAAACATCCGCTCCATGTATAAAATAAAAACACAAATACCTTATTGATCCATAAGAGAATTTATCAATTGACTTACTAAAAATAAAATAAATTTAACTAAATTATAAGGCTAACAAGAAGTCAAACATAGTTTTACTTTTACATGAATAATCCAATCTAGGACACAAAAAAGGTTGATTGCCTACGTGGACTAACTAACTGGGTTGAAGCAGTATGAGCAAAGCAGACCCTAGATTCCCTCCAATCAGTTTACTGTAGTAAATTATAAAAAGATTAAAATAATAATAAAGCAAAAAAGAGAGCCTTGGATCCGGTTTTAAGGCAGAGAAACTGAGAAAAAGTGAGAGATTTTTGGGGTCCTCTAATCCAAAGTAAAAAGAAAAAAAAGAAATCTCTTAGTGTTGGTGGTGGTGGCCAGGTAGTGGGTGGGTGGTGGTGGTGGTGGAAGAAAACTCAGCTCATGGTGCCGTAGCGATCGAGGGCTTCGCACTACCGGAGCCCCGATTTTTTATCTCTCTCTCTGTTTGTGGATCCGGATATTCTACGGGTTTTCTCGGTGACCCGTGGAAATGATATTCGCGAAAGGCATGTTCTGGATTTTGAGCTGATTCGGTCCGATCTGTTTTGTTTGTTCTCTTTTTTGTATCTGGACAGGTTGGTTGCCTAGTTATTCTGCTATTTTTGAGTCTACATTTTCATTATTCGCTCAAGTCCACCTGTCTTTTGTTTTTAAAATTGGTTCTGAAATTTTTCTTCTTTCTTCTTTTTACCGTGCGAAGCCATGGCTGGTTTCGCATGTAGTTTTCGACCACATGTACCATATGTATGAAAATTTGCATTTTGTATCAATTCATTTGATATACGATTTTGTTGCTGTCTTATATAATTTTGTTTTGTATGGGTTTGCTCTTTGCAGCTGAATGTATTGAAGTGGGGGAGGATTGATGTGATACATAGTAAGATTAGAATGTCGCTTAAAAGCATTGTTCGCGAGATTAAGGATGGCATGGGTGGGAGCATGTCGAGACGAGGAGGAAGTGGAGAAGGGAAACATTGGCATCGAAGGACTAGGTCGCAAATTGTTGTTGCACCTGCGGATCAAAAAGAACCCATAGCACATTCCTCGTCCGAATCGATCAGGCAAGGGCGGTGGGCGAATTTGCCACCTGAATTGCTCTTGGACATAATCAGGAGGGTGGAAGAGAGCGAGGCCTCGTGGCCCGGTCGCGCCGTGGTTGTGTTTTGTGGCTCTGTTTGCAGGTCGTGGAGAGCAATTACTCGTGAGATTGTCAAAACTCCCGAGCAATGTGGAAGGATCACATTTCCTATCTCGTTAAAGCAGGTAAAAAAAGAATGATCTATTCTTTGTTTTTGTTATTGTGAAAGTTTGTTTGTTTTGACTGTTTTTTAAAATGGTTTATGAATTATAGCCGGGGCCTCGCGAGTCTCCGATACAGTGTTTTATCAAGAGGGACAGAGCCACTTCTACGTATTTTCTGTACGTCGGTCTGGTGCCCTGTGAGTAATTCTCTTTTCGACTTATTCCTCGAATCAATTTGAGCTTGTGAACCTTGACATTACTGCTTGAGAATGTTGAACTTCATTTTTCCTGTTATTGATATCTGGGTTAGATTTTTGATGTTTGGGGAGTGGACATAATGTGATTATCATCAATTTTTAATATGCTAGTTTCCTTGTATGATTCAAAGAGAGGAGCTGAATATGGCATTGCTTGTACGTCATCCAAAATATAGGTAGAAATAATTTGTATGGGAGGCAAATTAGTGACAATGTTTTTTGAGTTGTTTTTTTTTTTTTTTTTTTTGGTGTTTCATATCCTTTGAGGATTCTATTGTCTACGAGTATCGGCTTAATGAAGAATTAATTGAATGAATCAGTTGGTGAAATAAAATTATAGCAGTTCTTACAAGGTTTCTCACTTATGACATTATTAATTTGACAGCTGAAGTCGGGGTTGATAAATTGCTATTAGCAGCCAAAAAGATCAGAAGGGCAACAAGCACAGACTTTGTTATATCATTGGTTGCTGATGATTTTTCTCGGGCCAGCAATAAATATGTTGGTAAATTGAGGTAAGTCTAAGTCATTGCTCTTTGTATCTACCTCTTGGCTTTTCTTCTTCATTCATTACCCCTATAATTTAGGTGACAAAATTTTGCCAGGTCTAATTTTTTGGGTACAAAGTTCACCATATATGACAGCCAACCTCCTAGTGAAGCTGCAGTTCAACTAAATAGCCGGTCCAGTAGAAGATTTCATTCTAAGCAGGTGTCTCCAAGAGTACCAGCGTGTAACTACAGTGTAGGGACCATCTCCTACGAGCTCAATGTCCTTCGCACCAGAGGGCCAAGGAGAATGAATTGCATCATGCACTCCATACCTCTCTCATCTATTCAGGAGGACGGAAAGGCTCCAACACCAGCATCATTCATACACTCCTTTGATGAGCAATTTTCTCCCTTAAGAGGGCGTGTTACAGTGGCTTCTGTTAAGAATTTCCAGCTTGTGGCAGCTGTTGATCCATCGCACAATATTTCAGCTGCAGAGCAAGAAAGGGTAATTTTACAGTTTGGAAAGATTGGAAAAGACATCTTCACTATGGATTATCGCTACCCACTCTCTGCCTTCCAAGCCTTTGCTGTCTGCTTGAGCAGCTTTGACACTAAACCTGCCTGTGAATGAAACTCATGTTGGTTGGAGATCATGATCTACATTTGCTAAATTTCTTCTCAAATTTTGGGAATATATATCTTTGCTCTTCCCTGAAGTTAATCGTGCATTGCCATTCACAGCTGAGAATCTTGTGCAGCCAGTAGCTCTCCACCACCCCCACCCCACCCCACCCAACCATTCTCTCTCCCCCTCCCCTCTAATTTCCGTTTATTCCGGAATTTGACTTGTATGCTGTTCCATGCCTTGGCTCTACTGAAATTAAGATAAAAATAAGTTTAGTAAATTATATCTATATAGTTGAGATGTGGTTTCATGAATTGCTTTGCTTGGCTAAAATATATATGGTAATCTAATCTGGTTTGTTGCTCACTTCTGGTTCTAACCTCGCTGTATCCGTAGTTTTGAAATCAGTTGGAAGTTAATTATGGTCCTGCCTCTGGTTTCACCTCAAGGTTAATTACTTTTACGCATGTATATCTTATTTGTATGGCTCTTGCCTGGACTGTATTTTCGATATGATATTTTCCCATTAAATATGTTTAATTGTCATCTTTTCCTAAATTGTGGTTAACTCTTGTTTTGCCTTTGCTTCTCTAACGCTATCATGGATTTCCTTATACTATTTGGCTTGTTAGTTGCTTTTAAACCAGGTCTTTATTTTGTCTTTTGTTCCTACAAATCATGGTATCTTTGGACAAATTTTCCATGCTTCATCCTTATCCTTGCTTGTTTAGGGTCTGTTTGAATACCGCTTATTTTATTAAAAACTAAAAATAATAAAAATAGTAATAATAAATTTACTGTTCACTCTTTGGTACTGTTCATATGTCTTGGTGCACTGTTCATGTTCCATGAGTAGTGTACCAGGCGTTGGTCTTTAAAAGAAAAAGAAAAAGAAAAAAAAGAAACGTAGACGCAGATATGGGAAGCATAAAACGCGCTTCCTAAATGCACACTAAATGAGAATTGAAAAAAGAAGAGTTGAAGAGTATGTATTTTTGTATATTGGGTATCTAGATTGTACAGAGAGACCAATATTATTGGGTATATAGATAGGGACCGAGATTCTGGCTAAAATTTTCAAAACTGTGACTTTATGGATTTCATGAGTACTTTAGTGTATTACCAGGCTAATCCCCTATGTTTGTATTAGGAGAGGCTATTCACCTCTTTAAAGTCGTGGCTGTAGAATAAAATAAAAATGTGTGTATAGCTATCTTAATTTGCGTTAATTAGTGATGTATGGCACCTCTTTGGGTGACACAATCTTGCTTTAGAAAACAACTTGGATTCTTGACTTATTTGCTGGTTTAGGAATTAGCATCACTCTCTATCTAAATATATTACTCTATTATTTTGTCTGGGAACGTTGGTTCCATGATGGCAAACAAGTCGTAGGCATCTAAAAGCTCGTTACATTGGGATCTGACCTTAATTATTTGATTATTTTTTAGCTCCTCTCTTAACTGAAATCAATGTTTAATAGGGACACGTTAAGCCCCTTGAAAACCCAGTAGAAAGAATAGTACTCAACGACAGGAAATGTAAATCCTATAACCCTTTTTAGTTTCAAAAGCCCATCTTCTTGAGGCTTACGGCTCACCACATTTCTTGTTTGTGCTGATTAATCAGATCCTGAAAAATTGTGGTGCATGCTTTACAGATGAACTGGGATTCGTAGATTTGAAAAATATTTCTGGCCTGTAATTTTAAGTTGGTTAGATTTTAAGTTACACAAATGCTTGAAAAGTGACTCATAACTTGTCAATTAGACTAATGGCCACTAAACATACAATCTATTTTGTAATTAAGCAATTTATGCACAAATAAAACATAAAGTAATTGTGTTTATTATTTAGATTTTTGCTAAAAGTTCCCTAAAGTATATTTATATTTTGAAAAATAAAAAGATGTAGTGTTTTACAAAATTGTACATAAAAGCTAAAAAGCCAAAAAAGGGCAAATGAACATGACCATTTCTCTTCTTAACATACAATCTCAAGTGCATGACCAAATAAAATTGTATTATGACTTCATGTTTCTTAGGCAGTAAGCCTACATAGGCTTTGCAGCATAGCTCTTACATTAATGTGACTCAAAATTTGACATATTTGTGCCCACTCTCCAACCCTTTCATTTTGCCATTAATGTCTTCAATTTGAAAGCTGTAGTCCCTCTTCTTTGTTTTTGAATGTCTCTCTCTACTCTATGGTTGTTTCCCGCTTCCCTTTTTTAAACATCTCTGTTTTAGCTTCTGATTTTGATGATTATGCATGGTATTTAGAAGTCTCTATAGAATAGACTTGATGAGAGCCTAAACTAGGTACTAATTTGCTAATACAAGTGGCTTTTACATAAGAGAGAAGGGCAAGGCAAGAAAAAGAAAATGGAAAAGAGATTCTCAAGTTTTGGTTTTCCATGATTTATGCTGATAGGTGGCCCTTAGAGTTTATCGATGTAACACCCAAAGTCAAGGACTTGTGTATTTTACAATGTTAAAAAGTCTTGATAGCCGTTTATCAGTATCTTTTAGTAATGATGGACAACGGATTTTGTTGTTTAGGCATGTATCAAGCAACCGTGTTACCGTGATGGAAAACAGCTTCGCCTCTTAAAAGTCACAAAATTAGTATTAAAAATAATGGTTGAATTGTCAAAGCATCCATAATATAATATAAGTGTTAGGTATATGAGTAATGTTACAGATAAACATTTTACAAACGGCTAATGTTGCATACTCCACGTTAGCTTTTTAAAAATAAAAAGCCACATAACATATTAACATAATTCAAATTAAAAAAATCACTTTTATCACTCTTAAACAAAAATATATCAATTTATTTCCTTTCTTTATAAATACTGTATTAAATACCAGTTTCATCACTTAATTGGCATAATATCAAATATATTGTTCTTAATTGGCATAATACTTAATTTGTTTGTTACAAAAAATTAATTCTTTGAAATAAGTAGCAGAAAGATATCAAGGTTGTAGTCGTTTTGATTCTCTCTAAAAAAAAAAAAGGTTGTAGTTATTTTCCTTCCATTGCTAAGATGATATTGTATTCATGATAGAATGTCATATGTACTATCGATAAAACTATGCCAGAATTTTGTGTTTGTAAGGGGTTTTTATTTATTATTTTTTTTGTTTTGTTTGGACTGATAAAGGTGTTCAGGCTTTAGACCCCCCTTGAGAACTTGATTATTTCATTGGGTATATGTAGTCTCCTAATTTCACACATACAAATAATTAATAGTTACAAGAAAGGTGGCCTAAGATGAAAGTTATACATTTTGAACTTAAGATCTTATGGATAATTGATCTCATAAGATCTTAGGAACCATTAGGCTAGCCATTTGAGGTATGTGAGTCAATTATATACCATGCATGTCAAATCATATATCGTACGGCTATGAGGTATGTGAGTCAATTATATACCATGCATGTCAAATCATATATCGTACACCTATGTTGAGGCTCTCCTATTTGTCTTGTTTGGAGTTTTCGCTTTTAACAGCTTCATAGTGACTGATTCCTTAATTTACTTAGAATCATGTGAATTGAAAATGCAACATTCCAAACAAGCAAATGTAACATGCCAAATTTCAACCACATTTATTTATTTTACTTATGTATATATTTGTGGGAGGGCCAAGGACCGAGGAACCCAATCTGAGGATAAATTTGCCCAACCCAAGCAAAGAAAGGTAGGTAGACTCCAAGAACTATGCCCACCTGAGAAGAATTAAAGAGCCAAATGGCAACTGGCACCCTCGAAAAACCTAAGGATAAGGGAATGGATAGTAAAGGAAAGGTACAAGATGCGCAAGGGTGGAGGAAGGAAGTTTCTTGAAGAAGACACTTCCCACCTCTCATTCAATACTATGCACCAACCTAACTAGTTGCATTAATGAGAAAATGACCTCTGAACAGTGACTTCACAGCTCACAACTCTTTCTACCACCTCCAGAAGGATCCTGATGGAACAAGCATCCAAAGAGTTCCCCTAAAATGTACATATGGAGGGCTGAGATGCAAGGAAACGGGCTATATAAGGAAAGGAACCCCCTAAAAAGAGGGGATGAACGTTTTCCAAGAAAAAAAAAAAAAAATAGAAAACAACTTGGATTCTTGACTTATTTGCTGGTTTAGGAATTAGCATCACTCTCTATCTAAATATATTACTCTATTATTTTGTCTGGGAACGTTGGTTCCATGATGGCAAACAAGTCGTAGGCATCTAAAAGCTCGTTACATTGGGATCTGACCTTAATTATTTGATTATTTTTTAGCTCCTCTCTTAACTGAAATCAATGTTTAATAGGGACACGTTAAGCCCCTTGAAAACCCAGTAGAAAGAATAGTACTCAACGACAGGAAATGTAAATCCTATAACCCTTTTAGTTTCAAAAGCCCATCTTCTTGAGGCTTACGGCTCACCACATTTCTTGTTTGTGCTGATTAATCAGATCCCGAAAAATTGTGGTGCATGCTTTACAGATGAACTGGGATTCGTAGATTTGAAAAATATTTCTGGCCTGTAATTTTAAGTTGGTTAGATTTTAAGTTACACAAATGCTTGAAAAGTGACTCATAACTTGTCAATTAGACTAATGGCCACTAAATATACAATCTCTAGAAGTGTATTTTGTAATTAAGCAATTTATGCACAAATAAAACATAAAGTAATTGTGTTTATTATTTAGACTTTTGCTAAAAGTTCCCTAAAGTATATTTATATTTTGAAAAATAAAAAGATGTAGTGTTTTACAAAATTGTACATAAAAGCTAAAAAGCCAAAAAAGGGCAAATGAACATGACCATTTCTCTTCTTAACATACAATCTCAAGTGCATGACCAAATAAAATTGTATTATGACTTCATGTTTCTTAGGCAGTAAGCCTACATAGGCTTTGCAGCATAGCTCTTACATTAATGTGACTCAAAATTTGACATATTTGTGCTCACTCTCCAACCCTTTCATTTTGCCATTAATGTCTTCAATTTGAAAGCTGTAGTCCCTCTTCTTTGTTTTTGAATGTCTCTCTCTACTCTATGGTTGTTTCCCGCTTCCCTTTTTTAAACATCTCTGTTTTGGCTTCTGATTTTGATGATTATGCATGGTATTTAGAAGTCTCTATAGAATAGACTTGATGAGAGCCTAAACTAGGTACTAATTTGCTAGTACAAGTGGCTTTTACATAAGAGAGAAGGGCAAGGCAAGAAAAAGAAAATGGAAAAGAGATTCTCAAGTTTTGGTTTTCCATGATTTATGCTGATAGGTGGCCCTTAGAGTTTATCGATGTAACACCTAAAGTCAAGGACTTGTGTATTTTACAATGTTAAAAAGTCTTGATAGCCGTTTATCAGTATCTTTTAGTAATGATGGACAACGGATTTTGTTGTTTAGGCATGTATCAAGCAACCGTGTTACCGTGATGGAAAACAGCTTCGCCTCTTAAAAGTCACAAAATTAGTATTAAAAATAATGGTTGAATTGTCAAAGCATCCATAATATAATATAAGTGTTAGGTATATGAGTAATGTTACAGATAAACATTTTACAAACGGCTAATGTTGCATACTCCACGTTAGCTTTTTAAAAATAAAAAGCCACATAACATATTAACATAATTCAAATTAAAAAAATCACTTTTATTACTCTTAAACAAAATTATATCAATTTATTTCCTTTCTTTATAAATACTGTATTAAATACCAGTTTCATCACTTTAAATGTTACAAAATTTAATATCAAATATATTGTTCTTAATTGACATAATACTTAATTTGTTTGTTACAAAAAATTAATTCTTTGAAATAAGTAGCGGAAAGATATCAAGGTTGTAGTCATTTTGATTCTCTCTAAAAAAAAAAAAGGTTGTAGTTATTTTCCTTCCATTGCTAAGATGATATTGTATTCGTGATAGAATGTTGTATGCACTATCGATAAAACTATGCAAGAATTTTGTGTTTGTAAGGGGTTTTTATTTATTTATTTATTTATTTTGTTTGGACTAATAAAGGTGTTCAGGCTTTAGACCTCCCTTGAGAACTTGATTATTTCATTGGGTATATGTAGTCTCCTAGTCTCACACATACAAATAATTAATAGTTACAAGAAAGGTGGCCTAAGATGAAAGTTATACATTTTGAACTTAAGATCTTATGGATAATTGATCTCATAAGATCTTAGGAACCATTAGGCTAGCCATTTGAGGTATGTGAGTCAATTATATACCATGCATGTCAAATTATATATCGTACGCCTATGTTGAGGCTCTCCTATTTGTCTTGTTTGGAGTTTTCGCTTTTAATAGCTTCATAGTGACTGATTCCTTAATTTTCTTAGAATCATGTGAATTGAAAATGCAACATTCCAAACAAGCAAATGTAACATGCCAAATTTCAACCACATTTATTTATTTTACTTATGTATATATTTGTGGGAGGGCCAAGGACCGAGGAACCCAATCTGAGAATAAATTTGCCCAACCCAAGCAAAGAAAGGTAGGTAGACTCCAAGGACTATGCCCACCTGAGAAGAATTAAAGAGCCAAATGGCAATTGGCACCCCCGAAAAACCTAAGGATAAGGGAATGGATGGTAAAGGAAAGGTACAAGATGCGCAAGGGTGGAGGAAGTAAGTTTCTTGAAGAAGACACTTCCCACCTCTCATTCAATACTCTGCACCAACCTAACTAGTTGCATTAATGAGAAAATGACCTCTAAACAGTGACTTCACAGCTCACAACTCTTTCTACCACCTCTAGAAGGATCCTGATGGAACAAGCATCCAAAGAGTTCCCCTAAAATGTACATATGAAAGGCTGAGATGCAAGGAAACGGACTATATAAAGAAAGGAACCCCCTAAAAAGAAGGGATGAACGTTTTCCAAGAAAAAAAAAAAAAAAAACAAGTGTGAGAATAGAGAATTACCCTGTAAAGAAATATCAACCTTACTTATCAATACAAAATCTATCCTTAAACCTGCCCAAGGAAGATTTTACACTGAATTGTTGTTCTATTCACTCATATTTGTTAATTTGGTTCCAGGTTCCATTAGTCTTAGACTTGTGATTATCTTAGCATTGCACTTGACTTAGAAGCCCACTCTCTTAAAAATTCATTGTTTGGGCTTGGTTTGAAGATTTAGGCATCACTATTCTAAGTGAGCCTGGGTTTTCTTTTTGAGTCATTACAATATTTATTTATTTAAAATTTTGAATCGATTTTAATTGTTCATACCTTTTCAATATATATATATATATATATTTGAAATGGACAATGGGGAAGACAATTTTTTTTTTTATATACAAGATAGAAATTTTATTATAGTTTAATCTGAGTGTATATGTGTGTGAAGCTCCCTCTTAGAGACTTGAATCCTGACCCTTACCCCCCATACCCTACAAACACTTATACTTATGGAGTGATTACTGCACCAAAAATGTGCAGTAATGGAAGTCAATTTCTTTAATTCTTCTGCATTCTCCTTGTTTTTTAATGCATTTTCCCATTTAATTTTGCATAAGAGACAAACAGTCAAAAAGTTTTCAATTATTTATTTATTTATTTTAAACGTGTTCAAAAAAAGTATTATTTTGCTAAACCCCCTTTATTGTGTTTTACTTCTATTAGATCCAATTGGTTCTCCCAACTTTGAAGGTCAATTATAGAGAACAAATAGAACTTATATAAATTTGTGTTAATAAGTAATTATCCCAAAACTTTACTGCTTATTATACAGATTTTTATGAAAAAGAATATAATATTAAANTTAATTCTTCTGCATTCTCCTTGTTTTTTAATGCATTTTCCCATTTAATTTTGCATAAGAGACAAACAGTCAAAAAGTTTTCAATTATTTATTTATTTATTTTAAACGTGTTCAAAAAAAGTATTATTTTGCTAAACCCCCTTTATTGTGTTTTACTTCTATTAGATCCAATTGGTTCTCCCAACTTTGAAGGTCAATTATAGAGAACAAATAGAACTTATATAAATTTGTGTTAATAAGTAATTATCCCAAAACTTTACTGCTTATTATACAGATTTTTATGAAAAAGAATATAATATTAAATAAAGAATTTGAGGTCACGAGTATTTTTTTTTAATATCACTTTTGAAATAGAACTTTTTTTTTCTCCTTTTGTTAAAATTTTAATCTATATAAAATTCAAATATCACTTTTGAAATATAATATTTTTTCTTCTTTCTTTTGTTAAAATTTTAGTTTATATTCAAATACGAGGTAAAGTGAAACCACCAGAGTTTAATATGTATGATATAAAAGTTATATATATATATATATATGAATTCCTTGAGAACATCTATATTGCAAAGCCCTAGTATTTATTACCGATCAGAATAAATTTTGTTTAGAGAAGCACCATAATATCAGATTGGGGGAATATCGGAATTAGAAAAGCTAGGATATAGTGTGTAGAAAAGAAAAATATATATATTTTAGTTTTATCATTAGCTATGGGTCCGAACCTAAGAAAACGGATCCAACGATTACAACTGACTAACCTCTCTCGTGTTGGTCATCTTTTAATTTTTAATGCTTGTATGTATTGAAAATTTGAAAGAGAAGAAAGAGAAAAGGGATAGTAATGATCTTTAGCTATAACTCCTCTGACTTCTGAATTCAATCCACGAAACAGACACTACCAATGGAATGATCACCAACTTTGTCAAATACCTTGAGGTGGAAGTACAAACACAGTAGAAGAATCATTATTGACCGAAGAGTTTTGCACTTTGGTGTAAAACTTGAATGCAAAGTAACAACACGAAAATTCCATTGAATTTTCCCAAGATGTCAGGAATGTGAGGAAAAATGGCCCCCCCAATTCATGCTAAAAACAATCAATTGAAAACCCACCCAACTTTGGTGTTGAGAAAATCAAATGTAACTATACATCACTAGAGATATATCCTCATGGTTATTAATATGATCGGGCTATCAACTGCATGCTTCTCTCATCTCACAAAAGAGTAGGTAATGAACTCCCTTGAAGTAAAGTGAAATGGTTGATGCGGTATAGGGTTCCTGCAATGACAAATGGTAATTTATTAACGATTAATAAAACATTATGATTAGTTAATTTATTAGCAATTAGTAATTGATGAAGAAAAAATAAAAGGACACGCACGGTCGAGGGCCGTAAACTTTGATCTGCCGCACATGAGTATCCCTACCATTCAGGTGGTTTGACAACACAGCAATTTGCAACATAAAAGTGTTGACAAAAGTTTCCCTGCCAAAAAAAATGGTGTAAAGAAGTTCACAATTCAATACAAAAATTAATGCAGACAAAAACTAACCACACAAGGATCAACACATCCCAATCAATTTCCTTGATCTCAAGGACACGAGAAATATAAGGAATCTCATGGTTAAGTCACATTGTAATCAACTTTCACTCAGCAATGAAACTACAAATTAAGCATAAATGCATATACCAATGTCATTCCAAAATATAAAACAGGAATTGTCTCGCAAATTCTGTTTTGCTTTGGCACTGTACCATACACGTCTGGTCCAGAACATTTACAAATTACAGGTGCTTGGATAGTAGAGAGATAATCTTCTTTTAGAGACTATATTAATCATGGATGATAGCTGTTCTTGATAAGTTACGTGAACAATAAGTGATATTTCACAGGTTCTTTAACTGTCAACAGATTGTAAAAAGATAGCTAATGGGCCTTGAAAACATCCACAAGATGTTTTGAAATGAATCTCTCATACTTTCCTATATGTAAGTTCTTCTACTAATAATTTTGTGCATAGTTGCAATGATATAAGAAAAAAAGCACTCAAAATAAGATCCATTATTCACTGGTAACTCAAAACTGTCAAAACAAGAAAAGATATTGAAGATCAATTTGCGTGTAGTTGAAAGAAAAATAGCAAAAATGGTAAATGTAAAAGTAGCCTCAACCGCTTACCTAGGATCATTTCCAGACAAGGACAGATATACCCAACCACTTGGCTTGACAAGTTCCACAGTTTTTATCTCCTAAAGATATTTGCAGGGAGAAGAACCACAAAACAAAAGAAAAAAAAAAATGTAGATTACTGCTTGTGTTAAACATGTTCCAATTTAAATACTAGTAAAATAAATGCTTGAAGGGTATTCTTAAAAACCCAATCAAAGAAATTACCTTCAGATTGTGGAAACCATCGCCAGCACGAATGGAGATCTTACTGGGCGTGTAGCTCTCATCAAGCTTGAAATCCACATAAAGAACAACTAACTTCATAAACAAACAACCCCATTAATTGCTATTGACCCACATACACAAACAAAAAAATTTAAGATTTAAAAAAGGATTATAAAAAAGAATCTGCATATGACATACTTGAAGCTTAACTTTCTTCTGAAATTGAATATTAACCAAATGAGGTTGTGCACCATCTGATCTGAGATAAAACAGAAAAAATGTAATCAGGATTTCAAAGACAGAGAGAGAGGTACGGTTACAGAGATTTTGTAATTAATTACTGCCAATAGGTCTCGAGGTTCTCATCACGGAGGGCAGAGACGCCATTGCCGGGCTTGCAAGAGCTTACACTCCAGGCAGCCTTTTTCCCCATTTCTCTAAGGTCATCTTCCACTATCAGCACCTGATTCCCACCAGTAACTTTCCCTTCTTCTTCTCCCTCTGACAATTCCGTTGCCATAAGCCTAACTTTTTACTTTGTTGCTATTAGTCTTTTAATAATCTCTGAAGGAACCTGCAATCTATTGAGAGATCAAACATAAACCCTAAAAAAGGGACCTGACCTTTGAAACAAAGAAGCTACTTGAATAAAAACTATAATAGTCAAACTTAAGAATCTAAAATTATCTATATATGTAATAAGTTTTGTAAAATAAAATTGAAATAGACTACTGGGATTAATTAGGTATTCTGCTGAGTGCTGGCTCCACTTGAAAAGGAAAGGCCTTGCAGGGTGTAAATATTGAATTTCATGTTTCGTTCAAAATCGTGTTAGAAATCACAGTTTTGTAATGTTATTTTCATCCCATGAGAACTACTAACTTAACTCCATTTCTTAATTTGCAGTTTTAAATTCCAAAACAGAATAGTAGCACCAATACTTATACCAGTAGAACTAAGGATAACCATCAACACATTCCAAACCAACAAGGAGATTAACACATGATTATTATAGTTAGACATTAATTCCCTTATCAGAAATATTTTCTTTTACTTTTTATTTCCTTCAAAATTTCACATCTCCAAAGTCATTTCAAGAAATGAACAAAGTCACACACAAACTGACTAACTATTTGATGAAAGACATATTTCGTGGGTTAAAACCTTCTAAAACACACTTTGTCAACTACTTTTTCATGAACCGGTAATCTAGTTTCTATTCTACAACGGTAAAAATTCTAAACAAACATAACAGCAACAACAACAAAAATAAAAATAAATTAAATGATTCCAGGCCCCAGGGTCATAAATTATAAGTAGCCAAATGAAATCAAATGAACCAATCGAAATTGGCATTCACATACCAAAATCTTAATATGCACAAAGTAGATCATGTATCAACAACCCAACAACGACAACGACAATTAGACTCAGCCATTTGCATAGTGGATGACCCAACTTATATCAATACTAGATCACTTCATAATAAAAGGACTAAATTTTACACTAGCTGTGAACTTATCGCAAGCCTCGTAAGTTTTTGGGACTGGTTTTGAACAAAACATATGACACTAAACACAGACACAATCATTAAACTAATTGTACAAAGGAAGCATATGGGTGTTTTAATAAAGATTTTAAAAACATAAATTACTCAAATACAAGCATTAAACAAAGCCTTTTCAGGCCAAAAATATATAAAAATAAAAATCTCAATTACTCAAGCTTAGGTTCCGGATCTTACAGGAATTCCACAATCCTAACCAAATGAACCCACAAATCACTATAATCTCTCATGCAACTCCCCAAAGTACCAATTACAAGATATGTAAACCACAAACAAGCCCTCAATCAAAATAGAAAAGCCCCAATATTAAATTTAGGGATTCTGGGGTTTCAGTAAAAACCCAGATGCAATCAGAAAATTTCACCAGCTCTATAGTTTCCCTATCAACATCAACATGAAAATCCTCAGACTTGAAATTAAATTCAATAAAAACATGGTTTTTAAGTTTAATGAAAACCCCAATAATGGGCATTGAAGAAACAAAGAGAAACGATATTAAAGTTTTTTTTTACCTTCAACGTCTCTGATACTTTTCCAAAATACTCAAAACAAAGAGAGGGGAGGTGGTGAAGTTTGAGGAACTGAAATGTGGCAGAGAGAAGGAGAGATGAATCAGTAAAGTGAAGGGAGAAGGAGAAGAAGGAGGGAAAAGAAGAGCTCTGTCACTTTCAAAAATATAAGTAAAGGTAAAAATGGACATAACATCTTTCAGTTCAATGGTGTTATTAGTTACTTAGATATTTTTACACGTATGTCTCTCTTTTATTAAAATTTGATACAAATGACGTGGTATTATTTAATGTAAAATATTTTTTTCTAACATCAACAGTTGTTTTTTATTATCATACTAATAAACATTTTGGTATAAATAACAAACTTTACTAATTCAGCTATCTAAAAATCATAAATAATGCAAAAACTTAAATACATCTCTATTCACAGTCATTCAGTTCTCTAATTAAATTAAATTAATAAATCTATTCCTGACATCACACAAATGATGTCAAACTCAAATTAATGGCAAACACATTTTTACTGTGGAAATAGTTGAGAGAAACATGCCTCCAAAAAAAAACATTTTGCCGCTCTTTTTCTCACAAAACAACATATTTCAAACAAAATTTTTATCATGCAAGGAGACGCACTGCAGAGCAGTTTTCACTCTCTCACTTCCATAAGAATGCTAGTTTGCCGTTAGTTAGAGTTTGACACCAATTGTGTAATGCGGATAAATTGGCCATGTGCATTGTAGGGGGGTCAAAAACAATCAAAAAGGCCACGAAGCCCGTTAAGAAAAATTTCTGCCTAGATATCCGAATAGCACAATTTATTTATCTAATATATGAAGTGAAAACTCCACAATAGAAAACTCAAACAATTAATTTGTGAAAGCAAGATTGTATTAATATTATTGGCAACAACCATTACACTCTTTTCCCATGATGGTTGGAGTCAAAGATTTTTTTTTTTAAATCTCAACTCTTCCTTTCTTTTTTTGTTCTCTCTTCCTTAGACCCTTTTTTTCTCATGGCCCCTCTTTTTGCCACCCCCTCTCTTTCTTATAGGTTTTTTTCCTTCCCTTATCCCTTCAACTTGCCTACCCTTAGTTGGATCTTTTTGGGATATTTTCCCTTCTCCTATTGGTTTCCCCTCCGTTCTTATCCTGAAACAGGACTTTTGGAGGATGTTTATATTGTTCAGGTTGTCTCATACACATTTAATGTGCCAATGATTAGTTGGAGAACCTCTCATTAATGCAGAGGTGGCACTCCCTGTGATCCTTATCCTTTCAGAGAGTTTCCCAAGGTATACTTAGGGAGAATGGTGCCTCAAATTACAAAAAGGAAATTGGTTTTCCAGGATTACTCATTTGTATTATTCGAGATCACTCATGTTTGTTTCCTTGGATGAGAATTTTAATGTTGGTGGCATATCCTGAACTCCTCGGGAATCGTCTGAGGGAACACTTTCCTTTATGATTCATAGAAGTGGGTTTAGCCCGTCCTTTTTATTGTGAACTTTCAAGCCCTTTGGGCCTCAGCCCAAAACTGAATATACTCCCCTCACATGTATTAATTTAATTCAGGAATATCTAAGTTTTTGTCCTTAGGTATAAAATAAATATTCATTTTTAAATCAAATGTAAAATATATATATATATATATATTATTTATAAAATTATTTCAAAACAATAAAATAATTTTAAAAATAAAAAGAGTTAAAACATTTTAGGTAAATTGCAAATTACACTCCTAAAGTTTGGGGATGTTTGGATTTTACACTATGAAATTTCAAAATTTGGATTTTATCTCCTGAAGTTTGGGGGTGTTTGAATTTTATATTTTGAACTTTCAGAATTTGGATTTTACACTGTCAAATTCTAAAACTTCAGGAAGTAAAATCCAAACACCTCTAAAATTTAGGGAGTAAAATTCAAATTCTAAAATATCAGGGTTTAAAATCCAAACACCTTCCAAATTTCAGGGGGTAAAATCTAAATTTTGAAACTTCAGTGTAAAATCCAAACACTCCCAAACTTTAGGGGTGTAATTTGCAATTTATTTGAACTTTTTTTTTTAATATACAAGATAGAAATTCTATTATAGCCTAATCTAAGTGTATAGACCAGGCAAACCTAAACTTTCATCTCCAAATGCAATTCGTTAAATTACCGACTATCCTAAAAACTTAAATGAATAGAAATTGCTAAATTTAATCATTTAAGTTAACATAATTTGAACATTCCCCCTTACGTATTATATTAAATTACCGATGATTCCAAAAGATTAAACCAATGAAAAATAATAAATTTAATCATTTAACTATATAATTCTAACAATATAGTCTTAGCTAAGGATATGTTTGGTACTATAATAAATCACTGATTGTTTGAAAGTTTTTAATTTTTATGAAATTATGAAATTTAATTGTAAAGACTCGAGATGAGGCCCAAGCCTAATTAATGTAATTATTCCTGGTACTTCAAGCTCAATACATTAAATTTGGAAGAGAATGGGTTTACAAGTCAATTGCAATGCTAAGGTGGTTACAAACTAAAGAAAAACGATATTGACAGGATTACCATAAGCGAAAAAGACCAAGATTCAATATAACTCTATCCTCGGGCAAATCCGAGGATGAATTTCTTATAACAGTGAAGGTTGATATTTTCACAAGTTCCTACAATTTTTCTCTTTCTTTCTCTCTTGTAGAATGTTCATCCCCCCTTTTAAAGGGATTTTCTTCCTTATGTATCCAATTATATTGCATCTCAGCCCTCCATTTATACGTCTCAGGGGATCCATTTGGATGCTTATCCCATTAAGACCCTTCTTGTTTGCTAGTACGTATGTGTTGTAGGATTCCTGCTCTGTGCACCATCTAGTTCGTAATCAGCCCATTTAACTGCAGTGAACCAAGCCCAGTCCCTTAAAACAATAAGTAAGAGGGCACGGGGTCCTTGTTTCTACTTGGGCCTAGGTGCTGTCCAAAAAAGAAGGACCCTCACAAACACAAGATTGGTTCAATTAATGATACAAGCTAAATGAAAAACAATCAGAACCAATTAACATGCATAATTTCGAAATTAAAAATAGATTCAGCTGACATATGTATGTAAAACCATCAAAATTTCAAAATTTTGATTTTGTAGAGAATGTATATGTGAAAGAACCAAAATTGAAACTGCTAGTTTTTTAAAGAATATATCTGGTCCAATTTTAAAGTTTTTTTAAACCAGTTTTTTTTTTTAATCAGAAGGTTAACAAACTAAAAACATTTTAGAACCAATTAAATTGTTCTGGGCTAACCTGGTTGTTCTGTGATATGCCATACATGATACATCCCGTAACTCATTGATAGGACCAGGCCCTGTGGGTCATTAGCCCACTATCAAAACCTTGTTCCCTCCCCACCCTAACCAATTCTTTTTCATGCCTCATTTGATTTCAATTCGCCAGCTGTAACTAGTGCCTCTCTCTCTCTCTCTCTCTCTCTCTCTCTCTCTCTCTATATATATATATATATATTATACAGTAATTAGTGCTTATATTATTTGGTCTTGACGGTTGATATATTTATTTCAAAACATGTCGAATATTTAGTAACAAAGTACTCCGAAGGGATTAACTTACTTTTTTTTCCTCCTAAAAAAAAAAATTACTTTTTTTTTAATATTATGTATTTTAACACACACAAGAGAGGAAAAAAAGTTTTAAAGAAACTAATAGTGATTAAATCTAAGAGTTAAGCTTTTTGATATACATCACTATTAATTTCTTTAAGACATTCTCCATCTTTCCGTGTGTATTAAAATACTCAGTATTCTAAAAAAAAAATCAAAATTTTTTTTTTTGAGAACTAGTATTCCATTTTTTTTAAATTTTCTTTACCAAAGTTTAACCATGATTAATAAAAAGAACATATTATAAACTCAATTATATTTGGTGTGTAAACAAGTTGGCTTTTTTTTTTTTTTTTTTGTTTTGTTTTTGTTTTGATAAACAACAAGTCGAGTTGAATTAAAGACTAGGCTACATATTCAATTAATATTATTCAAGTTTGAATTGCCAAACATAGATACTTACCATCTTGATATGTTAAGGTTTGGTTGCTTATTAACCTTAGTAAAAAAAATGTTCTTTTCATATATATATATATATATATCTCAGGAAATATATCTTAACAACCCCTCCTCCCTCAAAACACATACACAAATTACAATTTTAAAAGGAACAAAAAAAAGAAAAGAAAAAAGATAACGAATCTTGATTTTTTAGTCACACCTCACCAAAGGGTAAGTTTTTTGGACATTTTAACTCTAAAGGGGGGGTGTAATTTTGGAAATCTATCCTTAATCAATGTAATGGCCAGGTAGTACACAACATCTATAAATTTTAATATCAATTAATTTAACAAAATTTGGTCAAATAGATGTCATGGGAGAAAAACTTTAGGATATAGTATCATTCTCCTCAAACCTAAAGAGAGGAGAGTGTAATTATCATTTTTTTTTAAATGACATGAAACCTCACCAAAGTAAGGTCCTTAGGACCTTATCTTGAGGAGTAAACCTCGAATACATAACCCCAACTATCAAAATTGTGTATAAGGTAATGCAAAACAACACCAAGTAGATACTCAAACTCAGAATGTTTAGATTTATAGCTGATCCCAAGCCTGTCACCAATCCGCTCATTCCAAGCCGGTCACCAATCCCAACGTAACGTGCATGTCATTTATTTCTTCACCCTTTTTGCGAAGGTAATGTTGAAATTGTTTTAGACTACTTGACCTAACAGGTAAAGAGAGAGAGAGACCAAGCCAGATCGTCCGCTATTTGGGAAAGAGTGCAAATGAACAAGCTTCTTGATTAAAATAGATCAAAATCATAGATATTCTCTTTAAATAAATAAGGAATATACAAATAGATGTCTTTAGAGGAATGATTAATAATTTATTTAAAGCAAATTTTTATGAAAAAAGAAAAAAAATAATTAATGTTGAGTAATGCTACAACGATAAATTATTTTACAACATTTTTGCAAACTATTGATATGACAAATTTTTATTAGTTCTAATATGGGTCTACTACTAACGTCACATTTATGTTTACTAATAATTATTTGAAAATTACTAAAGCCATATTAGCAGTTTGTAAAAATATTGTAAAATATTTTGTGTCCGTAGCATTACTAATTAATTTTTTGACAGTTTTTTTCATTACTCATAAAAGTAGCATCAAAACTTTTCTAGAATAGATTGTTAACTATTATTCTAAGGGCATTGTTAGTATGGCCCAATGAATAAAAAATTTATAGAGCAATTGAAAATAATTTATTTCATAATAAAAATTTATTTATTTTTATGTTTAGTAGTATACATGTGTCACATCATTCAAAATCCTGTTTCATTCATATAATAACTTAAAATTTTCGCAATGAAAACGAAGGAAATATTTTTTTCTTCCCCTCTCCTCCACCCCCGGTTGGTAGGACTAGGGGTAAAACAATTGTGTGCTAATTTTACATAATGTGTTAAGAATTTGCTTACAGTGAATCATGTTTTTCAAATGAATTATTTTTAATTAATTAAATAATCAATCACTTTCTTGCCAATTTGACATTATATTTTTTCGTAAAACTGACTATATGACGACTATCCCATGTACATCACGTGGCGGCTAAAACGAAGTCCACACGCAGGAAAACAAACGAAAGACATTAGCAACAAGCTTTTTTAGGAGGTCACTTTCTTCTCACTTTTTCTTTTCCCTCCTTTATAAAGTTAGTAATAGTGATCACTTGTTTTCTTATCTTCTAAGATCACATCACTTATTGGACAAGATCATTTGGCTTGGTGTGGACATAGTGTCAAGACACAACGGTGAAAGGGCACATGCTGATGCTGTGGTCAAATAAATTGCAGACTGTGGCGAGAAATAGACAGTTAAGCAATAGGCAGGAAATAATGGGTGTGGAAGTATTGTGCCGATATCCACCCACCTCATGAGAGTGCTTGTCTCTTTCGCATTTGCTTGTGAGAAATTACATACCAATCCTCGTACCAATCCAATAATGAGTACTGGTACAAATAATAGAGTAAAGAAAAAAGCTGGTGGGCTCATAACTTGTTAGTATCAAGTTAAATAATTAAATTCTTCCTTCTTTTTTTTTTTTTTTTAATCGCGTAAACTTTTGACACACCTACTAAATTATTATAATATCAACAAGTGATCTTTATCATGGGATCTACGCATTTATAGTGAGAGAAAGTATTTTTACAGCAAGGTAAATGTTAGAATTATTGTTAAATAATTAAATTTTATCACTCCTGTTGCTTTCCTTATGCAGTAGTATCAAAGGGGCAATTTTTAGATAATCCCTAAGCACAGTTCTGGACTCTCGGGTAGGCATGAGACCCACCATGAGGCCCACCCCCTACTTGAAAGCGCGGAGCACGGCTCTGCCACTATCTAAGTTTTTCTGGTATCAAAGTCAGGTCTTGCTTTAAATTTTTTATCAACCGCGTGCCCTGGCCCTAGGGCTACTATTAAACAGAGTCAACTACTGACGTTTCCTTGTGTAAACAATGATAGGAAGCTTCAGTCAATCAGAGCTCGAAGCAGGACAACAATAATAAGAGGGGTGTTTCAGCTTTTCGGGGCTGTTTTTGCTTACAAAGGTAGTGGTTCAAACATAATAGTTTTAGCTTCACACCAACTTATTACTCTTCTGTATATCTCCAGGTGAAGAGAACAGATAAGGAAGGGAAAGGAGCTACAATGTTTGAGAACTTATAGTGCAGTTTGGGGGGATTAAGCAAAAAATTAGAAGCTAAGTCATATTGTTACTTCACTTTCCTTGAGAAAGAGAATGATCAATACAAGTTTCACATTGAAGTTGCTTTGCATACAACTTCCATCAGAGGTTTCTGCAAATTTGTAAGTTTGAAAGGCTGCAATCATGGAAGAGGATTGATTTTGCTTATTCCTCAATATTGGAATACAACCCTGCTCAATGGTTGAACTAATATAAACATGATATTTATTGAGGTTACTGATGATTCAAGTATGTAGGCTAATATGCACTCAGCAACCCCACAAAAATAAAAGCATGACAGTCTGCAGGAAAAACTACAAAGATACGTTTTAGCCAGTGCAGTTTAAATTCCACAAGAGAATCATTTCAGCATGTAAGATAAGTAGACAGCCCATCAAACAACAAAAAACTGTACATTCTTGTCAAGCTATTATCTAGAAAGTGGCAGCAAATACATCATGAATTAAGAATTAAAGCTAACAAAAGCTACAGGTTGAGAATTAGTATTAGATCTCAAAAAACCAATCACCCACTAACTGTACATGATGAAATCATGGCTCCATTCCATATAAACAGAAAATCCCTAAAGGCTAAGAGAAAAGAGAATTTTACAAAGCAGACTCCATTTCATTTGAAATAATATGAGGCACCACTGGGTTAAAATAATCTGAAGACACAAATTTCACTTCTTCTTTTTCGAAAACAATGGCATCTTTGCAAAAAATCCAGATGTCTTAGATGATTTCTTTTCTTTAGAGAGATCTGTAGTGTCTTTAGAGGCATCAATATCAGATCCAGAGCAACCCCGATCTTCAGCATACTCGATATCTCTTAAGAGCCGTAGCAATTCCAAGGCACCCACCCTGCCTTTTTCATTACCATTGATAGATATATCAACAAGAGCAGGAATGACACCCTCCTCCATGACCCACTGACAATACTGAACACGTTGAGAGCATAGCGAAAGGAGAACAGTCACTGCATTTTCTTGATCCTCATGACTGCCAGTCTCAAGTAGTGCAGTAACAGAAGCAATGCATCCACTAGTTTCAGCAATAGAAACCCTAGCCTCTTCTACATCGCACAGATTTTTCAAAATAAATGCACATTTTCCGGCAAGAGTGCTGTCACCAAAGAAAGGAATCAATTTTGGGATGCATTGCAAAGATACAATATGTGGACAAATGTCACTGCTTGAGGACATATTGTACAGAATCTTGATAATCCGTTCCTGGAAACTGCTATGGGAGTCAAGCATTTGTACGATGGAAGTCAACGCACCAGATGCTAATATTTTAGCTCTACAATACTTGTGGCCAGACAAAACTTCCAATATGACTAGGGCCTCTTCTGTGCCTTCTGAATTAAGAAAAGTTTCCAAGAGATTGTATGCTTCTTCACGTAAGTATGAGATCCCACTTCTGCATGAAGCAATAGGTGTCATACATGAGCCCATGTGTAAGAGAACCATGATCATAGTTAAATAGAAATCAAGGACAAGGACTTACAAAAGAAAACAATAATTACATGGCTCAATGTTCAAATGTTGTGCAATTCCATGGTGTGAAAAAAAAAAAAAAAAAAAATCTAATTAGGAATAAGCTAAGGACCTAAATCAACTCAAGGTCTCACTACATCACACAGTGTCAACTGGCTAAAAATTTAACAGCGACCTTCCTGCTTAGTCAAAACCTCGTAATTCTCAATTTACAAGTCAGATGACATATTTAACTAGCCACACCAATTAAATACATTTTAAAATGATAGGAATCACCTTAATTGAAAGATAGCAGCAACAAAGAATAAATTACCTGTTTTTACTGACAAATGCCAATAACAACTGAGATCCAGTTTTTTGTGCTTTTATATCACGCTGGTCACATGCATCCTTCAAAAATCTAACAAGTGGTTCAACAAAATTCTCAGATGACAGAGAATGATAATCTTCTTCACTGTAATTCAGATGTCTTTTGACTTCTTCAACAGCTTCACATTGGGATTCCCATTCAAGTTCAGCAAGGTTAGATAGAAATTTCAAATCTGTCTCATTTATGGTAGCATGAGATTGAAATTTGTGCTCCTCTTTTGTCTGCATAGACATCAAACTTAAGCCATCTAATATCTTAGGGTGTGATGAATCTGAGGTGTAACTTGTGTCTAAAGATCCAAGGGACATATTGCTGAAATCCAACTGAAGCTGTATATCATTCATAGAACTGCCAAAGCTAGCAATAGAATTGGAAGACATTTCCCAAGAGTGAAAGACTTCTGGTTTCATTGTTGGGTCAGGAATAGTGACTCCATACCTTGTACACCACTTTGATATTAAATCCTTCATGCTCGAGTTTGGAGTCAATGACAGATGGGCCAGTTTGATTTTAGTCTTTGGACATGTATCATTACCCTCATCAAACCACTTCTGTATCCACATTCTCTCAAATGTTTGTCCAGATGCAATGACAACTGGATCATACATCAATCTTGAAGATATTGGACATCTAAATTCCTCAGGGGGTATAGCTCTACTTAAGACGTCAAATTGAGCCTCGCGATGCCCATATCCTATATGTGATTCCACTTCAACAGACTGGCTGTGCACAGAACTCTTTCTTCTGTTTTCAGATGCAACTGCTCCTTCATGCTGAACACGGGTATTCCCCGATTGATCTCCCAAAACTAAATTTCCATACTTCTTTAATAGGTACAAAAGATATTTTAAAATCTTCTTTTTTGTTGCCTCACTATCACTGACTTTATCAAGCAGCTTCTTGATAGATCGTTTCTCTATCAAGATAGCCTTTTGGGATGTGATTTGAAGTGTTGAAACTGCATATTGAATAGCTTTAACTTCAGAAGTTTCAAATGAATCTGATGTAGAAGCACCATGCTGGAGCAATCCTCGCAAAGCCTTACCAGCCTCTTCCTCAGATGAGTCCATAGAAAATGTTGCACTCCTAAGATCATCCATGATTTGAGAGATCTGCAAAAGACATTTCATCATAAGCTGCACCAAATAACTGAGGCTCAGACCTTTTTTATATACTCACATAGATTTTGAATCATGAAAAACCTCATTTTATAGTTGCTCTGCCAGATGTTTTCGAATGTTTCGTATATGTGAAGGGGAAGAAGGGAAAATAATAATTAAAAGCTAGACTGAAAGCAGATAAATTGGGAAATGGGGCTACCTATCCTCTTTAAACTTTTCCAATTTGGGATACAAGCATCAGATACCAGAATCACTTTCTGGTACCAGTTGCACTATATAAATAGCACTTCCAAAAGACAGTGAAGTGGCGGGCTTACTATACCATGATATTATAAACGTGTTAACAAGAATATCATTTATTTTGAAACAAAATATAACTGAGGAACTGCTCTAATAACACCATAATATATATATACATATATATACATATATATCCATTGCTCATTTTTTTTTTTCCATCTTGGTTGGAAGGGGGATTGAAAAGGAAAAAATGAAAAGAAAGAACAAAGAAAAAAAAAATTCAAAAGGGCATGTGACAGACCTCTACAGCCAGCATTACTGGAACCATAGTTTGAATTTGGCCTAAACTTTGCTCCAATAAACTCCTTGATCTTTGAAATCTTGAGACTATTACATCACCCGTTACTGCCTGAAAGTCATTTGCATGCCTTATCAGATATGGATTGAGATTTCAGTATATAAATAGTGTCAGAACAACAATAGAGATTATAAACAAAGTGAATGGAGTTATTCATTCCATCAGATTTGACACAACTACTAGATGTTCCATCAGGGGAGCAAGCTGTCTAATACACATTTAAAAATAAAATAAAAAAGGAAGTATAAAAATAAATAAATGAAAAGAGGATACAGAGGAGCAAGCTTACTGAAGGACTAATCACAACAACAATCCACAACATGTTCTAGTGCAGGTAAATTTCCAGTCAGAAACAATGCCATAAATGATTAAAAAATGCAAAAACAATTTCACCAAGGATTGCTGATTGTGGGGTTTGAATCAAACCACTTCTGAAACAATCAGTTAGCATAAGCAGATTAACCTAATCTACTTACCCTACACCTTTAGTAATCACATAGAATGAGTTTTTTTATCAGAAGCACGTTTTTCAGTTTTCCATCTCTTCTGGAGCCCACCAGCATAGACCAACTTCCTTCATTTATTTATACTTGTATACAATAATTACAATTATTTACTTTTACCATGAACATGGACCAGTCATAATTTGCTATCCTCCAGATCAAATTGCCAGATCTTGTTTCTATCATTTTCCTGTTAGTTTGTTTATGATGGTTATCACTTTGATGAAATAAAGCAGAAATTGTACTCATTAATCTACTTTCTTTGTCCTTGGTCATTGAAAAGATTACATACCAGGTAAAGTTTACTAGACTCGCTGCAGTACTGAAGAAGTAGCTTGGCTTTCTCAATTGCACGGTTCAACACGCATAGTGATTGTATTCCTGCTGAGCATCGAGGGCGAGCCGCTTCTATTTCTGGAAATATTCTTGATATTCTATCAACCAATTTCAGGAGTTCTGTACACATTAAAAAGTGCACCTGTAATCACGAATAAATACACAGAATGAGATCATTCCCCCTGATATTAAAGAATAGTTGTGTCAAAGAAAAGGAAATAGTCAGACACAAAGTGAGCGTATATTTAAACTTCATTCCATAAGATTCCAAAGGGAAACTACAGTGCTTGTCATGTCCTTATGAAAAAACATCCTCTCCAGAAACATATGTCCATGCTCAATTTGATAAAAACCTAGGACTTTAAAGAAACTGCATTTTAGGCCATAGTTTACCATCTTCATCAAAGAATAGTAAAATCTGGTTTCCAGCTGCTATTTTCACATCAACCAGGATCTCCATAACACCATAAAGGAAACAAAATAATCTTCTTTCATAAGAATTGTAAATTAAGTGTAATTGACACTAATTTACCAACAAACTAACCAAGGCATAAACTACTAAAAGAATAAAGGTAACTGACACAATTATTTAAGATATATACTTAAAACTCTTGTAAACAAGGGTGAAGTGAATTAAATACAATTAATAGGACTGCACATTCAAACCAGCAAATTCCCACTGAAGAGAAATCAAAGACCAAAGCAGTGTTACCTTAAAGGAACAAGGATCTGGCAGTTTTTCCACTACTTCAGCAACATCAGTCCCCATTCACAAGGAGATTATTTTGTATCTGGGTTCAATAAAAATAAAAAGCATTACTTATATCTGTTCCTTACAAAAAAATCTATCTATCGTATCTTACATACTCTGTCAAATCAAGATACATAAACCTTCCACATGTAAAGCAACAATTTAAGTATATGCAATATACAGCGTTTCCACATACAGGAGAATATATGCATGGTCTACTAGAGTTGTTCAACAAACTCACATATGAGAATATAATAAATGCTTGTCTCTTTTTCTTTGGAAACTATAACTATTCTCAACCAAATGTCAAAACGATGATACAATTACAAAGCTACCAAAACAGGAAGACCAACTTCTTAAGTTTTCCCACACCCCACAATCACTTATATTTATTAAGTAACCATCATGCCAAGGGTGGGGGTGACCAACTTCTTAAGTTAACCCATCATAACCATAGACCAGTTCAACTTGATATGTGTTTTAAGAAATTTTCACGTCTAGAGACCGTGTACAAGTTTCCCTATTTCCCAACTATACTATCAATTTCAAAAATTTGAATTTAAGGGTCATAGATTACTTCTTCTTTTTTTGAAGTGGTCATAGATTATTTTATCTTTAGGCGGAGCTGAAGATCAATTGGCTAAGTTTGGAGTCTATGAAACATAATAAAGACTCCAACTTTAAAATTGAAACTTAAGCTATCCTTAAAATTTAAAATTTAAAATTATTATAATAAATAAATATTGAAAAAGTTCTTAAGTTGAGATGGAATTTAAATACGAACAACAACAGTAAAAAAGACTTACCTAGTGGATATCAGAACAATGATCAGAAAAGCTCAATCCCTTGTGTACTATGAAGCAATTGAACTACCAGGAGACCCTATACAATCAAAAAGATCGTAACCCAATTCTTAAACCACAGAATTCCCCAAAATGAAACCCCTTATAGAGAAGAAATTAAATCCAAAACACTCCTAGCATCTTTCAGTTTCAGACCACTACGACAAAAAGACTCCAACTTTACCAACAGCCACTAAGCCCTTAAACCACTACAATTCCCTCAAATTCATGCACATCCCAAACAAAATTTGAACTTTTCAGAGTATCTTCCACGCGGCTCTCCCATACACAACCAGGAACAGCTCCGTAGGGCAACAGTACAACGATATAACAATCTTGCTCATGAAAAACACAAAACAAAACAAAAAGCCCCAAAATTCTTTAACAATTGTTGCTCCTCTCGGGATATGATCACAGCCAGAAAAAGCTTTATCACCCACCAACCAAAACCTAAAGGCAAGAGAAACCCAGGACTTGATTATCCAAAAGAACCAATACAGATTTTTAACTTCCAAGCAGAAATAACCCAAAAAGGGACACAACAAAAAAGAAATATCACTGAGAAAGCAAAGGATGTTAATAAACCAAAGAAGCGAAAAAGATTTATAAGAATCTCGTGAAAACAAAAAAGTATTTCCAATAATAAATCCAAGAGAGTGAAAGAGAGAGAGACCGAGTGAGAAAGTGAACAAGAGCGAGCGTGAAAGTTAATCAAATTGCTTATTTAAAATATATACCACATAACATATAAGAAAAAAACAGAGAATACCAGTCAACCATCTGAATTTGCTGTGAAGTTTACCACATAATCAAGTCTTAGTACTCGTCCACGATCCGATGAGAAATGATGTACTCGCTAAGACAGACCAGTCAATAATAATAGAGATAAATAATAATAGAGATAAAGCGGAAAAGCTAGCTACTACGTAGTACGTATATCTAGTTGGCCAACTTGGCCTTTCACAGCTTCAGACAACAGCAAACCAAAACAGTTACGAAAACATCGTGACACGTCTGTGATGGCTGTGACCATTTTACACCGTTGATCAAGAATAATAAAAAAGTGCTGTGTGTAGGCCCCATTGCACAATTTGATAATTGATATGGTGGGCTGCGTTGCCTGTGGCAGAGAGTTTTTAAATAAAAATGCTGACAATTCATACGCAGACTCTATTGAACACTCTACGGAAATAAATACAAGATTTTGTACAATTTTGTTTACGAAAAAGCCAGATGGAACTTTCCTTCATTGGCCAAAAAAGAATAAAGTCAAGTCAATAGCAAATGAGTTTTCTTATTTTATAGAAGTCTTAGCCCCCGCAGTAGCATTAGCCTAGCCCAATTTACCTATTCAACAAAATAATGTGACTTTTTCTTTTTTTCTTTTTCTTTTTTATTTGTGTGGTTTATTTATTTATTTATTTTTATGAGTGTTGTATTACAATTTTGTTAATGTCATTGTCAGGTAATTGCATGTCTTCAAGTAAAAAAAAAGTTTTTTTTTTTAAAAAAGAGATTCAACTTATAACGTTCGTTTCAGATAATATTTTTTTTCATCAGACTAAATCACCAATTAATTTTTAGTGTAAGTAGAAATTGAACTCCAGATCTCTTATTCAACCATCAAAGACTTTACCAATTGAACTAATTGAAACCTAAAAAAAATAAGTGATGTATAGTAGTCTTATTCTTTATTCTTTTTCTTTTTTTGGAGTGAATATTCATTAATTATACTTTTTGTTTGTTTTTTATATAGATTTATGGAAGACCTAAATGATAGTAACTTTGCTTTCATAATAAAATTTGTACTCCCTCAATCCTAATTTATATATCATAGTATGAAGTGATACAATTATTAATTGGGTTGTTTTTGTTAATTGGGTAGGGCTAGTTCCCTTCTCTAGTGTCTCTCTATTGGTTACTCAAGTTATGGAGAGAAATGATTAGGCAAACCCTTCTTAACATCTTTTGTACTATGCTATTAATAAATAATGTTTTTATTCAACTTATATATATATATATATATTATAGGGACCAGATTTGAGTCCCTAGGCCAACAGGTTGATGGATTTAATTCCAAAAAATCCAAAACAATGAATTTGTAAAAAATGAGTTGGAAAACTGGGTTTTAATAGATTTAAATGACAAGAAAATGTAAATGGACAGGTTTATGCTGAAGAAAATCGTTATCAGCAAAGTCCGAGAAGATCTGTTCTTATATATTTATTTCAGGTTTGATTATAAAGTCAGTTCTTGATACTACAGTCTTTTTTCTTAGTTTTTTGATCCTCTTCTTTTCATCTTTTTCCTTCACATGCATGCCAGATGGTTGGTGTTGATCCTTGTCTTATCAGCACCTCCTTTAAGTCTTCATGTAGTAGCTGTAAGGCTGAAAATCACTGTTTAGGTATCATTATCACATTAATGCGGCTAGAGAGTTAGCTGCAGTGCATTTAATGTGGTGGTAGCAGTTTTCTCCTTAGATATTTTATGACTCCTCCCTCTCTAATGTCTTTGTAATGCTTATCCGTACTAATAGAACTTCCTGAAACGTTACCCTGGGTGACAGACCATCTCTTCGGACCTCGGCTTTGGCTAGTCAATGATGCATTTATTCTCGGCCTACCCTCTTGAGCCCTTACGACCAAAACTAACTTTTTTATTTACTAATATAGTCTCTTCTAATCAAGATTTCTTTTTCTCGGACAACCTTTCATCCTCGGTTTGGGCTACAAGCCCAAAATGTAAATAGGTAATGAACCCTTGGGCCGAATACCCCTACATATATATATATATATATATTAGTGATCATTTTAAAATATTTTTTATTTTAAATAAGAGGTTAAAACAGCAAACCAAAACAGTTACGAAAACATCGTGACACGTCTGTGATGGCTGTGACCATTTTACACCGTTGATCAAGAATAATAAAAAAGTGCTGTGTGTAGGCCCCATTGCACAATTTGATAATTGATATGGTGGGCTGCGTTGCCTGTGGCAGAGAGTTTTTAAATAAAAATGCTGACAATTCATACGCAGACTCTATTGAACACTCTACGGAAATAAATACAAGATTTTGTACAATTTTGTTTACGAAAAAGCCAGATGGAACTTTCCTTCATTGGCCAAAAAAGAATAAAGTCAAGTCAATAGCAAATGAGTTTTCTTATTTTATAGAAGTCTTAGCCCCCGCAGTAGCATTAGCCTAGCCCAATTTACCTATTCAACAAAATAATGTGAATTTTTTTTTTTAATTTATTTGTGTGGTTTATTTATTTATTTATTTTTATGAGTGTTGTATTACAATTTTGTTATTGTTATTGTCAGGTAATTGCATGTCTTCAAGTATGTGATGTATGCGTTATTAAAAAATTAAAAAAAAAAGTTTTTTTTTAAAGAGAGATTCAACTTATAACGTTCGCTTCAGATAATACTTTTTATTATCAGACTAAGATATCAATTAATTTTTTGTGTAAGCAGAAATTGAACCCCAAATCTCTTATTTAACCATCAAAGACTTTACTAATTAAACTAATTGAAACTTACCAAAAAAAATAAGTGATGTATAGTAGTCTTATTCTTTGTTCTTTTTCTTTTTTTGGAGTGAATATTCTTTAATTATACTTTTTGTTTGTTTTTTTATATAGATTTATGGAAGACCTAAATGATAGTAACTTTGCTTTTATAATAAAATTTGTACTCCCTCAATCCTAATTTATATATCATAGTATGAAGTGATACAATTATTAATTGGGTTGTTTTTGTTAATTGGGTAGGGTTAGTTCCCTTCTCTAGTGTCTCTCTATTGGTTACTCAAGCTATGGAGAGAAATGATTAGGCAAACCCTTCTTAACTTCTTTTGTACTATGCTATTAATAAATAATGTTTTTATTCAACTTATATATATATATAAATATATATTATAGGGATCAGATTTGAGTCCGTAGCCCAATAGGTGGATGGATTTAATTCTAAAAAACCCAAAACAATGAATTTGTAGAAAATGAGTTGGAAAACTGGGTTTTAATAGATTTAAATGACAATAAAATGTAAATTGATAGGTTTATGCTAAAGAAAATCGTTATCGACAAAGTCCGAAGAGATCTGTTCTTATTTATTTATTTCAGGTTTGATTATAAAGTCAGTTCTTGATACTACAATTCTTTTTCTTAGTTTTTTGATCCTCTTCTTTTCATCTTTTTCCTTCACATGCATGCCAGATGGTTGGTGTTGATTCTTGTCTTATCAGCACCTCCCTTAAGTCTTTATGTAGTACCTGTAAGGCTGAAAATCACTGTTCAGGTATCACTTCCACATTAATGCAGCCAGAGAGTTAGCTGCAGTGCATTTAATGCGGTGGTAGCAGTTTTTCCTTAGATATTTTAGGACTCCTCCCTGTTTGATGTCTTTGTAATGCTTATCCGTACCAATAAAACTTCCTGAAACGTTACCCTGGGTGACAGACCATCTCTTCGGACCTCGGCTTTGGCTAGCCGAGGATGCATTTATTCTCGGCCTACCCTCTTGAGCCCTTACGACCAAAACTAACCTTTTTATTTACTAATACAGTCTCTTCTAACCAAGATTTCTCTTTCTCGGACAACCTTTTGTCCTCGGCTTGGGCTACAAGCCCAAAATGTAAATAGGTAATGAACTCCTGGGCCCAATATCCCTACATATATATATATATATATTAGTGATCATTTTAAAATATTTTTTATTTTAAATAAGATGTTACACAGTTATTAATAAAAATAACTTTAAAAAATGTAAGAATAATATAGAAATTAAATAAGTAATAATAATTTCTGTGGGGGATAAGATGATCAGGCCCAAGTTAATGGGCCGAACACCAACGAGAAGACTGTTTCACATCCGAAGAGAAGGATGCGGAGAATGCAAGGCCCAGGTTGGATTGGAATCCTCTTGGAAGGGGATCATCTCTGTCCGAGGAGGATATCTCCAGTCCGAGGAGGACATCTCCTGTCCGAGGAGGATGTTTTATTCTGATCTGATGTCAGAGACTAATTAAGTAGGGGAAAAGCCTGGTTGATTGTCCGAGGACTCCACCTGATCAAGATAAGCTCAAAGCATATTCATGAACGATAAAGATGAGGAAATATCTGAGGGAAAGGCTGCTGCCACCGTATTCAATGCATTACAACAGCTTTTCTGGCCGCATTTATGTGGAGAAGACCTTTGAACAGTGCCTCCTAACCTACCGCCACTCACACAGAGACGAAAAGAAGCTGCCTGACGTGACAGGTACTTGACGTATTCAATGCATTACAACAGCTTTTCTGGCCGCATTTATGTGGAGAAGACCTTTGAACAGTGCCTCCTAACCTACCGCCACTCACACAGAGACGAAAAGAAGCTGCCTGACGTGACAGGTACTTGATCAAGTTTATGGATGGGGAGCACATGGACGATGGAGATGAGGGTGAGAGTGATTATATAATAGAGGGAGAGGGTTTGAAACAAACCATGAAATGTATGGAAACTGATCAATGAATAGTAAAAAGAGTGATAATATTTTGTTGTGAATCCCTTGTCAACTCTAGTTCTTCAACCCATACTCTACAAATTAATTGTCTTTGGGTTTACGTAAAGAATTTGAACCCTACAATTTCAATTAAAATTTTTTTATTTGGTGACACTTCCACTTCAAAAATGAAAAAAAAAAATCAAATTAATATGAATAGAATAACTTTCCTAACGCGTACGTCAAGGTCTTTTTTTATTAACAAAAAAAAGAAACATGTTTTCATTAGAATTTAAATTAAGTGTAGTAGTTTAAGAATTTTTTTATTATATTTATTAAAAGTAATATGTTAAATAATGCTCGCCATATAAAAAGGGAAAATTTTGCAGATTTTTAAATATAATCAATGTAAATATATGTGTCTGGACTCTAGAGCGTGGAGGGCGGAGACGCCATTGACTTTGTTTGGTTCACTTTACTCCCTTGTTAAGAGAACCCGAATAAAATGGAGAGAATCTGATGTGACTTGTGGGGTCTTCTTGAAAGCCTGCCAATAAAAAAATGTGCTGGTTCATTTTCAAACCTAAAAATATATCTAAACCCACTAAGTTTTAAATATATGTCACGCAGACCAATAGACCATGATGTTGGAGGATAAAGATAATGAAAAATATATAATGGAGAAGGACTAATTATTCAAGACAAGAAAAAGAAAAAGGGTAGGGGGGAGGGGGACACATCGATAACTTTGTTGGAGAGATATTTATGATAATATTTAGTGAGCTTTTAAGTGAGTTTTTTTTTTTTAATCTTATTTTATTTTTTGAAAACGAGACTATTCAAATTTTTTTGAGTATCTAACTATTTCTTTTAATGTATGCAGTCCTCTCATCCCACATATACTGAATTATTACGGAAAATAATCTTATAGAGGTGGCTCCAAAATAAGGGCAAGAAGTTTTGAACTCAATATTCAAAAGATCTTACAAACCGCCTAGTCAAATATAACATCTTCCAACCTATCAAAAAAAAAAAAATATATATATATATATATAACATCTTCTTTATTTTTAGAAAGATGTTGATATTGGTTAAAATTGCATTATGTAAATTTAATTAAAATTCATTTTAGGTCTTTAAGTTTACCTTCATTTTTTTTTTTTTTATTGGAGAGCTCTACAAAACGCAATCCTAACAAATGAAAATCTTGGTCGTAGAGGAGTACCAATGGAGCCTTGGTGTGTTTTACGCAAATTGCAATCAAAGTCTACAAATAAAACATATTCTTTGGGAGTGCAACCTGGTTCAAGCTCAGGCCTGATGGTTTGAGTTGCAGTCCATTGATGGATGGAACCAAAACCTTCAGAAAATTTTTGGCAATGTCTTGGAGTATATGGAGAAGATGGAAATTCGGTGCATCATGAGGATAAAGCATATCGAAATGGAATGTAAAGAAAATATTGCATTCTTCTATGACTTTACTGGAGGATTTTATTAGACAAATGGCCACAGAGAGAAATAAAGAGCAATAGAAACATGTATAAGTTGAACGTGCGGATGGAGCTACTTTTCATCAGATTTATTGGGTGTAGGGGCAATCATTCGCAATTCTATGGGCTTACCATTTACCAATGGTGATGTTAAGTGGACAAATATGTTTAATCTTTAATTGGATTTTTTTAATTTAAAAAAAAAATTCAAAAAATTTACAGGTACAAAATTTTGAAGTAAAATATTTTCAAATGTAAAATATTTTGCATGTAAAACATTTTCAATAAAATATTTTCAAGTGTTTGGTATAACAAATAAATTTTTTTAAGAAAACCACCAAAATTGGTGGCTTTAACTACCAGAGCCGCTAGTGCCGAAGGTTCGGTGACTAAATCGCTGGAACCGACAACCAAAATGGTGGCTCTAGCAACATATTATCAGCGATTGGCGTCAAAACAATGCTGCGATTACTGGGCCACTAACATTAGAGGTCGGAATGGTGTCTTTAGCTATCGGAATGATGATATCTATTATCAAATCTTTGGTATCAATCACCGAAACGGTGTCTTCGGTACTAGTTGCTCAACCCACTAGACCTGTGATCTAGCTACCAAATGGGGTGAGGGAAGCCACTGTATGTTTTTATAAAACGTTTTACCAAATTTTTAAAGGATAAACATTTTACATATTTTTATAAGAGATTTTATAGTTAACGGAAAATATTTTACAAGTTTGAACATATTTTACTTTAAAACCAACGGAGCATTAATAATAACTTAGAGGATGCAATTTGCATTTTTGCCTAAAAGTCATACCCAATTTTGTGGGCTCACCAATAACGTTAAGGAAAAGGACTCACAAAGTTTTTTTTATAAGATATAAATTATACTCTAACCTAATCTAAATGTATATGTGTACGAAACTCCCTCCTAAGAACTTGAATCCCGTCTCTTACTTCTCACACCCCACAAGTATTTATACTTGTGAAGTGACCATTGCACGTCAAGGGTGGGTGGTGGTAGGACTCTCAAAGTTTCAATTTCATTTGAAGTGGAGAATATATTTAAATAATTAATTGAATTTTTTTAATTTAAAAAAGGAAGAAGAATTTAGACATTTAGGGTGTGTTTGAATATCGCTTATTTTGCTGAAAACTGAAAATATTGTGGCAAAATAATTTTTAAATATGTAAATAGTGCCGTGGAACCCATTTTTAATGAAAGTTTTGTTGAAAAAAGAGGTTTGTGGGTCATGTAAATAATGTACGAGACCCACTGAAAAGCATCACAGCCACAGAATGTGCTTCTCCAAAAAAAAAAAAAAATGCAGATACAAACATTATAATCTGAATCTAAATGGGTACTTCATGGCAACATTTAATGAAAGATGATTAAAAGAGGGGAAGAACTTAGACACTTAATGGAATTTAATAGAAGTTAACAAAAATAACTTAACTAAATAATTTTAAATTTAAAAAAATCAATTAAATTAAAATAAAGTTAAATACTTTAAATAAATTTTGGTCAAACTGCATTTGAAGCACAATAATAGGTACTCCCCCCATGCTAATATGAAGAAAGGGGTCTCAGATATTCCGTGAGGATGGACTTTTCCAACCAAACTACCTCTTCCACCAAATTTCTATTAAACTTGGCCGGTGAACAGTATTTGACTATTTTCAGTGCATTGAATGCAAAAGACAAAACCGCATGTCCAGCTGTAACTCTCTGTACTTTAAACGCACTATATGTCCAGTCCAGGTCGTGAATTATTCGATCCCAGGAGAGTCAAGCTTTGCATGAAAGCCACCTTCAATAATTAGCTACCATTAAAAGTGTTCATCTCAGTTGGTTCAAAAATTCTTAGTAATTTTAGCATCGTAACCTATTTTTTTATTTTACATATTTATTTTTTAAAATATTACATATCAAATTATATATTTTATACTTTTTAAAAAATAATTATTTATTTTATACTATATTTTATAAAAATATCAAATTTAAATTTCTATTAAACTTGGCCGGTGAACAGTATTTGACTATTTTCAGTGCATTGAATGCAAAAGACAAAACCGTATGTCCAGCTATAACTCTCTGTACTTTAAACGCAATATATGTCCAGTCCAGGTCGTGAATTATTCGATCCCAGGAGAGTCAAGCTTTGCATGAAAGCCACCTTCAATAATTAGCTACCATTAAAAGTGTTCATCTCAGTTGGTTCAAAAATTCTTAGTAATTTTAGCATCGTAACCTATTTTTTTATTTTACATATTTATTTTTTAAAATATTACATATCAAATTATATATTTTATACTTTTTAAAAAATAATTATTTATTTTACACTATATTTTATAAAAATATCAAATTTTCTTAATTTTTAAATTTTTTTTTCTTTTTTTACACACAATAAATACTATTTACTATCTTTCTTCATTCACATGACACGTAAAATAAAAAATAAAATAAAAAAACTAAATGAAAAATAAATAATATCAATGTAAATTTACAAATTAAAGTTACTATAATAACCATATATTTTTACAAAACTTTACGTAACTTGATGCGGGTGAATATCAAGCTCAGTTGGCAAAATGTTCGCACTTTTTATATTATACAAGTACTAATATTTGTGCTCTAAAGCCCGCTTTTACAGCAAATTCACCGACTCTTTCTACCTGCCAAAATATATCATATTTAGATTTATAAAAGTGCGTGTGACATTTTAGATATTATTTTAATTAAAAAATTTTAACTTATGAATTTTGGCCTAATTATATTATAATGATTAAAAAAATTTATAATTTTCATTATATGAAACTTAACTACCCATACTTATGAGTATTGAGTGCCACAAGTCACTAGCAAGGAGAGCTCAGCATTATTTATAACATATAAATTGATATTGATGTTGGGTATACACATGTGGGTGAAGTCTCACAATTTTCCTTTCATATAATCATACGCAAGTATTGAGTGCCACAAGTCACTAGCAAGGAGAGCTTAGCATTATTTATAGCATATAAATTGATATTGGTGTTGAGTATACACATGTGGGTGAAGTCTCATATTGAATAATGATGAGAATAATGAGTAGTTAATATAACATAATTGAACACATACCATTGGGCTTAGATCTTTTGGATTAAAGTGTGCCTCTATAGGGTGTGTTTATTTGGAGGTAAAATAGAGTAGATGAAAAACTTTTGAGAGAAAATAATAATAAAAACTTTTTTGGAGTGTGTTTGGTTGGATGGGAGGAAGAAAAATAAATGGTAGGACTCAAGTATTTTCTTCTTGAGTCTACCAAAAAGTTTTCTCCCCAAAATGGGGAGAAAACTAAAAGGGGGAAGCTCATGAAAAATACCTCTCACGTTGGATTTCACCTCCAACATGTTGGCTTCTTTTTTTTTTCTTTTTTTTGATTTTTTCTCCCTGTTAATGGGTTGGTTTTTTTTTTTTTTTTTTTCTTTGTTAACTTGTTGGCTTCTTTTTTCTTTCTTTGTTATTGTGTTGGCTTTTTTTTTTTTTTTTTTTTTAATGAAGTGTCCATCTATACACAATTGTTTTTAAAAGTATAACGTGTTACCTTTTGTTTTATTTAATAGGGACATGATGATAAATTTATACAAACTTTATTTTCAATCAAACAAAAAAGTTTTCTATTCCTCTACTTTTCCACCCTCCTAACCAAACACAAATGAGGGAAACTAAAAACTTTTATATTCTCTCACTTTTCCATCCTCTCTCTATTTTCTATCCTCCCACTTTTCCATCCTCCCAACCAAACGGATCCTATATGTTATATTAATTACTTAAGGAGGCTCATCAAGATGTTTATCTCCCCAACAAGTGATATTAGAGCTCATGGTGGTGTGGGGCAAAGGAGGCAAGGTTATCGATGTTCCTCTCGCAGTTGGAGCAGGAACGGGGTGTGTGTACTTAGAGCCCTTTCGTTAATGGAGCAAAGATGGGTCCCTTTTGCAAAGGACGGTATATTGCACCAAATAAGCCCATAAAACCCACACAAATGATCTTGAAAAATGCCCAATAAAGGATATTTTTCAATGGTGCTATACAACAATGACGGTGAGGTGCAAGGTTCCCATGGAAAAAGGCGTGTTGGGTTGACACGTGGGGGCTTATGGATGATGCATTAGTGAAGGAAAAAACCATTAGGTAAAGGAGAGTGAGTATGACTTGTTCATTGCCTATAGAGAGGTTTTGAAGCCCACAGAGAGGCAGAGACTCACATGTGAATAATAATGAGAAAAATGAGTAGTTAATATAAAACAATTGAACACATACCTATTGGGTTTAGACATTTTTGGGTTACAGTGTGTCTCTATATATTATATTAATTACTCAAAGAGGCTCCTCAAGATGTTTATTTCCCCAACAATCAGTTAGTCATAAAAATGTAACTTTTTTTTAATTAAAAAAAAAATGTAACTCTTTAATACAAGACATGTGTCATCGATATATAATGTTTGAATGAAGAACATGTAACCTAGTGTCAATCACTTACCTCAATAGTTAAATAGTTAAAAGTTAAAAAGGATGGCACCATGTTGAAACCTCTAAAAAATTTGCTTCTCATAAAATATGTTGAAAGAAGAGGATAAAATAATTTAGAAAGTTGTAAACAAGAAAGAGAGAAAACATAAGGGTTACTTGGTTCGACTTGATAGGTTATGTTCACAAGACAAAACCCTTGGGGCTATATCTTTACAGTATTCTTGATTGCATTGAACCCTAGTAGGATATATATAAAAGTTAGGGTTAGCCCTTCATGGGCTTACAATATATTTGTTTGTTTGTCCATTACCTTAACATAAAACCATATCATTCTCAAGCTTGAACATCATAGTCATCATTTTAACAATTACAATTGCAATTACTTCAATTATCTAAATGTATAATGTTTCGTTATCTTCCCAACCTTTCACCTTCCTCATCCCCCCTTTATTGGTGAATATATTTCTTTTTCCCCTTCCCCTCCATATATTTTTTATATGAATATGTTCTTTGTTTGTCCTTATAACCAATAAGCTTAAAATTTGTGATGGAGAATTTTGTTTCACTACTGCATTTTTGTTTTTGTTCTCCACAATATCAAATGTGTATGTGTATATATATATATATCTCACATTTTCAATTTGTCTCTAACCTTATTCTCTTATTGGTTGTAATACTTTTTATTTTACAAATTGATTTTTGTATGTGAAATTTATGGTTGAACGATATTTGTAGCCAAAGATTGATTTACTTTTTTTTTTTTAATTGTTTAAAAATGGTTGTTATTATTTGATGTTAATGTGGCTAAGTCATGCTAAACAATAAAGATCATTGGATTGGGAACTTCCTCATCCAAACTACATAGTCGGAGACATTTATGGAATATCTAGCTAAACTATGAATAACTTATTTNGAGTTGATCATTGAGTCTTTGAAGGCAGGTGGCAATACTATTGCTTCAGTGGAGCCACTAATGCAGGATGCCATTGCATTTTTCAATTTATATTCAAAATTGCTATATTCTTATTGTAGAAGAGAAGGAAATAAGTTAATTCATAGTTTAGCTAGATATTCCATAAATGTCTCCGACTATGTAGTTTGGATGGAGGAAGTTCCCAATCCAATGATCTTTATTGTTTAGCATGACTTAGCCAATTTGGTAACCCAATTTTAATAAAATTTCAAGTTCATTCTCAAAAAAAAAAAAAAAAAAAAAAAACTGGTGGGTGATGTTTAGTTAATTTCATTATTTCATATAATTTCTGTCTAATTGTGATTCAAATCTTTATTCCTATTTGCATGATTGTGAAATTTAGGGTGTATATGAAAGTTTTTAAGAATTACGTCAAATTTTTTGTTGGAATTTTTTAAGTTTCTCCACAAATTCTATACGACCCTTCCTCTTTTTTTTTTTCTTTTTTTTTTAAGAAGAACCCTTCCTATTATTGAACAAAAGTTTTAGTTCCATTTTAGGCAAGTGCAACTTCCTAAATAATGATTACATATTGTTTTATATATTATTATTGAAATCCACCGACTAACATACATGGTAAAAAAAATTGTTTTATATATTTAAAGATTTTTTTTTATTTTTTATTTTTTATTTTTATACAAGATAGAATTCTACTCTAGCCTAGTCTAAGTATATATGTGTGTGAAGCTCCCTCCTAGAGACTTGAACTCTGACTCTTGCCCCCCCACACTTCACAAGCATTTATACTTATGGAGTGACCATCGCACCAAGGATGTGCAGTGGTAATAAATTTTTTTTTTTTATGCTTCATTTTTTTCCATAATTTGTATCTCTTTATTATTAAAGAAAATTTTTTGTCATGTCTCTTTCTTTCCTTCACATTAAAAATAATTTACATATTGTTCTTCTAGAATTTTATATATTGTAGTATTTTTAAGATAATTTCTATAGTACATTCTCAAAAAAGAAAAAAAAAAAAAAGAAAAGAAAAAGAAGAAGATAATTTCTATCGTAGTTGAAAGAATTTTAATAAAGCAAAAGTATTGTCCCAAGTTTTATTTATTGTTTCACTAATAATGCCTATTTATTAATTTGCAACGATTGGAAGCAAAAGCAATAATTTTATTTTCCTTGATTATAATTATGATTTTGTTATTTACAATTATTATTTCTACTTAATATTTTTAAAATAAAAATACTTATAAATTCCCATGCTAACATGCATGGATCACAATAATAACAATATTAATTTACAAACATATATATATATATATATATTTAAAAGGCAACTAATGGGCCTATAACTAGTAGTTAATATGAAAAATACTACATCACAAGATTTTTACAACAAATTCTAGTTGAAAAATTGTTATTGATTATAATTTGTGCCTACACTAAATTTTTTTTTTCCATCAATAACAACTAGTAAAACTAAAAACTTATCACTTAGAGTCCGTTTGGATACAACTTATTGTTGCTGAAAGTTGCTAAAAACTGATTGTTGCTGAAAACACTGTAGCAAAATAATTTTTAAATGTGTGAATAGTACCGTGAGACAAAAATTGTTTTATATATTTAAAGATTTTATTTTTATTTTTATTTTTATTTTTATACAAGATAGAATTCTACTCTAGCCTAGTCTAAGTATATATGTGTGTGAAACTCCCTCCTAGAGACTTGAACTCTGACTCTTGCCCCCCCACACTTCACAAGCATTTATACTTATGGAGTGACCATCGCACCAAGGATGTGCAGTGGTAATAATTTTTTTTTTTATGCTTCATTTTTTTCCATAATTTGTATCTCTTTATTATTAAAGAAAATTTTTTGTCATGTCTCTTTCTTTCCTTCACATTAAAAATAATTTACATATTGTTCTTCTAGAATTTTATATATTGTAGTATTTTTAAGATAATTTCTATAGTACATTCTCAAAAAAGAAAAAAAAAAAAAAGAAAAGAAAAAGAAGAAGATAATTTCTGTCGTAGTTGAAAGAATTTTAATACAGCAAAAGTATTGTCCCAAGTTTTATTTATTGTTTCACTAATAATGCCTATTTATTAATTTGCAACGATTGGAAGCAAAAGCAATAATTTTATTTTCCTTGATTATAATTATGATTTTGTTATTTACAATTATTATTTCTACTTAATATTTTTAAAATAAAAATACTTATAAATTCCCATGCTAACATGCATGGATCACAATAATAACAATATTAATTTACAAACATATATATATATATATATATTTAAAAGGCAACTAATGGGCCTATAACTAGTAGTTAATATGAAAAATACTACATCACAAGATTTTTACAACAAATTCTAGTTGAAAAATTGTTATTGATTATAATTTGTGCCTACACTAAATTTTTTTTTTCTCCATCAATAACAACTAGTAAAACTAAAAACTTATCACTTAGAGTCCGTTTGGATACAACTTATTGTTGCTGAAAGTTGCTAAAAACTGATTGTTGCTGAAAACACTGTAGCAAAATAATTTTTAAATGTGTGAATAGTACCGTGAGACTCACTTTTAATATTAAATATTGCGTGAACAGTCCATGAACAGTATGTAAACAATACATGCACTGTTATAAACAGTATTTTTTGTCCCACAAAGTCAGCAAAAGTGGGCCAAAAAAGAAGAAGAGGAAAACGCAAAGGAGAAAACGCGCCGCAACATTGAGCGCAATCCAAACCCACACTTAGACAAAAAATTTCTTCTGTGAAATTATTGTGTTTGAATTTTTTTTCAATTATAATTATACTGTATACATATTTTAAGTTCAAACTGCTAAGAGTCTTGTATTTTAATTGGTATCTTTTTATGCATAAAGTACTTAAGAGTTTAGAAAAAAAAAATTGTAGCAATATAGTGTGAGTTTGGATTGCGCTCAATGTTGCGGTGCGTTTTCTCCTTTGCGTTTTCCTCTCTTTTTTTTTTTTTTGGCCCGCTTTTGCTGACTTTGTGGAAAAAAATACTATTCATGACTGACTTTGTGAAAAAAAAATACTATTCATGATAGTGTATATACTGTTCACATACTGTTTATGTACTGTTCATGTAATATTTAATATTAAAAATGCGCCCCACAGTACTATTCACACGTTTAAAATTTTTTTTTCCTACAGTATTTTTAGCAATAATCAGTTTTTAGCAACTTTCAGTAACAATAAGTTGTATCCAAACGGACCCTATAGTGTAATTATGTATAAAAAATAAATAAATTAATTAATTAAAAAAAAAAGTGTAAGCAAGCAAGTTCGTTCGGACCAATGGGCTCCCTGGCGTGTGCGCAGCACATCTATGACGAATCACATTTAAATTGCTGGGAAACAGTGGTTTTACGGTAAAACAACGCGGGTTACGCGGCCTTACGCGGCCTTATCTATCGGAATGGTTGACTAGAAATGTCTTTGTCAGTTAAGTATTTCCTTGTACTCTTTATAATAAACTAGAGATGGTGATTGACATGATAAATAAAACAATGAAGAGTCTGGCTTTTGCATGAGAAAGGGAAGTTCATGAAATTTTTTTTTTTTTTTTTTAAGAGAGTTTCAACCTATAACGTTCATTTTTGATGATAAAGAGCTATTATCAAATCAAAACACTAATCGGTTTTTGGTATTAGCGGAGATTGAATCCTAGATCTCTTATTCAACCATCAACGCCTTTATCAGTTGAGCTAATTGGAATTCACTCCAAGAACTAAATTTGAGTAGGATTAATTATACAATGTTCACCAACTAAATTTAGGATAAGGATCGTAATCAAGTTGAGAAAAGTTTAAGATTATTCATTTAATTTTATTTCGGCCACTACTTATGCCTAAACTTAATTTTCATGAGTCAAGCTCTGATTGGAGAGTTCTTGGACCCAAGTTTTTGAGAGGAAGTTGAGTATGGAATTCCTTCATTATTGGGTTCTTTGAGAAGGTTACTGTTTTGTCCTCTAATTAAAATAAAATTTGTAGTAGTAAGCAATAGTCATGGCTAAGTAGTGTATTGGAGAGATAAACACCTTGGGGAATCTCCTTAACTAATTAATATAACATATAGAGACACACTTTAACCCAAAGGGCCTAAACCCAATGAGTATATATTCAATTATGTTATATTAATTACTCATTCTTCTCTTCTAAAAAAAAAAAATACTCATTCTTCTCATCATTATTTAATGTGGGACTTCATTTACACGTGTATACTCAACAATCTCTCCTTCACGTGTAAGTCTCTACCTCTCTGTGGGCTTCAAGTCTTCTTTGTGGGCCACGAACAAGTGCTACTCACTCCCTTTTGCTTAGAGGGTTTTTTCCTTCATTAGTGCATCATCCATGCATATGCCTCCACGTGTTATCCCGCACGTCTTTTTCCATGAGAACCTTACACCTCAACATCATCGTTGTCTAACACTATTGACAAATATTATTAACAAATATCCTTTGTTAGGCATTTTCCAAGATTGTTTCTGTGTAGGCTTTATGGGTTTGCTTGGTGCAATATACTGTCCCTGCTCCAACTACGAAAGGGACCTATCTCTACTCCATTTGCAAAAGGGTTTCAAGTACATACATCCTGCTTCTGCTCTAACTACAAAAGGAACTTTAATAATCTTACCACCTTTGCCCCATACCAAAATTGGCTCTGATACCACTTGTTGAGGATATAAACATCTTAAGAAGTCTCCTTGAGTAATTAATATAACATATAGTGACACACACGTGTGAGAATGTAAGATAGTGTAGGGAAAATAATATGAAGATTTATAACAAAATGTTGGACAAATTTAGAGGACTAAAATAGTTGAAATAGTATAAAGAATGTAATAGTATAAGAAAAATAATTTGCATGAAGTGATAAAAGGTTGTTTAAGAGTCTACGCTTAGGTGCACTTTGTGGCGCTAGTTAGCGGCGGCTCCAAGGATTGTTTTTAGGGGGATTAGTAAGAAGATGAATTTTGAGTAAAAGATGAATCTTGCGGCCAACGTGATTTACTTATTACAAATTTGTCCATAGTATGTACTAGCAAAAGAATAAAGGATGAGAAGTACTATGTTCACAATATTTTTTACAACAAAATCTTAGGTGATAAGTTATTATTGGTTCTAATTTAAATCCATTACTGAAATTACTTTTTTGCTAATTGATAATAGCCAGTAACAATATACCATTTACGATTTGTTGAAAATGTTGTAGATATAGCATTCTCATGAAAGAAAAATTATAAGTTTATTTGGCATATTGTTTCTTAATTCAATGAACATACTAATTATTGTTGTTAAGATTAAATCCTGAAAACTATCTATTGTTTTTAAATATACAATAAACATATTAATTATTCTTTTTAAGTGAATTGTAAACAGTATTTAAATAAAATAAAATTTTATCTATTGTTTATTTCAAATTTGTTAATATTTATGAGGTTTAAGATGAACAAATTTTTACTTTGTTCTTGAACCTTTTTTTTAAAAAAGACTAAAATATTTTAAGAGAATTATATTAATTATATTCGAACTTATTTCAGCTCATAAAAAAATTTACGTTCAGAGTGTTCAATTTTTTTTTTTTTTAAGAGGGTCAATTAAAATAAAATAAAATTATATTAATTTTTTTTTTGACAAAGCCGCCCGCCACTGGTGCTGCTAATAATGCATTGCTTGTGAGACTTCAACATTTGGTGTATCGCATCTAGAGCAGCGGCTCACCCTTTAGCCATTGCATTTAATCATTCAAAGATAGCTGCTATCACGTGGAGTTCATGGGTTGAATTTCACCCTATTGAGTATTGGTCATATCTAACATTCCTTTTATTGTTGGACTTGATGCTCAACTTGATTACAGCCATAACTAAATCAATCTCAATTTGATTACAGCCATAACTAAATTAAAATGTATAATTAAAATTTCAATTCGTAAATTTTATATAATATTTAGATTAGATGATAAATTTTAATCTAGTGCAGTATCCATTTTATTTTGGAGATTTTTTATAATTACGTGGCAATGCATGCAGTCTTAATTTTCTTATTATTGAGAAATATGAAAGATTGATATAAAAAGATCAGTGGTGGAACTAGTAATTTATCATTAGGGGGTCAAACATAAAATTAGATAACTAATTTTTTTTTTCTTTTCCTATATATTAATTATATCCATACTACGTATAAAATATAAAATAGTAATGTACATACAATTTAATAATCAATATACAAGTTTTTTTTTTTTTTTTTTTAATTTTTATAGAGAATCAAGACCAATCTTATTAATATGCAAGATTGAGAAGATCAGCCATGTAAATAGGTTCAACGTCTGGTGGGACATCTTCCATCCAGACAGACAAAGGTGGAGAAAGAGGCGCTCTTCTCGCAAGAGAATGAGTTACCTTGTTACAGGAACGACTTACATGAGAGAATTTTAAGTCAGAAAGATATGGAGCTAAGAATAAAATGTCATTTGCTATGTGGCTGTACTGAGCAAGAGAATGAGTTCCCTTCTTCAGGGTCTGCATCAACACTGCCAAATCGCCCTCCAAAACAACTCCATCAATTCCAATTTCCACTGCCAACTCCAATGCCCTCCTAGCTACCAAAGTCTCAACCTTAACTACGGAGTAAGGTAGAGAAATCAACTGTGAGAGAGAGGCCATGACCAAACCCTCTGAGTTGCGAATGACCACATCAAGTCCTGCTTTATCCTCCTTCACAAAAACAACCCCATCAAAGTTAATTTTGTACCATGACAAATCAGGGGCTGTCCACGAACCAACCCGAGCTGCAGCTGCTGCACTACGAGTTTGATGAGGGGCTTATGCTTCGAGCTTCCTCTCCACTGCCTTCTCCAGAAGTTGACTAAAGGTGTAGATAGCTTTTCCTAATCGAAGATTATTTCGTCGATTCCAAAGGTCCCAAACCACCCATCCAAATAATTCTGGTTCATTGTTTTTTGCCAGAATCATGCCAAGGAAGTTTGTAAAACAAACGGCCTATCTCAAAGAAGCACGGGTCCAGTTTGGTTTCCTTCTCCACATATCTTCGAGCTTGGGACAACCATATAACGTGTGCAACACATCTTCCTTGTGACACTTACACTATTCACATCGATCCTCAGTGATTATTTTTCTTCGCATCAGATTGGCTTTAGTAGGTAGGGAGTTTTGACAGGACCTCCATAGGAAATTGCGAGTTTTGCCAGGACCGTCAAGACCCCAAAGTGTTGTCCACAAAGGCTTCATTGTAGCAGTATTAGAGGGGCCTGATTGTTGCTGCAACACCTCATTCTGCAGAAATTTATATCCTGATTTAATCGAGTAGTCTCCATTAGAGGTAAACAGCCAAATCAAGACATCTTGCTGCTGTGATTTACACAGTGGGATTTTTCTGATTAAGTTGGCCTCAAACTCATAAAATGAATGATCCAAAATATCATCTTTCCACATCCTCTGGTGTTGATCAATCAAATAGCTCACTCTTACATCTTCCTGCCCGTGCAAGATTAGCGATATGATCCTGAGATTACTTATCTCAGGAATCCACCTATCACCCCAAATTCTAACCGAATGCCCATCTCCAATCCTCCATTGTGCCCCCTTCCTAATCACCTCACTGCCACGAATAATGCTCTTCCAAGCATAAGAGGCAATGCTTGGAGCCTTGGCTTGCATTATGGAGCAATTTGGGAAGAATTTTGGCTTGAACACCCTATAAAATAGAGAATGCTCATTGTGCAATAATCTCCAAGTTTGCTTCGCCAAGAGTGCATCATTGAACAAAGATAAATCCTTAAAGCCCATACCCCTTTGACTTTTTGGTTTGCATAGCTCCTGCCACTTAATCCAGTGGATTTTGTGGCTATCTCCTCTTTGACCCTAAAAGAACTTCCGAATAAGTGCCTTAATTTCATGACATAGAGTCCCCGATAGCTTGAAACATGACATTGTATATGTAGGTAATGCTTGGGCCACTGCTTTAATCAAGATTTCCCTCCCCATCTGTGATAGAAGCTTACCTTCCCATCCTTGTATCCTCTTCCGCACCTGTTGTTTTATCTTTGCAAAGCTGTTTTTCTTACTTCTGCCAATAAAAGAAGGTAATCCAAGGTAGCTCTCATATTGATGGATGACCGAGACACAAGAGTTTGCTTGATCACATCTTATGTATCTTGAGGTGTTGATTTACTGAAGAAGAGGTTTGTTTTTGATCTATTTATTTTTTGCCCTGAAGCTCCTTTATAGATTGCCAACAAGTCCAGCAACTTTTGACATTTAGATTCCTTGGCTCTACAAACAATTAGGCTATCATCTGCAAACAAAAGATGAGTTATTTTAGGCCTGGATCTACAAATAGACACCCCTCGAATCTCATCCTTACTTGCAGCTGAACTAATAATGCCATGTAATCCTTCAGTACACATCAGGAAGAGGTAGGAGATAGGGATCTCCTTGCGAAGGCCTCTAGTGGGGATGATGTGTCCATGGGTTCCCCTTGATCAAGACTGAATATGTGGCTGAGGTGATAGACTCCATCATGAGTTAACCCAACGGTCATGAAACCCATTTTTACCAACACTTGCTTCATATACTCCACTCAACTCTGTCTAGGCTTTCTCATGTCAGTTTAAGAGCCATAAAGCCCGTCTTGCCTGTGCAATGATTTCTCATATAATGGAGTGTCTCAAAAGCAACCAATATGTTATCTGTAATCAACCTGTCTGACATGAAAGCACTCTGGTGTTCTGAAATAAGCTGTGGCATAATCTTTTTCAAACGGTTAGCCAAAACTTTAGCAAGAATTCTATATAAAACATTGCTCAAACTAATTGGCCTATATTCAGAGATATATTTTGGGGATTTAACTTTAGGAATTAAAGTTATGAAGGAATGACCAAGGGAAGGAGGTAATGAACCTGAATTCAAGTACTCCAAAATAGGGGATTTTTATTTTTTATTTTTAAGTATTAGTTATATTTGGTCCAAGTTTTAATTCCTACCTCACATGCAAAACTTGATCAAGTTCCACTTGGCCCGACCCATTGAGGCCGAGGGCCAAGTAAAAATGGGGCGGGCCGGCCCAGCTCGACCCATTGCTGAAGAAAGAACTCAAAATGCAAGTCTGCCTATTAACAAACAGAACACAAAAAACCCAATATCTAATAATAACAACATGTGATCGCTCTTCTTCAAGTGGAGATTTTTGGATGGCAACGGTGAAAGATGATTTGTCTGTGTGCGCAAAGTTCACTCTTGGCTTGAGATTCAGTGATGCAACTCTAATCCATTCATGGGTAACTTCTTCAAACTCTTCTTCTTCTGCTTCATCTTTTTTTCTTTTTTTTTTATTAGAACTAAATATCAATTAATTATCCTACTTATCTGTCAAAAATTCTCTAAAAACAAAGAAATACAATTGGTAGCTGAATTCTTTTGATTTATAAGATTTTGGCCAAAATCTCAAAGACACTGACACCAACAGTTCAATCCTATGTAAAAGACAAGAAATTCCCCCTTTTCGGTGTTCATAAATTTAGCTACAAGTTCAGATTTTTGGATGATTGTGCATGTGTCAGCAAAGTTCAGCTACGGCTTCATTCGGCATTGCAATTCTGATCCAGTCATGGGTAACACCTTCTTCATGGTTTAGTGTTATGCATTGAGGAGATTGATGAAAAAAAAAAAAGGGTGTGTGGATTTCTTGTCTTAGTGATTGAAGAAATTTGTGTCATGGAAGAGAGGGAAGACTGTAATGTTAGCACCAGGAGTGGAGGGGAATGAGGTGAGAAATGCTTGCTTTTCTTTCTATCATTGTTAGTCACCAATATGTGTAAGGAAAGAAGAAGGAAATGAAGCCATTTTACTTTTGTTTGCTCTTGGCAGTTCAATTCTGATTCACCTATAGGTAGATTTATATTCCTCTTTTTCTCTTCCTCAGATGCCATGGCGTTTACCTTTTAATCCATGTTCAATAACTTTTATTTTCAACACTTAAGGGTCTAGGAATGTTTTGAATGCTTGAATCCTTTTTTCATTCAACAAGGTTAAGAAGAAATAGGGAAGACCCATGGCTCAAACCACGTAATCCTTTTTTAATTCATCTAATCTTATTGTTATAGAGTTATGTACTTGCTTTGTATCAACTCCTCCGCTGTGATGCCTTACTATGGAAATATCGTGTATTTTTGTCACCATCTTTTAGCCACAAAACCCGTGATCTTTGAGCCCACATCTTTGCCTCCTTGTCCATTAATACATTAATCTCCCCCTCAAGTTGCCTCATATGTTTAGGATCACCCCCTCTGATTGCTTGCTTCTCGGCCTGCACAAGAAGTTTTCGCTTCTTCTCCAATTCATGCCTGACATTGCTGAAATTTTTTCTACTCCAGCTGTCTAACTCCTTCCCACACTTATCAACTTTTTTAATGATTTTAGTGCCCCACGGTTCAGCACTGTCTTCCCTCCAAACTGCCTCAACAGTTTTGCTACAACCTGCATCAGACATCCACATATGCTCAAAGCGAAAAGGTTTTTTCATATGGCAGTCCATACCTTCTCGAATAATCAAAAGGGGTTTATGATCCGAGGTGGTGACATCAAGGTGGTGGACTTTAGTTCCAGGAAATAAAGAGAACCATTCATTTGTCGCTACAGCCCTATCCAGGCGTTCCCACACTGTATACCCGACAAAATGCTTGTGCCAAGTGTATTGAGAGCCAACAAAACCCAAGTCCATGAAATGGCATTCATCTAAAACATCTCGGAAAGGTTGCATTTGGCTGTGAGGCCGAATCCTCCCTCCCTTTTTCTCATTTTGCTTCGTAATTTCATTAAAGTCACCTGCACAGAGCCATGGCGATGGACCCCTATTTTTTAAGCTACGTAATTTAGCCCAAGCTTCATGTCTTTTATGTGTATCCGGCTCTCCATAAAAACCCGTGAACCTCCATTCATCCTCCTTGTTTTTGTTTACAGTAGTGTCAATGTGATACTTAGAAAAAGTTTCAACCTCAAGATCAAAGTCAGCCTTCCAAAAAATGACTAAACCACCCGCCTTATTTCTCCTTGGTACCTCAAATTTATTTTTGAAATCAATACGTCTTTGAACTAAGTCTAGCCTTGCTTTATCTGTCCATGTTTCGGCTAAAAACACGACAGAGGGAGCTTGTGCCGGCACTAATTCTGCAAGCTGATCTTCTGTCCGCTGGTTCCCAAGCCCGCGGCAGTTCCAACATAGGAGACTCATGGCTTCTGGCAGGGCTGGGAACCAGCCACCGCCAATATCATATTAATTTCATTGTCTGTCTGAGAAACAGATTTTCTTTTTTTCTGTAACTCAAATTGACCAGCTGTGTGTCGGGTGGTTCTTTTGGTTCCCACTGCTTCCTCCATAACGACATCAATTCCAACACAAGCTCTGGTTATTCTTTTCCATTTGCTTTCACAATTTCCAGTAACACTTAGTACATCAGGTTTAACTGATAAGGACAGACTTGGTTGATCTGGAAGTGAGTAAGTTCTGCCTTTTTCCACATCAGCAGTTGAGAGAGGGTCCAAAATATCTCCCTTACCCGTGGTTTGAATATTTTTCGGAAAAGATTCTGGATTGGAATTAAAGAGACCAATATCTCGGTCTATCTCCTGTAATTTCTCCTCAAACTGCTCAGCATTTAAATTCTTTTGCTGCAATTCCGGATTTTTGAAAATCTCCTCAGCTGTTATCTCCTGATTAATCGGAATTGAATGTAATTCCCTCAGATTCTGCTCCTGGATATCCGGTGCATTAATCCCCTCTGCCGTGAATTCCGTTCCTTCCTTTTCTGGTCTTATGACCTCCGGCGAGGGTCCTGTTTTCCTGGTCTTATGGGCCTCCTGATGTTAATTACCCAATTAATCAAGTTAATTAGATCCATTATTCTAATTAGTGGGAGTTTCAATATTCATTGCTAGCTATTAAGCTAATGGGCTGGGTTATATGTGTTTAATAATGAGTCAAATAAGTGGTTTCACAGGATTTATTAGGCCCAAATGGCTAGTCCATTTAGTGGGTCAATGACTCAACTAACTCTACGCTTTGGGCCTTCACTTTCTCCCAGCAATAAGAGTGGCAAAATTGGACATGATCTGCAAACCCGATACGACACGACACAAAATTAGTAAGTTATGAGTTGAAACTCAATAGGTTTATGTCATATTCGGATTAACACAACTGACCCGTTTAATAAACGGATTGGGAAAGTGTCCATCACATGAAATTCGTTTGACCTGTTTGATCCATTTAATTAAGTGATATTTTACCAATATACCATTCAAACCCTAAGTATATAAACTTATTAGTTGCTATGGTTTATTTTCTTTAACATATTATGATTGATTATTTGTGATATTGAGATATGCTTTAATTTTGAATGATTATTTGTGATATAGTTACTCGTTAGTTCTAAATTTTATATTAAAAAAATTATTTGTTTGATTTTTCATAGTTCATATCAATTTGGTTAATACTAAAATTAGGTTTTTTTTTATTAATTTTGATAAAATCTTATAAATAGGTCGACACGATTGACCCGTTTAATAAATGAGTTGTGTTAGGGTTGAGGAATCTTGATCCGTTTAACAAATGAGTTGTGTTAGGGTTGAGGAATCTTGACCCATTTAATAAACATGTCGGGTTAGAGTTTACCCATATAATTGAATACTCATGAGTCGACACGACATGAATCCGACACGCAAACATAAATTGCCACCCCTACCTAGCAAGCATTTTCACCCTAATTTCTCCCTCATTAAATTTAAGCCAATGAATCACCACACTAATAAATAAATAAGAAGTCTCTCTCCGTATTAATACGAGACTTCAAATTGGTAACACATTAACTCCTCATTTACCACATTAATTCTCATATTTTTACGTTAAATTTGCCAACTTATTATTCATTAAAATATTAAATTATCATTCTCCCCAATTTCTCCTTCATTAAATTTAAGCCAATGAATCATCATACTAATAAATAAAAGACACGACATGAATCCGACACGCAAACATAAATTGCCACCCCTACCTAGCAAGCATTTTCACCCTAATTTCTCCCTCATTAAATTTAAGCCAATGAATCACCACACTAATAAATAAATAAGAAGTCTCTCTCCGTATTAATACGAGACTTCAAATTGGTAACACATTAACTCCTCATTTACCACATTAATTCTCATATTTTTACGTTAAATTTGCCAACTTATTATTCATTAAAATATTAAATTATCATTCTCCCCAATTTCTCCTTCATTAAATTTAAGCCAATGAATCATCATACTAATAAATAAAGGGAAAATGCTAACGAATGCCCTTGGGGCATTCGTTTACAATTCATTTAAAGAAAATTTTAATGGAAAAAGAAAAAAAAATTAATGTTTTGACAACTTTTTTCATTTCCCATAAAAATGATGTCAAAAATTTCTTAAAATGGATTGTTAATCATTGCCCTAAGAGCACTTGTTAGCATGACCTATAAATAAATAAGAAGCCCCTCTCATTATTAACATGAGATTTCAAATTTGGTAACACATTAACTCCTCATTTACCGCATTAACTCTCATATTTTTTTTCATTAAATTTGCCAACTTATTATTCATTAAATTATTAAATTATCATTTGAAATAAATCAACCTTTTGATAAATCAACCTTTTGAAATGAATTAATAAAGCTATCTTAAATGTCTAAATATAGGGGGTAATTATTGAGTACTCCCAGAGTACTATAAATGCGTACTCCCTTTTTTCACATAATAATAGGTCTCATTAATTAAATTTATGATGGGACCCATAATTCATGTGAAGGGGGAGTATTCCCAGTGTATTCAATAATTTTCCAAATATAAGGCTTATAAATAAGGTTTGTTAATAGAAGTGTGACCTTCAATCCAACAACCACATCATTAATTTAGAAATCAACAAAATGACTAACTCGATAATCACAAAGATGTTCATTGTCATGTTATTTGTTGTCTTCTCACTTTTTTTTTTTTTTGAGCTCAAATGCTAGATCAACTCAATGGCGATTACATTCTCCAAAAAAAAAAAAAAGAAAAAAAAAAAGAAGGCTCAATGTGGATTAGATACTTTGAACAACATCCAAGTACCATTAGAAAGTTCAAAACGCACCGTACCTGGAGAACCAAATCCTCAACATAATAATGAAGTAAGAATTGACAAGAAGACACTAGGAGGACCAGATCATATACATAACCTAAGACTGCTCCTATACATGATCCATTTGAATGAATCAATCGTACTAGAAGCACCTAGAAGACTTGATCATCTTCACAATAACCAACCTAATGGTCTGTTTGGATTGAAGGGGAGGGAGGGAGAGTAAAATAGAGTAGAGTAGATTTAAGGTCCGTTTGGATAGAACTTATTTTGCTGAAAACTGAAAACACTATAGCAAAATAATTTTTAAATGTATGAATAGTACTGTGGGACCCATTTTTAATGAAAAAGTTGCTAAAAAGTGAGATTTCTGGGTCTCGTGAGCAGTGCACAGGACCCACTGATGTGCTGAAAAAGTCAAATATTATGACTACTGTTCATGAACAGTAGCCGTAACAGACATGTTTGCTCCTAAAACACGTGCCAAAAAAAAAAAAAAAAGGAGTAAAGCGCAGACGTGGGCGCAGAAACGCATATCCAAACGGATACTTAGTACAAAATTAGTTTATTTTTAGCTAACTCTACTATACTCCCTTCCACTCCCTCTCCTTCCTCCCTCCATCCAAACAGGCCATAAATAAATCGTGTAATATCAAAAGGTTATGAGCCTTTATACTATTTTCATTAATCAAGGCCACAGCTGTTTGTCTTGGAATAAATCTTTTGGTTTTCACATTTATAATTTTTGTACAAAACAAAATGAGACTATAATTGATTAGGTTAAAAAAAAAAAAAAAATCTTTCTATTAAAGTATCTATGCATTAGAGAATTATAATGATATTTAGTTTTCCATGACTCTATCATCTCTTCCGAACTTATGATTGGTTTTTTTGGAGTTAAAGTTTTCTAGGAGATCTATACTTTGTTTTTCATTGATTTCAAAATTTGGGTAAAATTTTAATAAAATTATGGTTGGATTAACTTTAAAATTGGTTTTAGTACCTAATTTATAGTACACTTGAATATTCTTTCAGATTCAAACCTGTCATAAACACTTAATTGAGATATTTGGAAATCTTAATTATTTGAAAGAAAAAAAAAATAGCATTGCCCTTTTAGCATATTTAATAATTCCTCTCAATTTTGCGCCACATGTTCTATTTAATTTTTAATTTTCTGCCAAGTAAAGTATTGAATGTAAAATTCAAAGAGTCTAAATCAAATTGGATTTCAATTGAAATCTAATTTTTTGCGACATGTCCATTTAAGTTTTTTTTATTTTTGTGACAAGCAAATTATTAGGTGCAACAATCGAAGAGTCTAAAACCAATTTAATTCTAAATCATATATATATATATATATAATTATAATAAAAAAACTATTACATATTTAAGAAATGTATAGTTAAATTTTTTTTAATTAATACCATATTTAATTTGAACCTCTAAGAAAAAAAAAAAAAAAAAAAAAAAAAAAAAAAAAAAAAAAAAAAAAAAAAAAAAAAAAAAAAAAAAAAAGGAGAAAGAGAGAGACTAGGAATAGAAAATTCAGGCAGACAAGAAAACAAAGGTAATATGAAAAGGCTAGAATGAAGAAATAAAAGAGCAGTTTGGGAAGACAATATGTGGAAAGACACCCCAGTTGCTAGGAATATAATTTAAAGATGGAAGAGTTATCAGCAGTTATTAATGGGAGTTATGGGAAACGTAAAAGTAGGTGGTGGAAGTTCCTTTTCAAAACTCAAATGCCACGTCTCACGTAAAAGGGAGGAGTTACAAGAAAAGAAAGTGAAGGGGCCAGGATACCAAAGACCAAAAAATAAGGATCAGGATCCCCAAATAAGGAAAAAATATTGCAGAAACTCACGCATAGGCTGCAAGCAACCCATAAGCTCGAGGGGCTAAATGTTGAGGTTCAAAATTGGTCACAGACTAAGGCCCAAAGAAATAAAACGTTGGGCTCATTTCACAAAAAAATATATATATAATAAATAAATAATGAAGCTAAGAGAAAAATGAGAGGAAAAAGGAGAGTTGGGCTCACACAAATGAAAAAAAGAGAAAAGAAAGAAGAAAAGGGCAGGAGGCCCAAAAGATTGAGATCCAAAGACCCATAAAAGGACAAACTTTAAAATATGTAAGGGGAGAGAGAGGACCAAAACGGCCAAGGCCAATAAACCAAAGGAAGACCAGTAAGAAAAAAAAAAAAACATGCCAGGATCCCAGAAGTCATCAAAGTCCGGGGATCCCTAGGGTGCACGAAGTAAGATTGAGGCAAAGAGGGATTAAGGACAAAGAGCATGCGGGTCTCATACTCCAGACATACAGTGGGACCAGGAAGTACGAAGCAAAAAACGCATGAGCCGTGATCACAACCATTTGGAGGAAATGACAAGGAAGAGTACAACTGAAAAAGCTGGAGAGGTGGAAGAAAAAAGCCAAACAGCTGAAGATCAGCCAGCGGAGAAGTCTGGAAATAGAAAACCAGCTAAGGACTTTCGTTTGGTCGCACCAAAAGCGAGAAGCTATGAAAAAAAAAAAAAAAGGAAACGACATAGCCCTGAGCAAACTGGCGCGGCACGATCTCTAAAGGGCAAAAGGGAGAAAACGCTAGTACCCTGGAGCCTGAGCTATGCTATAAAAAGGAGGAGGGGGTCCATGCTAAAGGGGCATTCAGATTGGGATACAGATTCATTTTGGTTATATCATTCAAGCATTCATGGTCATTTTCTGGAGTCTCATAGAACTATAGAGAGAGCTCTGTAAAATCAAAAGAAAAACAGAGGAATCACTCCCGGTATCCCAGAGACAGCCACTATAGCACATGCTCGGATCCAACAAATTCAAACTTTGCAAGTCTTGGAAGCTTAAATAGCTATCAAAGTTTGTAATTTTTGAACTTAGTTGAATCTTGTATCACGTCTTAGTGAGCATTGTAATAATAACTAAAGAAAATTAATAAAATGCACATCACTAATTCGAGGATCCCTAACCTTTTCTTACATTGTGTTTCATTTGTTGTGCATTCCTTTGCTGTTAAAATGTCATTCAATATAGATATTTTTGTTTGTTAGTTATTTGTATTGTAGGAAGTTTGTTTTGTGCACCACTCGGTTCTTAAACAGCCCCTGTTAGCTGCGGTGAACTGAGCCCAATCCACTAAGAATATTTATTTGGCCCAGGATCTTTGGGCCACTGTGCTGAGAAAAAAAAAGGCACTCTCACAGACGTCTCCCATTGTGCTCGGCAAAATAGTAGATTGTCATCTGCAAATAAATAAATAAATAAATAATAAAATTGGACCATCTATACAAAGAGAGAAGCCTTGAATTTTTCCTTCATTCACTGCATGTTGAATCAAACTATTCAGTCCTTAAGAGCATAACAAAAATAGATAGGGAGATAAACGGTCCCTTTATCTCAAACCCCTTGAGGGGACAATATGAGCTCTCGGTTCACCATTAACCAATATAGAGAAAAAAACTAAACTAATGCATTCATAAATCCTACCAATCCATCTAGAGTGAAAACCCATTTTGTCCATTATAAATCCTACTTACTCAAGTATCATAAAACCCACTTTACTAGACTTTTTTGTTTTCATGTGATGTGAAGTTTTTGTGGCAACTCATATATTATCTGAGATGGCCTTATCAAATTGAAAGGAACTTTGAAACTCAGAAATAATCAAACGTAAAAAAATAAAAAATAAAAACTAAAATAAAATTCAACCTATTTTCAAATCACTTTTGAAATAAGTTTGTATAAAATATTACAAAGAGCTATAGGTCTAAACTCTAAAACTTTTTCAAGCTTTTTTACTTTGGGAATGAGTGTAAGGAAGGTGTGGTTCAAACTTGAAAGAATTTTGTCCATGTTTAGACAGGAGAGTATTGCATCTGTAACCTTATCACCAATACTAGGCCAATAGTTCTGATAAAAAATTGGAGGCATTCCATCTAGCAATAAAACTTTTAAGGGAGCCATATGCTTAAGACCCTCCTCTGCTTCAGCCCGTGTAAACTCCCCCACAACCATATTGTTCATATTATCTGTTACTACCTTAGAAGAATGAATAGTTACCTCTTCAATCTATCTCAGGTTTGATGATGTAAATAGGGCTTGATAATAATTTTCCAGCAGTTTTGCCACATTATTATCACCATAACACATAACCCCACTTAAAACTTGCAACCCCAGAATCCTGTTTCTTCTATATCTTTGTAAGGCTTTATTATGGAAGTAGCTAGTGTTTTTATCTCCCTACTTCAACCAGTGAGTTTTTAAGTGTTGATTTCACATCTTCTCTTCTTTCATCAATGGACCCAAGAGCTCACATTTCAGTCTCACCAGTAACTCTACGCTGCTTCCACTTAAGGCTGCCTCTTCTACCCTTCTTAACTGCTGCCTCTTCTCAACCAACTCCTTAGTAATAATCCCAAAACATTTTCTACTCCACCATTGAAGCTTATTTTGACACAAACCCTATTTCTTCATCACCTTGTTCATTGGTGCACCCTTTATATTACCACTCCAAGCCGAAGCAATAGCCTCATGGCATCCAACCTCCTCCAACCAAATCTATTCAAACCTCCAAGGTTTATTTTGCTTCATAGATACCCCACAAGGGTGAATAATTATAGGCTTATGATTTGAAGAGCCACACTCCATCGGAATAACCTTCGTAGCTGGAAAACAATCACACCACTTCATAGTTCCCACTGCTCTATCCAATCTTTCCCACACTAAAATGCGATTTGCAAAGTTTCTAAACCATGTAAATTTACTCCCCACAAAACCCAAGTCCATGAGACTGCATTCATCCAAAACATCTCGAAAATTTTTCATCTACGTATAAGGTCTTAACCCTCCTTGTTTTCCATGAGTCTTCGCAATCTCATTAATATCACTTGCACATAGTCACAGTACAGAGAAACATTGATGTAAATCCCTTAAAAGATCCCATGACTCCATTCTCAAGTGAGTCTCTAGAGCCTCATAAAGACTTGTAAATCTCAAAGTATCCTCCTTCCCTTTATTGATTAAAGCATCAATATGATTTGAAGAAGACGATTCAACATCCTTTTTCCAGAAAAAGGCCAATCCACTACCCCTCGTAATCTTTGAAACCCCAAAATAACCTCCATTTACAATTTATCATGAATATTAGCTAGCCTTGCCTTATCTAGCCATGTTTCGGTTAAAAACACTATTGTAGGATCTTATACCGGGACTAAATCCCCTAGCTCTTAAATTGTCTGTCAATTCTCAAGCCCACAACAATTCCAATAGAGAATACTCATTGTATCTAGCGAGGTTGAGAACCAACCTCCACTAATATTTGAAACCAGCCGTTTTTTAGCAGGTAACTCTTATGTGTTTATTTTTTGGGAGATGACTCATCCAAACTTACCTGCTAAAATAACCACTTATTTTGTGGAGATCGTTTATTTGGGGTCAACTCATTTGAATTTGAATCATGACTAACATTTATCTCAGCATTTAACTGTCCCCCGAACTCGTCAATTTCCATAAATGGTTTCTCCTCCTCCGGAGAAGCCTTCTCACGATTCTCAACCACCGTGGTTGGGGTGACCACTTCCACCCTCCTAGCTTCCTTCCCAATTGATCCCAACCTGTTAAAGTACCCCGGAACAAAGATCACATTTTGATTGGAGAGTAGATAGGGAGGTGCTCTTAGGCACGAGCTGATTTTTTTTTTTTTTCCTTCTTTTAGAATTCCTTTACTATGAATCCATAGTGGGCAATCCTTATCTCCATGATTCAGGTGACCACAATAATAACAGAGGTTTGGCAAACGTTCATACTTAAAAAACACTCAAGTCTTTACTCTCACTCGAATAAAACTTCCACCTTCTTCATTTTTGGCTCCAATTGCTTGAATAACCTCACCAATCGTCTCACATATACCTTCAGCCACATCCATAGTCATGAATCGAAAAGGAATATCATGAAATGCAACCAAATGCTTATCAAAACTCCAGGGCTCGCTAAGCAAAATTTGGTTTACATCATGTTCATCATTGAAAACGAAGAGAGCTTTATGATCATTTAGATTATGAATCTTAAAACCATCGTTACATCTCTACAACTATTTGAAAGTTCTTCCCACTGCATCCATATTCAAAGCACGAATAGTAAGAAATTTTGCCACTATGATAAACTCATTTGTTCTCAGAGCCTTTGGGAGAACAAAATCCCAAGTCTTCCCTTTCAAAAAGAGAGAGTTTACTCCAAGATTTAGATAGGTCTTTGATAACCTCGAAAGAATACTCAAAAAGTTACGTAAATTTGTTTTCCAAAGAGAAAGAAACCACTAGCTCTATAGGCACACTTGGTACCTAAGAGGAAGTAGCATTGTTTTGACATTTAAATATGCAGGTTGGTCCGGTGAAACCTTAATATCTAAACCTAACTGACCCAAGAATCACCTAACCAAGTATCTACTCCAACAGTTTGGCTTCATGGTCACTCTAGGATGGCTTCATTTGATTCCAATGACCTTGAATTTCGGATCAAGTAAGATGGGAATTGAAGGCACTAATCTCACATCATTTTTTTATGACTCCATGACAAACTAACAAAACGAAGGCAACAAAGCAGTACTATTGTTTGTCATCAAGGAATCCATATTATTGTTCACTATTTTTTATGTAAATTCCGGTTGACTAAACAACCGAGAGCTAGTTAATTTCTTAAGATACATGATATCACCCAATTCTGAACATTGATAAAGAGATAATTATAATAATAATAAAAATGCATATCAAATATTTCTTTGAAATAAAGAAGATGATAGTTGATGATGCCGAAAATCATCAGTAAGCCACACGATATTCACGTGCTCGAAACAAAGCCTGCAAACAATAGTAAAGAAAACCCTAGGAGAGTACCAGTGTGGTACCAGCCAAAGACCCTCCGAAGGTTAAGTTAGAGAACTTTTCACCACCCTATAGGCTGTCCACGGGTCGGGCCGAGTCAGTTTTGGGCCCAAACTGAACTCGACCCGATTGAATCGGGTTACTGAATTTCAGATCCATATCCAACCGAACATTCGGGTCGGATCTGACATTTCGGGTAATCGGTTGTTCGGGTCGAAGTTGTCGGTTTGACGGGTCTGGGCCTCAAATTGGGCCAAACTCTTTGCCATAGTTAAAATTATGGTAATTTCATTTTTTTTTTTAGGCCTTTTTAGCCCAAATTATACGGTTTGGCAGTTTGCTAAACCCCATTGATTTCAGATTTTTGGAATTCCCTATATATTTCAAATTAGGCCTCTTTTCACTTAATTTATTGGGCCTTCAATCAAGACACATCAAAAAGGCCCAAAAAATGCCTTTTTCTTTTTATCGCCTGTGATCAAAACAGAACACCAAAAAGTTAATCACCTGTGACCTGAAACAAGATGCACCTATCAATCCAAATACATAATCTTTCCCACATTAACCACAAAAAATAAACACAAAAAATAATATGTAATCTGTTATACACACAATAAGCACCTAGGCAGTAAGCTGCTCAACACCTATAAAACCTGCCAACCACAACAAATAATATTTCCAGCAACAAATAAATCACAACTTATAATACTATAATGCAATATTCCAATAATGGATATATATACTTAGTAACATAGAGGCAATTACTGCAAGTTTTTTGGGCAGTAACCCATAAGGCAGAAAGCTTGGTAGTTATACAATGTTCCAAGCAATATAATTAGTTACAACAATCAAATAGCATATGTATTTCAAAAAAATGGCTTTTCCAAAGCATTGAATGACTACTCTATAGTTTATAAGTCTATAACTAATAGAAAAGAAAACCTATGAACTAAGATTTCTTTTCTATAAGCACTGACAGTTGAGTATTGTTACAAGTTAGGAAAGCAATATGTCCAAAAAAGCTTCCAAAATATTCCCAAAATGCTGCCTTCTTTACAAAATAAATTACCATCCTCCTATAATAGACAAAAAAATATTCAACAAACAATACATTAGTACCAAATACAAGACCAACTAGTAAGGAAACCAAGTTTATAATAGTAGGGGGCTAAAGGCAGAATCATACCAAGTCAGTGATTAATCATCAATCCTGATTAAGGGTCGTTTGCTTGAAGCAGAACCCTTACTGGAGCTGGTATTTGCTGTTGCACTTGCTGTTGGTTGTTGATTTAAAACTAGAAAAGAATAGGAAATAAACACAATAGATAAAATTTTGCTTGAATATATGAGACATTCAATAAAATTAATAGACTAAGTTTCAGGATTTAAACATATTACCTAAGTCAAATAACTCCTCCTCCAATGCCTCTACATCATCCCTTGACTGGCGATGAGAAATTGGAACTGTGGCTTGAAGCCAATTTTGTGAACATACAAGGTTTGAACCATGAGAGGAGATAGTGAACTTTGAAATGCATCAACAATTTGACCTCCAGTGCTAAATGCTGACTCAAATGCAACAGTGGAAACTGGTACAGCCAGCACATCCTTAGCAACTTTAGATAACACTTGGTACCTATTACAATTGTCCCTCCACCACTCCAATATCTCAAAATTCACATCCTTTCTACCATCACAGTTTTCAACCAAATACTTCTCAAGCTCATTACTACAACCTACAGATTGCTCAACTTGCAAAAAACATTCATATTGTGAGTGAACCATCACATATGGATCACTAGCATCACTTTCCAATTCTGTCTCCTCACTCCCACTTTATTCTTGCACATTTGGTGAATGAATAGAAGTGTAAAAATTATACAACTTATACAAAAAATCTTTCACCTTATCAACCATCACTTCTGCAACTGCATTCCCATAAATTTCAGAAAAAGAAAACTTCAAAAACCTCAATTTTTTTCGTGGATCAAGAACCACAGCCACATACAAAAGAGGATTAATTTTCTCCCCTTCCCCCCAATACTTCTCAAATTTAGTTTGCATGTTTGTGGCTGTGCTTTTCAAGAGAGTGTTTTGGGATTTAACTAAATTGGAAATACTCTCCTGAATAACAAAGATCTCATCATAGAAGGCATTTAAAGTAACGTACAAAGAACCGAAAAATTTCTTCATTGCATTATAAAAAAGCCTTAAGAAAGTCACAAATGCCCTACAATTTTGGAAATCAGACATACACAGAAACCTCAAACCACCACTATCTTCCTTGGTCCTAAAGTATGACGAATAACCATCATCTTCAAAATCCATTCAAAGGAACACTTTCTCAAATTTTTCAGCAATTTCTAACATGATATAGGTTGAGTTCCACCTAGTAGGTACATCTAGACTAAGAAGACTCTTGGACTCCATACCTAACCTCTCCATAAAACTCCTAAAAGTTTGACTTCTATTTGGTGAGGACTTCACATACCTCACAACTTCACGCACCTTAGCAATAGATGCATCTATCTCTTTCAAACCCTCCCCCACAATGAGATTTAGGATATGGGCACAACCCTTCATGTGCATGTACTCATTTCCTAAAACTGTCCCATTCCAATCTTTAGTCACCCTTTGCAAAAATTTAATTGTTGTTAAATTTGAGCTAACATTGTCCACTGTCAAGGTGAATATCCCATCAATACCCCACTCACGCAATGACATCTCAATCTTTCTACCTATAGTCTCCCCCTTGTGGTCTTCAACTTGACAAAAATTTAAAATTCTCTTATGCAATTTTCAAGCATCATCAATAAAGTGACATGTGAGACACATATAATTTAAATTTTGAATAGAAGTCCATGTGTCCGTAGTGAGACACCCTTCAAGGATTTCCTTAGCTTTTCTCTCTCACTATTATAAATGACAATCACATCTCTAGCCACAGTTTGACGAGATGTGATATCCTTTAATCGAAGCTTAGGTTGTAAGGTAGTTACATATTTCTTAAACCCATACCCCTCAACATACCTAAAAGGCAACTCATCAATTATAATCATTTCGGCCAATGCCTTTCTAGAAGCCTCAACAGAAAAGGATGTTGACACAAGGGTGTAATCCCTCTTCTCCATCCTTTTTGGGTTCAAAAGCTAATGTTTTCTACCCTTTAACTAGATCTTCTCTATTAGGGTTCTTGGGACGTATTGGCACATGAGCTAACAAATTACTAGTACCAGAAGTCTTACTATCAGCATTATACGAACTTTAACAATAATTACAAATAGCCTTAGTTTTACTAGTATCACCCTCACTTATCTTTACTTTTTCAAAGTGACCCCAAACAACGGACTTTTTCCTACCACTACAAGTACTACTAACAAGGGCTGTCATACTCACTTGGCATGGTGGAACAGGGGGCAACTCAGAAGCAGCAGCTGCTTCAGCTTGGGTAGCAGTAGAAGCTTGGGCAGTATCAGAATCTTCAACTTGGGTGGGAATAGCACCATCATCTTCTATACCAGCTTGTGTTTGGACAGAGGATTCATTAGTAGAGGTTTCCATGACCTAAAAAACAAAGATACGTATTAGCAAACTAGAGTAACAAGTATAATTCATAGCTTTAATAATTATAAATAATAACCACATAAACCAAAAAGGAAAACTAGTATAATGGAACCACACATTTTAATAAATATAATCAGAAGAGACTATTAGAAAGAAAGATCACAGATCACAGATCACAAATCTCTTCTAAGCAAGATCACAAATCACTCGATGAAGTAAATTAATTAGGGACATGCAAGATCAGAGATATAATCAGAATAGATTATTAGAAAGAAAGATCACAGATCTCTTCTTAGCAAGATCACAAATCACTCAATGAAGTAAATTGATTAGGGTCATGCAAGATCACAAATCTCTTCTTAGTAGTGACAAATTGCATGATTATACTAATCATATCATAACAATCTTCTCATATAAATGTGTTAAAAAGAAAGCAACTTCTAGGTGTTGGAAAGAAAATTAGGAATAGTCACATCATAACAATCTTCTCATGTAATCAACTTCTAGGTGTTAAATGTGTTAAAAACAAAGCAAGGTAAACTAAAACTTCCATAAGATGCTATAACCAAAAATGTTAAATAAACCTTGTCTAATTTGGGCAATAGAGAACATACAAAGCTACAAACTAATAGAAAAGCAAAATCAAAAGCATTTGCAAGCCACATTAATGCAACTCTCATGAATTACATTCAATAGTTTCCCTTTCAACAATCTTCTATTTATCATTTAAATTACTCTGCCCCTTTTTGTAAAAAGAAACATCAAATAATCACCAGAGTCACTACATTTTTTTTTTTTTTTAATACTAAACACAAAGGAAAGCAAAAACCATACCTTAAAGAAAACCGGGTTTCAAACTTGAGGGCAGATAATGATACTTGGAGTCAGCTTTCAATCTTGTATAAAATTAAAACAGGATCAAAATTGATTAAAGAAAAGAACAAAGAATAAAAGTAAAATAGTTAGGGTTTCTAAGTTTTTTTTAGTTAGGGTTTCATAGTATGAATCTTCAAGTTTATTTGATTTTAACATTTGATTTCCATAACAAATGAATCCAACGAGACTAACAAAAAAGAAAGATGAGAAACAAAGAAAAATTACCTTACTGGCTCAGTGAAGAGTACATAGTGGCTGGGTGAGGACTAAACACCAACGGTAGCTATGGAGAGAGGAGTGGACAGTGGCGACGGCACTAGGCATTGGAGGTGGAGAGGGGAGTGGGTAATGACATTGGAGGCGGCTAGGGTTTGTACTTTGGATTTGGAGAAATGGTTTAGACTTAATAGAGTGTGAGATTGTGAGAGTTTGAGAGAGCCAAGTAAATAACTAAGAGTTTGAGACTGAAGAAGTGAAGACTAAAGAGGTGAGGATGAGTGAAAAGGGGAGGAGGAGGCGTGAATGGGAAGCCATGAGTCCATGACCTGAACTCTGTCTCTGAAGTGAAAACTGAAAAGTGAAGAGAGTTGTGAGAGGAAGTGAGAGATATCAGATCTTTCCTATTTAATTCTCACCGTTAGATTGGCTCTTCATCTTGGATTATAACCGTTGATTTAGAATGGGTTATTGTGCCACTGTAACCGGTCATATCATGCTCAGTTTTACTCTCATCAACACCATTAATTTTAAATTTTAATTTGAGATGAACGACTAATATTCATGTTGGGATGGTGTGTGAGAAAAAGTTGCTTTAAGTCTCAGGCTGGCATTGTTGGGCATGGGTTGTTCCTGGCATGTGATGTCAAATCTTATACAGTTTTTTTTTTTTTTTTAAAAAAAAAAATTCAATTGGTTCAGGTTTTTCAGGTGAAATATTTTGAAACCCGAATTCGAACTGAATTATTCGAGTTTTTCACCTGCCAACCCGTGACTGACCATAGAGTGGATTCAAAGCCGCCCGTGGACCTTCGGTTCGGGCGGGTTCAATCAAGCAGGTTAGTTGATCCGGGGCACTAGACACCCCTACCTAGAGTGCCAGAGTTAGGGAGAATTATGCGTACTTTGTTTTCTGAGAGCCTTAGGGTTTTTATAGCAGTGTAGAACCAACCTTCCTTTCTTGCATAGGAAGTCTTTTCCTTATAGAGAAGATTGTCATTAATGGGCGTTTATTACGGGATCCTTCCCATGTTAGGATTCTATGCATATTGGGATTTATCAACTAGGGTTAATCATAGTACACAAGTTGTTTCCATTTTGGATTACATGGAGGCTACTCAAATTATAAGGATGCCATGTGCCCCTTGAAACCCATTTGCCTCACATTAGCATCTCTTGGATCCATCCACTATTGGTCAATTGCTCAAATACCATCAGGTATAAAAGTGGACCCGTCAAGCTAATGATCTCGTCAGCCCAATTTTATCCTCTTCAGTTGCCCTTTCACTCCATGGATCTGTCACCTACTTCGAACGAATCCATGGGGTGACGGTGTTAGATCCTCTTTTGAGGAGCGTGCAAGGCTGATAGGCTGGCCTAGACTATTTATTATTGTAGGGACACGTGGCGTCCTTTTACTAGCCCATCTCTTAGAACGAGGTGTCCCTTTGTCTTCCATGTCGTTCCCTCTATATAATCCTGCCTTCTTAACCCTCATTTTTTACTTTCCACAGAAATCTTCTGATCAGAGCACCAACATCATCATTGTGAAACGAGCATACCGTCCACTTAAGGCATCTGTCATCTACATTTTCTACTCTTCTTAATTTTATAAGTACTCTTCTCCTTCCATTAAATTCGTCTTTTAACTTTGTACTACCGCCTTCTATTAGATCCATCAGTGTTTCAGGATTTATCGTCACGTGTAGGTGACAAAGATGTCTAGTGCATTGAGTAACCAATTGTGTGACCATGAAGGAGCAAACTACGATGAAATGTTTCTGTCAGGTCATAAAGACCCTGACGCTTCAAGTAATGAGAGGAATCCGTCAGCCTCCTCCCCAAGGGTTGAGGATTTAGAGATGGATGATAGGTCAAAGGGTGACTCTAGTGACAGGTTAATTGGCACTAAACCTCCAATCCAATCTATTGTAGGTCCTGATGGACTCAGGGAGTTCATCATGCTTCCTTTGTGGATGGTTAATGATTTTGTTTCTAAAATCAAAGAATCACACTTCAAAGCACTTAGAGATAAGTACCAGATACTCGTCCACATACCCCACCATCTACCTTACAAGTCAGAGAAGTGTAATTACGAGGGTGTTGAAGATGTAGAAGTTTATAAGCAAATGCTTAAGGCAAGGCTTAGGTTCCCCTTAAGCCCCCTCCACCGTCGTCTCCTCCAATACTTTGGGTTAGCCATCACCCAGATCTCCCCAAATGCATGGAGGGTTTTCCTTAGCATGGAGGTTTTATATGGTGCCATGTTAGACGGAGCACAGAGGTTGAAGGTGGAAGAGTTCTTTCAATGTTATCGTCCTACTAAGATTTCCCAGTCCAAGGGCATGTATAGCTTCGTGCCCAGGAGCCCGTTGTTAAGGCTCATTTGTGAGACCCCTGACTCCAACAGGGACTGGAAGAGACGATATTTCTTTATGCAAGGTGACGAGTGGATGTGCACCCTAGTGACCATGAGTTTATGCCCATTGACAAAATATGGGGCATAATGCCACCATCTGGTAGGTGTCCGTCTATACTAAGGTTCATTATTGTTTTTGATTTTTTGTTTATTTTAACTATCAGTCTTCTGCTACAGCTCAAGACCGTCCACAAGTTTCTCTTGAACAGTGGAGTTTTTTGGAAAAAAATTTCAATGAAACAAATTTAGAGGAGAGGACGTGGACAAAATTGATCAATTTAGACACTCTACATTGGTATTGTAACGCTCTAGAGCCAACTACAGCCCATTGATACGACGCTTAAGTTCGCCAACGTAAGTCCGTTGTTTAATATATATATTTTTTGTTTTTATTATTAAAAATCTTGACATTCGTCCTTCTTTGTGTAGAAATGGATGCTGCCAAGAGGAAAGCCTATATCAAGTAGCAAGCCACTTTGTAGAAGCAGTAGGGGGGCTAATCTTCTAAGGGGACGAGTTCGGCCAACCCGTCCACCAAAAGGAAGAAGCCAGAGAAGTCTAACCGTCTACCCAAGAAGCCCAAGACTCTCAATGAGCTCATCAGGGTTGAAGGCCAAAATCAAGGAGACGGTCACTCCCTTTGGCCTGGGAAAAGGCAAAGGTTTGATGAAGGGCCCCTCCGTCACAGAAAAACAGCCTGTCCTCCTCCATGAGGACTCAAAGTATGCATTGGAGTAGCTCTTGTCTATCATTACAGTGGATGATTATGAAGACTTGAGCAACCATGCAATGGAGGCCATGGGTGAAACGGGGCTTTTTTGTATTGCTCAGGTAACATCATCCATCCTCTTTTCTTTTTTCTTTTTCTTACCTTCCACTTGCATTTTTGTTAATCCTTCTTCCATTTCAGTCAATGCTAATGATGAAGGGGCTGATGGGTCGTTGCCTGAACCATGAGACGGCTTTAGACCATATCAAGGCGAAAGCAAACTCAACAGAGGACAAGCTTAATGAGCTGAAGGCTTGGAAGGCCATCCAAGAGAAGAAGCTGACTTTGTTGGAGTAGACCAGGGACAAGTTGGAGAAGCAGACGGAGCTGCTGAATCAGGTCTTGGCGGATAAGAAGAAGGAAATCTACGATGCTAAGGACTAGCTCCATCAGGCGAAGGAAGTAGCAATACGAGAGTACCGTGATTCCAACGCCCTTCTGGAAGAGCTTGGAAGCTCTTTTACTGAAGGCTTTGACGACGCCCTCTGTCAAGTCAAGACTTCGTATCTTGACCTAGACGTGTCCCATGTCTCTATCAATGTCCAAGACCAATCCTCAGTTCAGCTCATCCACTTTGAGAGTATGAATGAAATTTTTGCTGATGATGCCCTAGTCAACAACCCCTATAGTGATGGAGGAAATGCTGCTGAGAGCCAAGTTAAACCTGTCATGGACAGCGCCTGTCACTCTGATGTTGTCCAAGTAAAGGAGGAGAAAGAAGAAAACACCCCCGTCCAACAATATTTTTTTTCTTTTTTAAGAACAGTTAATGTATAATTTAACCGTTGCCTTTTGTATCTAAACTTTTCCCTTTATGGGATTTCAGAATTTTTAATACTTATTTTGTTTTATGTTTACTTTTATTTCTATAGAGAATCTGTTCAGCTATGTGTGAACATGACTATCGTAATCATTTTCTCGAGCGAATCCATCCACTTTGTGGACTTATATAATAATGATTCAACATCTAACCCATCTACTTTATGGACTTGTAGTGTTAATTCAACCTTTATTGAACCCATCCACTTTGTGAACTAGTAATATTTATCATTTTATTGAACCCGTGTTCATTCAACATTATGTCAAAACCATCCATCTTACGGACTTTATAATTATTATCCTTATGACGGGTCCGTCCACTTTGTGGACTGAAATTCTTTGTTAGAATCCGTCCACTTTGTGGACGTTATAGTTGAATCCGTCCATTTTGTTGAGCAACTCATCCGTTTGGGATGAGCTTCGTCCATTTTATGGACTTTATCATGAATCCGTTTATTTGCGGACTCTAAATCGATCCACTTTATGGACTTATTAATTCAATTTTATGTTGAACCTGTCTGCTATGTGGATTTTAATTTTGCCATCTTTTAAGATGAGCCCATCCACTTATGGACTTGTTACTTCAATTTTATGTTGAAACCATCCACTTATGTGGACTAAATTTGTAGGAATATAACATGTAAAGATTTTGAATAAATCCTCTTATTATAATGGTAATTCATGCGTAGAAATTGTTCTTGAAAAAAAAAAAAAAAAAACTTGCCCTTGGGCTTAAAAGGAACTGTAGGTAACAAAAACTAAACTATAAAGACATTAATTGGAAATGAGGAGTGTCGTTGCTCATCTACTGCAAGTAGCCTATTGGTAGTATTTCTTCAGGTGGTCTGTGTTCCATGGGTGATGTAGCTTTTGCTTGTCCAACGTCTCCAAGTGGTAGGTTCCCTTCCTATAACATGATAAGATTTTGTATGGGCCTTCCCAGTTAGGTCCTAGCTTCCCTTGGGAAGCATCTTTTGTGGGGCCCATTACATTCCTCAGGACAAGATCTCCGACCTAGAAATCCCTATGTCTAACCTTGGAGTTGTAGTGCTTCGCCATAAGATTTTGATACCATGCTAGTCTTTGTTCCGCTGTTGCTTGCACTTAATCCACCAAATCAAGCTGTAGGTGCAAAGCTTCATCATTCTCGCCTTCATTGTGGTTTCCTACCCTGTAGCTTGTAAGTCCTACTTCAATCGGGATGACCGTCTCGCTTCCATATACTAGTCGAAACGGGGTTTCCCCTGTAGGTGTCCTTACTGTTGTCCTGTATGCCCACAAAACACTTGGCAGCTCCTCTGGCCATATACCCTTTACCCCCTCGAGCCAAGTCTTGATGATTTTGAGCAAGGATTGGTTTGTGACATCTACTTGCCCATTGGCCTGCGGGTGGGCAGGTGATGAGTAATGGTTCTTGATCCCTAGTTGTGAGCAGAAGTCTCAGAATGCATCATTGTCGAACTGCTTCCCATTGTCGAAGACCAACACCCTAGGTATACCATACCTGCAGATGATGTTCTTCGACACAAAACTTCGTACATTCTTTTCAGTGATGGTGGCTAGGGTTTTCGCTTCTACCCATTTTGTGAAGTAGTCTATACTAACTATTAAGAACTTCAATTGTCTAGCTGTTGTTGGGAACAGACCCATTATATCCAATCCCCATTGAGCGAATGGTCATAGGGCCGTCATTAGGGTGAGCTCCTCTGTTGGTTGTTTGATGAGGTTGCCAAATCTTTGACACTTGTCGCAAGCTTTGACGTATGCATGGGCATCCCTCTGCATGGTTGGCCAGTAATATTAAGCCCGGATCAATTTATGTACCAACGAATGTGACCCAAAGTGATTTTCACAGACTCCTTCATGGACTTCTCTCATGACATAGTTCGCTTCCTCGAGGACGAGACACCTCAAGAATGGTCGAGAAAAGCCCCTTTTGTAAAGAACATCATTAATTAGGATGAAGCGGCCTACAATTTTTTGGCAACCTCCTTGCTATCTGGTAGCACGCCATCCTTCAAGTAGGAGGTTATTGGTGTTATCCAGTAATCTTCGGATCCTACCTCCTGCACACTGATGCTATCTATTTGGACAAAGGACAGTACTTGACTGGGTATGACCATGTGTTCTGCTGATGCGGCCTTAGCAAGTTGGTCAGTGTGCTCGTTCTCCTCTCTCGAAATTTGAACGAATTTTACTTGGAGGTTGTTAATCCAATCCTTCACCTGCTCTAGGTACTTCTTCATCTGTTTCTTCTTGCGGTCATATTCTCTAGTCACCTGGCTTGTTACTACTTGGGAATTGCAGTAGACAACCAAATTTTCTGCTCCTACGGCCTTCGCAAGGTCCAGTCCTGCTATCAAGGCTTTGTATTCTGCTTTATTATTGGTTGAAGGGAAATCCAAACGGACCATGCATTCGATCTTATCCCCTTCTGGGCTATGGAGTATCACACCAGCCCTGCCTGCTTGCTTATTAAAGGATCCGTCCGTATGGATGCTCCATCGTGGGACCACTTCTGCCCTTGGTCTTCTATGTTGGTGAATTCCGCAATGAAGTTGGCGACCACCTGCCCTTTAATGGTAGTGCATGGGTGGTATTGTATGTCGAACTCACTTAATTCTATTGCCCACAATGCCATTCGTCCAGCAGCTTCGGGATTACTCATTGCTCGCCGTAGTGGTTTGTCCGTCATGACGATCACTATGTGAGCTTGGAAGTAAGGCTTGAGCTTATGAGCTACAGTAACCAAGGTGAAAGCGAGCTTCTCCATTCATGGGTACCTTTCCTCTGCCCCACGGAGTGCTCGACTCATGTAGTACACGGGTGTCTGCACCCTGTTTTCTTCCCTAACTAATGTTATGCTGACGACCGCCGAGGACACTGCAAAGTAAAGGAATAGGTCTTCCCCAAGTTGGGAAGGACTCAGCAACGGAGGAGACAAGAGGTAGACTTTCAAGTCTTGGAATGCTTGTTGACACTCGGTCGTCCATTCAAAAGACTTCTTCAGCGTGCGAAAGAAAGGTAGACATTTATCTGTAGCCCTTGACACAAATCTGTTCAACGCTACTATATTACTATTGAGGCTTTGTACTTCTTTTATGTTCCTTGGAGGTGCCATCTCTATTATGGCTCGGATCTTGTCTAGATTAGCCTCGATGCCCCTTTGAGAGACCATGAATCCAAGGAACTTTCCTGCCATCACTCCGAAGGTACACTTGCCTGGATTAAGCTTCATGTTGTAGGAGCGAAGGGTGTCGAATGTTTCCCTGAGGTCCTCCAAGTGATCTTCCTCCTTTCAGATTTTTACCAGCATATCATCAACATAGACCTGGACATTTCTCCCAATCTACTATGCGAACATCTTGTTCATAAGCCTCTGGTACATCGCACCTACATTTTTGAGGCCGAATGGCATTACTTTATAGCAAAAGAGACCCTAGCTAGTAACGAACGAAGTCTTCTCCTGATCGGCCTCATCCATTTTGATCTGGTTGTAACCTGAAAAAGCATCCATGAAACTCAGTAACTGGTGTTGAGCCATAGAGTCAACCAAGACGTCAACTCGTGAAAGGGGGTAACTATCTTTGGGGCACGCCTTGTTCAGGTTGGTGAAGTCCACGCACATCCTCCATTTCCCATTGGCTTTCTTTACCATCACTACATTTGCCAACCATTCAAGGTAGTAAACTTCCCTAATGAAGTTTGCCTCTTGTAGCTTGTGAACTTCTTCTGCTATGGCTCGGTCTCGTTTAGGGACGAATACCCTCTTCTTCTGACAGATGGGTGTAAAAGTGGGCAATACGTTCAATCTATGCACCATGATGGAAGGGTCTATTCCTGACATATCTTCATGGCTCCAAGCAAATACATCCGAGTTATCTCTGAGGAAAGTTGTTAGTGCTTGGCAAACAGTCAAACTAGCAAAGGTACCAATCTTTATTGTTCAATCATTCTTGGAGTCGTCGAGGAGTATCTCTTCAAGCCTTTCTATAGGTTTTGTGACCGTCCGGTGTTCTTCTATGTTCATGGCCTAGAGGTGGTCATCCATCTCCATCACAGCTATGTAGCATTCTCATGTAGCCACCTGATTTTTGCACAACTCCCCCACTCCGTAATTTGTAGGGAACTTGATCATTAAGTGATAGGTTGAGGTTACAGCCTTCCATGCGTTGAGGGTAGGTCATCCTAGGATGGCATTGTAAGCGGACGAACAATCGACCACAAGAAAGGTTACGTCCTTAGTGATCTGCTGGGGGTAGTCGCCCACCGTCACAGATAATGTGACCGCACCAAGAGGGAACACCCGTCCTCTAAAGGCGTACATCATAAGGTCCATCCGCTCCTTCATCATCTGCATTTTGATGACTATATGAGAGAGGACCACATCGGTGATGGAGGGTCAGCTCGTGTCCTGTCATTCTAGCTTGCTTGGGGTGTTGCTTCCTTTCGGCCCTTCTTGGTTCCTTTGCTCAATGCTAGTACCTTATTGGTCTTCCTTTTGAGTATTGAGGTCTACGTTCTTCTGGCACAACTGTTCTGCCAGATCGTGGTTTTGTTTGGTGAGGCGTTCCACAGTAGCAGTGAGGGTTTGAACCTATCTCTCGAGGACAGTTGTGTGTGGTTCGTTTCCTTGAATGTCGTTGGTGGTTGCCATCAAGCGAGTGAGCACCATGCAACTTTTTGTCCAAAAGGCGGTAGTATGGCTTACAAATCGCAACTTCCCATAGACGGCGCCAACTGATGATGCCGAAAATTGTCAGTAAGCCACACGATACTCACGTGCTCGAAACAAAACCTACAAACAATAGTAAAGAAAACCCTAGGAGAGTGCCAGTGTGGTACCGGCTAAAGACCCTCCGAAGGTTAAGTTAGGGAACTTTTCACCACCCTAGAGTGCCAGAGTTGGGGAGAATTATGCGTACCTTGTTTTCTGAGAGCTTTGGGTTTTTATAGTAATGTAGAACTAACCTTCCTTTCTTGCGTAGGAAGTCTTTTCCTTATGGAGAAGATTGTCATTAATGGGCGTTTATTACAGGATCCTTCCCATGTTACGATTCTATTCATATTGGGATTCTATCAACTAGGGTTAATTGTAGTACACAAGTTGTTTCCATTTTGGATTACATGGAGGCTACTCAAATTATAGGGATGCCATGTGGCCCTTGAGACTCGTCTGCCTCACATTAGCACCTCTTGGATTCGTCCACTATTGGTCAATTGCTTAAATACCATCACGTATAAAAGTGGACCCGTCAGGTTTATATCGACGAACCCATCAGGCTAATGGTCTCGTCAACCCAATTTTATCCTCTTCAATAGTAATTATGTGTGCTCTCTCATGTTGACTATTTTTTACTAGAAGCCAATACCTTTCTGGCAAACATTTATTACCAGGTTTGAGCTGAGCATGTTAATAAAAATATTTTAAAATGTCTCCAAACAAAAGAAGAGAAACGAGTAAGACAAACTTTACCACTTTCTTCAATGTGTTCAACATAGCTAGTGGGAGAAAAATAATCACAGAGAAAGTATGAACTTAACCCCCAAGTAATTCCCCCCCTCCCCCTTTACAACAATTAAGACTAAATTCTCCACGTGAGAAGAACTGGACAATGTCATGATGCTACAAGCTTACAACCACTTTGGACAACTTTATCCAAACTTTTTTTTAGAAAAGAAGCAAAATTATTATATAATTTAGGGGTGCCAAATAGGTGAGTTTGGGGTGGGCATAATTGGGTTGAGTACATAAAACCTATCTATCCATTATTATTCATTTAACTAATTACTTCTAACCCTAACCTAACCCAACCCAAACCCAAACTTTTTATTAGAAAAGAAAAATTATTATTATTATATATTAGGGGTGTCAAATGGGTGGGTTTAGGGTGGGCATAATTGAATTGGGTACATAAAACTCATTTACCCATTATTACTTATTTAACTAATTACTTCTAACCCAAACCCAACCCAAACCAATTATTATAGGTAAACCCCAACCCATCCAATTACCCAATAATCAAAAATACAAAAACGCCCTTCAAACTTGAGGATAAAATTATCAAAATACCCCCATAAACCTTAAAAATGACTAAAATATCTCTAAAACCTGAAAAATGGCCAAAATACCCCCTAAATGTATTAAAAAAAAAAGTTTGAAATATCCTTGAAATCTTAAAAATGACCAATATACACTCAAAACCTAAAAATTACCAAAATACCTTGTAAACCTAATAAAATGACCGAAATACCCCTAAAACCTATAAAATGATGAAAATACCCCCCCAAAACCTAAAAATTACCAAAATACCCCTTAAACTAAAAAAATGACCAAAATACCCTCAAAACCTTTTAAAAAAAAAAGACCGAAAGACCCCGAAACCTAAAAAATTACTGAAATACCTCCAAAACTTTAAAAAATGACCTAAATACCCCGAAACCTAAAAAATTACTGACATCCCCCTGAAACCTAAAAAATGACTAAAATACCTTTGAAACTTAGAAAATTAATAAAATAGCCCCAAAATGTAAAAATTAATAAAATACCCCTTAAACCTAAAAAAAATTACCAAAATTCTCTCAAAACCTACAAAATGACCAAAATACTCTTAGAACCTTTAATTTGATGAAAATACCCTCGAAACATCCAAAATACCCCTAAAACCTAAAAAAATACCAAAATTCCCTCGAAACCTACAAAATGACCAAAATACTCTTAGAACATTTAATTTGATGAAAATACCCTCGAACATCTAAAATACCCCTAAAACCTAAAAAAATACCAAAATTTCCTCAAAACCTACAAAATGACCAAAATACTCATAAAACCTTTAATTTGAAGAAAATACCCTCGAAACATCCAAAATACCCCTAAACCTCTATTTTGGTAATTTTAGAGGTTTTGGGTGTATTTGGTCATTTTAAAGGTTTCAAGGGTATTTTGGTTGTTTTAGAGTTTTAGAGCTATTTTGGTCGTTTTAGAGGTTTTAAGGTATTTTTGGTAATTTTAGAGGTTTCAAGTTATTTTTGTTTATTTTAGAGGTTTTGGATGTATTTTGGTCATTTTAAAGGTTTAGGGGTATTTTGGCCATTTTATAGTTTTGAGGGCATTTCGATCTTTTTTAAGTTTTGAGGGCATTTTGGTCATTTTTTAGGTTTATGGGGTATTTTTGTAAATTTTAGTGGTTTTTGAAGATATTTGGTCATTTTAGAGAATTCATGGGAATTTTGCTCATTTTAGAAATTTTAGGGATATTTTGGTAGGTTTCAGTGGTTTTTAAGCAGATTTAATGATTTTAGAGATTTTGGGGGTATTTTGGTCATTGTAGAGGTTTCATATGTATTTTGCTCACTTTAGAGATTTTGGCAATATTTTGGTCATTTTAGTGGTTTTGAGCATATTTGTTAATTTTAGAAATTTCAAAAATATTTTTGATCATTTTAGAGTAGGAATGGCAATGGGCCAGGTTCAGGTTGGGTTTCTTTATGCCCGAACCAACTCCGCAGGCCTGTACCTGTTACCTGAACCTGGCCCATTTAATAAATGGTTTTTTTATGCCCACCCAGACCCGCCCTGTCGAGCCCCGTTATCCATGCCAAATTTGGGCCAAATCTGCGGTCCAATAAATAAAAAAAATAAAAAAAAAATAAAATATTGAATTGAAGCCTATACCGTGGCCCAAATAGAAAAAAATAAATTTTTGCCCAAATTCAAGCCCTATAACGTCCAGATTCAAGCCCATATAACATGGCCCAAATGCCAAATCAGTCCAAATCATAGGACCATTACCAACCTATTAATCATAAATCAATAAATCACCTAGCTAAGATCACCATTTAATCATAAATCAATAAATCATAGATAAGATCGCCTGCTAAACATAAAAATAAAATAAATCCAACAAGTCCAAGAAATTAAAAAGCTACAAAATAAATCCCACAAGTTTAGGATAATTACAAACCAACAAGTCTAAAAAATTAAAAAGCAACTAAATTAATACAATAAGTCTAATTCTCCACAGCTATGACACAACTCCCATCCTCTTCATTAGGCTCCCTATCATCAAGAATTGATTGAATTGTACAATCTCCTAGCATAGTTGAAGAACCTACAACAACAATGAATTAAAAAATGGAATAAACTTCATCAAACTATAATTAGCAAATATAAAAATACAATTTTGATTTTATTTTATAAATGCAAATTATACAATTGCTAAGAGAACCATTTTTCAACTTGTTTAGTGTCAGTGACTTCTTCCTCACTTTCCTAAAATTGGTAAAATTTAAGAGATATAATCAGCTTCAATTTCAAATCAATGTCTATGGGAGCTAAAAACATGGTTTAGCACACTTCTAGCTCATGTATATACTTCTTCTCCTGACTCAAAAGAAATTATTCTAGAAAAAAATTTTGTTTATATTAATCAACATGAAAGAATAATGAAAACATCAGTGTAGCTCGCTTGCATTATATCATGTAATAGAGATGGTTCAATTTCCAATTTCTCACCAAAAATAGATAAGGAACTAAACATAAAAGGCACGCATAATGTCTATGTAATAGAGATGGTTCAGTTATGAAACAAGAAGCTTAGGACAAACAAAATCTACCTAATGCAGCTCCATCAATTCCTAAAGACAGTTACCTAGCAGTACTGTTTTTATGCAGGCTTTACTTGTAAGAAACACTTAACAGTCATAGATTATTGACAAATAAGACCAAAAATATTATGAAACATTGCACTAGACATAAAAATTTGTCAAAAAAGATTTATTCCTGATGGTAATCTAATCAATTAAAAACCAATATAATCTATATATATAATAATAGATAAAGCTGGGAGAAAATTTAATTATATTTCAAATTGGAATTCAATTAGAGTCTAATTTTGTGCCATGTGTTCCATCTAATCTAAGTTTTTAAAATTTTGTGCCAAGTAAGTTAATTCAATGTAAAAATTGGATTTCAATTAGAGTTTAATTTTGTGACATGTGTTTCATCTAATCTAAGTTTTTTAATTTTTGTACCAAATGAGTTAATTTAGTGTAAAAAACGAGGAATACAATATAAGTAAACCATAAAAAATTTAATTTTTGAATGATTTTATATTTATGAGATTTTTTTTTTTTTTTTGGTAGAACTAAAAACAATTCAAGTTTATAAGTCGTATATATATATATATATATGTATGATTTTTTTTTTTTGGTAGAACTAAAAACAATTCAAGTTTATAAGTCGTATATATATATATATATATATGTATGTATGTATGTATATATTAGTAAGTAAAACTGAGAGAAATCCAATTAGATTTTAAGTTGGAATTCAATTAGAGTCTAATTTTGCACCGCGTGTCCCATCTAATTAAATTTTTAAAATTTTTGAACCAAGTTAGTTAGTTCAGGGTAAAATTTGGATTTCAATTAGAATTTAATTTTACTGCACATGTTCCATCTAATCGAAGTTTTATAATTTTTGTGCCAAATGAGTAAATTTAGAGTAGAAAACGAGGGGTCTAATATAAATAAATCATAAAAAAACATAATCATATATATAACACTATATATAAAATTAGAGGAAGAGAGAGTTTGAATGATTTTATATTTATGAACATTTTTTATAACTAAAAACAATTCATTATATATATATATATATATATTACTGGGTAAAACTTAGAGAAAATCCAATTAGATTCTACACTTGAAGTCCAATTTTATGCCTTGTCCTAAATTATTTATTCTTAGAGAAAGTTTTATTTTTTTAATTTTGGAATCAAATGTGCGGCCATATCATAAATATCCATTCAAGTAAGTTATTGTGTACAAAAACTAAACAGTCTAGAATTAATGAACATTAAAATATTTAAAAAATGGACAACTTACATTTTCTACCTAATAACATTCTTACAAGACTTTTTTAAACAGTTAAAAAAAAAAATAAAGATGATTATCAATAATATTTAAATCATAATGTAAGATTATTATACTATGTATCTTAATGTGTATCTTTTAAGTATATCTATGCATATGCATAAAGTTACAAGCTAGTTATATTAACATACATCATTCAAACTTTCAATATAGCTGCTCTAGACTCTACCATCACAAAAATTCCATCATTTCTACATCTTCACACCTCATCAAATGATTTCAAAGAAACAAATTGCAATTTTCCCACATACCCTTTTTATGTTAACACATCACTCCCATAATATTAGATTATTTTCTCACAACTACCGGCAAACTCAAAAATGAAACATGTCATTTTATGGGATTTAATATCAAGAGAATCAAGTTCAAGCTTCTACCCATAAATTCCACTTTTGATACCAAATTTAAAACCCTAATAATATTTATATCGCACAAATTCAACATAATTTCAGATTTCCATTTCAAAATAAAAAACCACAATACAAAAATCCTAAATAATTTTCGAGATGAAATAATAAATAAAAAATTAAACTCTAAATAATATCACATTTGATAATAAGAAAAACACAAACACAATAGGAAAACCAAGTAATTTTAGCAAATAAGATATTATTTTTCTGATTTTCAGCCACAAACACAACTACACAAGTTCACAATACAAAATCCTAAATATTTTTGCAATAAGAGAGAAATGACACCAAAAAAAAAAAAAGTAAAAAGATAAAGAATAAAGGGAAATAACCAAGTCGAGGCGTGAAAGGGGGAGGAGCAATGTGTGGCATCAATGGCGAGGAGGAGTTGGGCTGACTCAGTGGCTGATATTGAGAGTGAAAGTGAGAGTGAGAGTGCGGCTATGTGAGTGTGAAGAGTGAGGGAAAGGCAAATAGAGAAGTGAGATTAGGGTTTGAAAGAAAAATATATTTATACTAGGAACTTAGGGATTTAAAAAAAAAAATTATATATTAATATATATGGGTTAGGTTCAGGTCAAGTATGCCTAATACCTGGACCCAACCCAAACCCGCTTCGGGTTTTTTAGTGAAAACCTAGACCCGAACCTATTGTTTAACAAGCCAAGTAAAACCCGACCCATTAGGGTCAAGTCGGGTCGGGTACATTTTGTCATCCCTATTTTAGAGGTTTCATGAGCATTTTGCTCATTTTAGAGATATCAAGGGTATTTTGGTCATTTTAGAAATTTGGGATATTTTTGGTCATTTGGAGTGTATTTTAATTATTTTGGTGGTTCCAAGGGTATTTTGGTCCTTTTAATGGTTTTGGAGTATTTTAGAGTTTGGTGATTTGTAGAAATTATACTTGGGACAAATTGGGTACCCAGTTAAAACACAATTACCATAAGTGTTAATTGAGTTTAATTAAGTTAATACCAATTAGACCCAATTAATAATTAGGTGCGTTTTGGTCTTTTACTTAAGTGGGTGGATTTGGGTGGATAAATGAGTTTGAGTTGATTTTGTCATTCCTATTATATATTAATGAATGTTATACAACCTTTTTGAGTATCTCTACAAGTCATCCCCAATAAATATATATATATATATAAAGAAGAGAATTTAATATACATCATCCAATTAAACAAAAATGGAACACCAAATCTCATTGTTCTAACCCGTTAACATCTCTTCGTTCTTTTGGGGAAATGAAATCGAAGTTGAAGAAAGTACAACTTCTCTCTCTCCACTAATTAACACGTCCATCCATTAATGTAACTATACACAAAGGATGAGTCCAAACGTGATCCCTCGTGCACAAATCAACCTCAACTAAGAAGCTATATATGTCAACAAGAGATGTAATTTGTCGTTACATGTTGATGAAATGAGTTGGGATGGCGACAATTGGCCGACAATTAGATGGAAGTTGATGTATATAGCCCTTAAATTGCTCTCATAGTGCGTCCTATACCTAGAGACTTGCATAATGGTCAATGTATAACATAATAATAATCAAATCAAAGTAAGCCCCTTGAGATAAGCATCATTTTTTTTTTGTTGGCATAAATTAATGATACACAATAAGAGTTATTGATGGATGAAGAATACATGGCATTGGCTTTGAGTGCACTTGCTTTTTGAATGTAGTATTTGCTTGTCCATTTCAAAGAATAGCCATTATGATTCCTTTTGTTGTATTTTGGCTTGCTTTGTCCAATCACATTGGACCCAAATCAATTGTTAGATTTTTTATGTCTATCTTGTTAAATGTGTGTTTGATAGTAGTTTGGAGAGAAAGTTATAGACTTACTTTCCCCACCCACAGAGAAATATCTTAGGATATGGATTACTACTCCAAGAGATCAAATTACATTTTTCTCTTTGCTTCAAAAGTCACAGCAGAGTTCATAATCTCTCTCTCTCTCTCTCTTCCCCCCCCCCCTCCCCCCCCCCCCAGGTTTGGTTCCTCTCCAATATTGTTTCAAAAGTAATGGACTATTGAGACATCATATGGGTTGAATAATCATAATTTGAAAATCTCTGGCCAGATTTTGTAACTCAATTGCATCTGAACTTTTTTGAACCATCAATTTTGACTAAACTTATGCAATACCATAATGTTTATGTCCTCACTTTCCAAATTTCACAATATATTAAGTTTTCGGTCCTACTTTTCAATATTTGACAATAATTTACCAGCTTTTTAGTTAAATTCATGTTATAAACAACACGATTATTACTACAACTAGTAGTAATTAAAATGATAATAATGGTAGTAAGGAGGAGATATCTGTACAATTGATCAACTGAGACAATGGAAACATGCATAGCTTGGTCTGAATTATTCTACAAACTACACTCAACAAAGAAATCCCCTTGTAAAATTGTTCACAGAAGTAGATTCCATTTTTCACTTCTTCTGTACAACAAAAAGAGACTCTCAAGTTATTCATAGAAAGCTTCGAGTTAAAATTCAGAAAGGCAACTGCTGGGAATTTACTAAGGATCAATTCAAGGGAGGAAACCAGACAATTAGTTTCACATGCAACCCTAGTATTTGCTCCACCGCTATTAAAATTTATCATTCAGTCAAATTCCTTAACAACTTTTTCTCACATTAATAATGTTGATGCATGCTAGGTTTCATACTGATGAATTGATACTAGAAGTTACAGCATACTCCTAGTCCTAGATAAGGAAACAAAATGTAGACTCTTAATTTGGCAAAACTTTATTATAGAGAGGCTTTGGTAATCGGAAATTGTTTTTCAATTGATTTGCTAGCTTATAACTCATTGACTTGTCAAACAAAATTGCTAATCTCTTTTATTTTGATAGACAACTAAAAAGATTTATTGAAAAAGAAAGGAGTACGTCAACTAGGGTGTGCCTGCTCCTGGAAAATAACATTAGAAAACTCAGCAGGAGTAGCACCAAGAGCAAAACATCCTCCAAATCTATTACATTTAGACCAAGAAGCTAAAATATGTGCTGCTCTATTTGCTTCTCTAGGGGACCATGATGGGGTACCACGTATATGTCTCATGAGAGTCTTGCTGCTGCCCAACCTTTGAGAGTTCTTATTGTTTATTCGTATCTTTTCTACTAGTTATATTATCTTTCTTTGAGTAGCCCTAGTTATCTAGGTAGCCTATCTCTATTTGAATATTTGAATAATTATCTAGTAATATTTATCTAGTCATCTTAGGAGATTGTCGCTCTTTGAATAAATGTTTATGACACTAGGCCAAGTGTTGAAGAATTTGCTATTGTACTGTGGTTTGTCTTCCACCCAAAGGGAGTCTTTTATCAATTTCCATCTCTATTCCGATCAACTTGGTATCAGAGCATGGCCACCAACAATGACCGAATTGAGAAATTACAGAGCAAAATGCAAAAGCTAAAAGAGAGCATGCAAAAGAAGTCCCAATCTCTTGGTTCATCCATGTGTGAAATTAAAAAGATGCTATCCAAATCCTGTGACAAATCAGATTCTCTCTCAACCCAAAATCAAATGAGCAGGGGACCTCATCACACACTAGAGAGAAATAAAATCAGTCAACTGGATTCAAAACTACAACACACAATCAACCACAACCCACCAAGCTGGATTTCCCAAGTCCTAGGGTGATGATCCAACAGTTTGGCTTGACTGTATAATGCAATATTTTGACTATTAAGGGACATCTGAAGATCATAAATAGAGATGGCAAAATGTACCCAACCCGGGGTACCCGCGACCGACCCTAACGTCGTAAACCCGACCGTTTAACATTAGGTCGAGTCCTGGTTTTCTTAAACCTCGAAGCGGGTTCGGGTCGGGTCCGGGTATTAGGCATACCTAGCCCGAACCCGACCCGAATATATAATACTAAANCCCCCCCCCAGGTTTGGTTCCTCTCCAATATTGTTTCAAAAGTAATGGACTATTGAGACATCATATGGGTTGAATAATCATAATTTGAAAATCTCTGGCCAGATTTTGTAACTCAATTGCATCTGAACTTTTTTGAACCATCAATTTTGACTAAACTTATGCAATACCATAATGTTTATGTCCTCACTTTCCAAATTTCACAATATATTAAGTTTTCGGTCCTACTTTTCAATATTTGACAATAATTTACCAGCTTTTTAGTTAAATTCATGTTATAAACAACACGATTATTACTACAACTAGTAGTAATTAAAATGATAATAATGGTAGTAAGGAGGAGATATCTGTACAATTGATCAACTGAGACAATGGAAACATGCATAGCTTGGTCTGAATTATTCTACAAACTACACTCAACAAAGAAATCCCCTTGTAAAATTGTTCACAGAAGTAGATTCCATTTTTCACTTCTTCTGTACAACAAAAGAGACTCTCAAGTTATTCATAGAAAGCTTCGAGTTAAAATTCAGAAAGGCAACTGCTGGGAATTTACTAAGGATCAATTCAAGGGAGGAAACCAGACAATTAGTTTCACATGCAACCCTAGTATTTGCTCCACCGCTATTAAAATTTATCATTCAGTCAAATTCCTTAACAACTTTTTCTCACATTAATAATGTTGATGCATGCTAGGTTTCATACTGATGAATTGATACTAGAAGTTACAGCATACTCCTAGTCCTAGATAAGGAAACAAAATGTAGACTCTTAATTTGGCAAAACTTTATTATAGAGAGGCTTTGGTAATCGGAAATTGTTTTTCAATTGATTTGCTAGCTTATAACTCATTGACTTGTCAAACAAAATTGCTAATCTCTTTTATTTTGATAGACAACTAAAAAGATTTATTGAAAAAGAAAGGAGTACGTCAACTAGGGTGTGCCTGCTCCTGGAAAATAACATTAGAAAACTCAGCAGGAGTAGCACCAAGAGCAAAACATCCTCCAAATCTATTACATTTAGACCAAGAAGCTAAAATATGTGCTGCTCTATTTGCTTCTCTAGGGGACCATGATGGGGTACCACGTATATGTCTCATGAGAGTCTTGCTGCTGCCCAACCTTTGAGAGTTCTTATTGTTTATTCGTATCTTTTCTACTAGTTATATTATCTTTCTTTGAGTAGCCCTAGTTATCTAGGTAGCCTATCTCTATTTGAATATTTGAATAATTATCTAGTAATATTTATCTAGTCATCTTAGGAGATTGTCGCTCTTTGAATAAATGTTTATGACACTAGGCCAAGTGTTGAAGAATTTGCTATTGTACTGTGGTTTGTCTTCCACCCAAAGGGAGTCTTTTATCAATTTCCATCTCTATTCCGATCAACTTGGTATCAGAGCATGGCCACCAACAATGACCGAATTGAGAAATTACAGAGCAAAATGCAAAAGCTAAAAGAAACCCGACCCGAATATATAATACTAAAAAAAAAAAAAAAAAAAACCCTAAGTATAAATACTCATTTTTCACCCTCAGACCCATTCTCTCACCCTCTCATTCTCTCCCAAGCCGCCACCCATTCTCCCTCACCCTCCCTCTCACTCTCACTCTCACTCTCACTTCGCTGGTGCCGCTGCTCCTTGCACCTCACCTCGCTGACGCCGCTCCGTTCTTCACCTCGTTGGTCTTTCCTCCCTCCCTTCTTCAGCTTACCGCAGCCTGCAGACGCCGCTGCTCCTCCTTCACCTCGCCAGGCCCTCCTCCATCTCACAAGGCCGCAACTCTCTCATCTCCCTCACCTCGTTATGGCTTTTGCAATGAAAATTGTTCTCTTTTTTTTTTTTCTTTTTTTTTTAAAATGATGAAAATCGTTCTTTTTGTTCAAAGAATCAAATTTGTAATATTTAGTTTTTGTGCTATTTTGGTTGAATAGGATTGGCTTGTTTGATTTGATTTTGTAGGGTCTTATTTTGCAGACCTAGGGTTTGTATGTTAGTTCTTGTTTTTACTTTTGATGTGGGAAAATATTGTAATGAAAAAAAAAGGGTTTCCAATCTGTTGGTTGCTAAGAAAATAATGGGTTTTGTTGGTTTTCGATTGTTCAGATCTGTTGGTTGCTGGAAAATAATGGGTTTTCATAAGTGTTCTTTTACCCTCCTGTTTGGTTGTTGAGAAAATCAATATCAGGCAAATTGTTTTTTTTTTTTTTTTGATTGGGCCACAGAATGGGCCTTGAAGTACCACAGCCCAACGGGGCCCGTGGAGCCCACGGGGGCGGGTCTGGGTTTCGGGAAAAAAATCCGTTAAGTAAACGGGCCGGGTTCGGACCGCGGGTCAGGTCCGGGTATGGAAAAACCTGGCCCGAACCCGACCCGTTGCCATTCCTAATCGTAAAGTCATGTTGGCAGCCTTTCATTTGGAAAGGGAAGCAAACCAATGGTGGCAATGGATGAAGAAGATGTATCGCGAGGAGAAGATTGAAGTCAATTGGGAAAATTTTAAAAAGGACTTGCTGGTTCGATTTAGGCCAATTAAGGCAGAGGATTTTGACATGGCTTTGTCTCGAATATGTCAAAGTGGGACACTTAGGGAGTACCAACGGGTGTTTGAAAGATTTGTTAATTGGGTCGATGGTTGGCCTCAAAAGGCATTGGTGGGAGCATTCATGGGTGGATTGAAGGATGACATTGCTTCAGAAATTCGGATGTTCAAACCAAAAGCACTCTCAGAGGCTATTGAGTTAGCTAGAATTAGGGATGAAAGTGTGGATAGACAACGATGACCCAATATAGGCAAATTAGCCATAAACAAATGCGGCAAACTTGTCAGTACAAAGTGCCAATCCAACCAACAAACCTGGACTAATGAGTCAAGCAAACGAAACTAAAAGTACCAAAACTATTTCTTGGGAGGAAATGCAACAGCGAAGGGAGAAAGGGCTATACTTCAATTACAATGAGAAGTTCACCCAGGACATCACTGTGCAACTTCACAGGCCTTTGTCATTGAAGTTTGTCACATCGAGAATTCTTAGAAGGTGGTGGAGATGCATTTTGGGATGACAAACCTTATGGACAAGGTTTAACTTCAAGGGGGCCAAATGATGGAGTACCACGTAAATGTCTCATAAGAGTCTTGCTGCTGCCCAACTTTTGAGAGTCCTTATTGTTTATTTTTATCTTTCTACTAGTTATCTTATCTTTATTTGAGTAGTCCTAGTTATTTAGGTATCTTATCTCTATTGAATATTTGAATAATTATCTAGTAATATTATCTAGTTATCTTAGGAGATTGTTGCTTTTTAAATTAACGTTTATGGCATTAGACCAGGTGTTGAAGAATTTGCTATTGTACTGTAGTCTGTAGTTTGTCTTCCACCCAAAGGAAATCTTTTATCAATTTTCATCTCTGTTCCTATTAGACCAACTAAACTGGATATGGGGAATACGGAATGCCAACTTGAGTTTCTGAAGTTAAGATTGATATTCTCCAAGAAATGGTTCGCAAAAAGACTAGAGAGCATCAATCACCACTTTTGCATCACTTTCAATTATGACCTTGAAATTATGGATTACAATATGTAGGGTTGCCCAATTTATTTCTTCTGCTTCAGCTTGGTCAGGAAGATTGGTTTTACTNCCTTATGGACAAGGTTTAACTTCAAGGTGGGCCAAATGATGGAGTACCACGTAAATGTCTCATAAGAGTCTTGCTGCTGCCCAACTTTTGAGAGTCCTTATTGTTTATTTTTATCTTTCTACTAGTTATCTTATCTTTATTTGAGTAGTCCTAGTTATTTAGGTATCTTATCTCTATTGAATATTTGAATAATTATCTAGTAATATTATCTAGTTATCTTAGGAGATTGTTGCTTTTTAAATTAACGTTTATGGCATTAGACCAGGTGTTGAAGAATTTGCTATTGTACTGTAGTCTGTAGTTTGTCTTCCACCCAAAGGAAATCTTTTATCAATTTTCATCTCTGTTCCTATTAGACCAACTAAACTGGATATGGGGAATACGGAATGCCAACTTGAGTTTCTGAAGTTAAGATTGATATTCTCCAAGAAATGGTTCGCAAAAAGACTAGAGAGCATCAATCACCACTTTTGCATCACTTTCAATTATGACCTTGAAATTATGGATTACAATATGTAGGGTTGCCCAATTTATTTCTTCTGCTTCAGCTTGGTCAGGAAGATTGGTTTCTACTCGTTTGGATAAAGCAAAAACCATTCCCCCAACCCCCCAAAAAAAAAATCTCTGGCAACTAAGGGGATACAAGAATAATTTGGGCCGAATGCAGTATCACTATCAAATTTTATAGTGTCCCGCTCAAGGCTGACCAATTTACATGATTGGAAGGTCGAACTTCCCAAGGGCGTAGCTATGTGCAAGGGTGGGGGCCATGGCCCCCCAAAATTTGAAATTTTTTTAAATATATATATATATATATAATTATTTTAATGTTTTCAAAATTTAGTCTACAAAAATAAGAGTCCCCCCCCCGGAAATATTTGATTTAGACCAATGATGCTCTTAAAAAAAATTGGTCTAATAATTATAAAGACACAACATTATTTTTCGCAATTCTATTTTTTATTGTAAAATATGCTCTATATCTGTTAAATATTTGATAAAGTTTGGCACCAAATATGTTTGAATCTATATCTTTTTCAACCAGTTATGTGGCAATTAACAAGTCATTGACTCATTAAAAAAATAATGTCCCTAAAACTACACATGAAATGTCTCTTTAGTTACCACATAATTATGAGTTAGAGTAAGATAACTTCAGATATGTTTGAAACCTAGCTTATTTCTCCAAGTTTTGGATCATTCATGTTTTTGAAAATTTCATTAATTCAATTGAAAGAATTTTTATTTACTTTACTATAAAATTTGATAATTTGTATTGAAAATGAAAATTTTTAAGAATTTCACTATAAAAATAGTAAAAATGAATTTTATTTTATAAAAGATCGCCACCAAACATAATTTTTATTGAAATTACTAAACTCTTTTTTTTTTGGTTGGGTGTGTGTATATATATAACTTATCAAATAAAAAAATGTATATATAATAAAAAAGTGTGTGTATATGTGTATGTAGAGGTTGTCATGATAAATATATTAGAGTTACAACTTGGCCCCTCAAACAAAAATTCCTGGTTCTGTCCCACGAACTTCTGTTGAAATTTCCTGAAGACTTGAGTAGTGGTCTTGTAGTTGTATACTTCTGAGTAAGGATCTCTCCAGGTTGACTTGAGCATGCTCGAATACTACAGAATTCCTTACTTCCCATACACGATCAACTACCACAGCTACAAAAATGAGTAATTTATCTCTCTCTTTCCAGTCCCCAAAACTATGATTCAATGGAAAAGTCACCCAATCAACTAACTGACTAGCTGATATTAGTGGTAATTCGTTTGGCTTAAAACCCCAGTCATTATTGAACCGTAAGACTTTGACCATATGACATGAAACAAATAAACGCAGAACCGTTTCTGGAGCATCACCACACAAAGCGCACACTGGATCAATGCTTGGGCTGAACCTCGAGATTTTTTGTCTTTAGTTGGAAGCATATCAGCAGCCACCCTCCATAGCATCATTTTGAGTTTTTCATGAATTTTAAACTTCCAAATTCTCCATTGATTGACATTTAGCTCATGCGCACACGCATTATAAAAGAGGACAGGCTGGTTCACTTTGAAAGAATTTTTTTTATGATCAGACTTAATAATGTCTTATGTAAAATAAAATAAAATCCAACTTTCCCATTGATGATTTGATTAACAATTTTTAAATCAATTCCATTCCAACTGTACCTATGGAGTTTGCCTTAAAATAATGGGCACACAATTATTCTGGCTCATTTAACATACCAAGAAATAGCAATGCAATAAAGATTGGACATAACAAAACTATACATTTATAAATTCTCAAGCAAGCTAAAAGCAGAACCGAAGAAAGGGAAGTTCCAAAAAAGTTCTCAAATGCCTTGGAAATTTGCAGATGAACCCAACCAAAGAACCAATGAATGGGATCTCCAAACCCCCTCCTCCATTCGTAAGAGAGGAGAAAGCTTGATTAGCAACAATAGCAAGAAACCATAAGAAATGAGTGGGTTTTGCTTGCACTGAACTAATTGATGAACAAGACTCACTGAAATCCGAAGCAGCTGTTGCAAGCTTAAAGCAGTTGATCCGATCTAAATGTCATCCAAACATTGCATAACCACTCCCTACCTCCTCATTGCAAATCCTTAAGACGAGATCTTTTTTGGATTCTTTTGATAGTTGATTTGTAATTCATTCTTTTTTATAAGCTAATTGATTTGTAATTCTCGATAAGATCCCCATCTATCTATTCCATCCATCCTAGACTTTTGTTTTTAGCCCATGGATTAGAGATTGTGGTAATTCTCTTGTTGTGTTGTTTACATTTTTTTTTTTCCCTTTTCTTTTCTTTTCTTTTTCTTTGTGGTTTTATTGAAAGTCTTTAAAAAACACAAAACAAAACAAAACAAAAGCCTCATTTTGCCATATTTGATGAACCGAGTTTTTTGGAGAGAGGAAAAAAAATGCTAAATTTCAAAACGCACACTCTAAGTTTCACTACTTTTCATTTCAGTCTTTTAAGTTTGCTATTTGTCATTTAAGACCTCTAGGTTTCAAAATACAAATTTAGACTTCTGTCATCTTGTCATCCACTTCTGTCATTAAATTACCAAGACTACGTCATTTTGCCCTTAAATAAAATTTTGATTTTGATTTTATTATTTATTTCCTAAAAAACATTAATTAAAAAAATCCAAAAATTAAATTTATTAAAAAAAAAAAAAACCTATTAAGTAAACCCACCCTCCCTGTAAAATTTAATAAATAAATAAATAAAACCCACCCCCATTCCCAATTTTTGCCGGTTAGAACAAAGCACTATGAGATAGTAACGTATTTAAGAATTCAGTTCCATAAAAGGCTTGACCTTTGCTATCCCTTCACCAACGGCCTTCTTGTGGATAATGTCAGTGGAGTGAATTTCATTGCCAGACTCATCATCACAAGCAACTTTCTAGACAATTTCGTGAGTGGGAACTTCACCATGGATCCTATGGTAGCTGTCGTTTATAGAGTTATACAACTCAATCTCAATCTCCTTCTCCCTCTCAATCTTGATCTACTTCTCACTCTTCTCTCAATTTTCAAGTTAGGGTGTGATTTTGGGGGTGGGTTTTTTTTTTTTTTTTTACATGGAGGGTGGGTTTACCAAATAGGTTTTTGTTTTTAATTTCTTTTTTTCTTTTTTAATTGATGTTTTTTAGGAAATAATAATAAAATAAATTTTTTATTTTTAATTAAGGGCAAAATGACGTAATTTTGATAATTTAACGGCAGGAGTGGATAGCAAGATAACAGAAGTCTAAATTAGAATGTTTTGAAACTTAGAGAACTTAAATGACAGATGGCAAACTTAAAAGACTGAAATAAAAAGTAGTAAAACTTAGAGAGTTGAAAAAAAAAAAAAAAACGAGTTTATAACAATACAATATTACAATTATTATCATTAAAATTTAGGTGACTTTCCATTTGAGAGTACTGTTGCCTTATACATGCTCAATCTATAGTCTATTATCTTTTTTTAATAACTCGATAGCTAGGAGTGGGAATGATTTGAACTTTGATGTTTCTATTAAAAATACCAAGATGTGTTAGTTGAGGTCTAAGACTCTGACAAGTTTGTTATCACTGCCTGAATATTATCTAAACTGCAGTATAAATCTTAAATTATAAAGCTTAATCGTAAGAAAAGTTCCTTGTTATGGAGGAGGCTGTCTCCATTATTAAACCTTTGTAGAAGTTATCTGCCACTGACACATGATCTCCACGGTAATATGATAACAATCTCAATTTAAAATGAGCTATTATGTTACAAACTTTCTACAGCATTTGCCAATATACCAAGTCTAGTACCAGCAACATTAATTTTATTTTAGCTTCAAACTCGTAATGCAGGGGATTGTAGCCTGTCTAAGCTGCAAAGTTTGAACTTTACTATTCATTGTATTCTGTTACTGAGAGAATATAATGCACTATCCACAAAAAGAATGTCACCGTCAAAAACATAATACGGCCTCTTTACCCTGATAAAAAGCATCAAAATAAGTATACAACATTTTCACAAACGTTGGCCTGAAAATCAAATATACATCCTCACTTGGTCAACCAGTAGATAAAAATGACAAACGTGCACACGGATGCAACGAGTGAAAGTATAATTGTATCCATAGACTTTTTCCTCTTTATTGCTGAGAGAATGGTATTAACCTGCACAATCATGTCAACGTAGTATGTCAATCAGCCAATCAAGTTCAAACAGTTCAATTTTTTTCCTTTGTTCTTTGTTGTATGTGATGTTGATCAGAAGCTGATGGAGAAATTGAACATCCCATGGAAATGAAATTATCCCAGAATGTTACTCATTGTCCTCAAAATGTATAATCCAGTTATATTATAGATTTGTGTAAAATAAGTTTTTTACTTACTTCCCCTGCACATGATAAAAGCTTCCAGTCTCCAAGTCATTTGTTAAGATTTAAGATCCATAGTGGAGGTTTTATTTTTTGCAATTACCCAATCCCATGCATATTAACTTATTATTCATGGTTCATTGCACTACCTAAAGCACAACAATTAAATTTCATGAGCCACCTAGACCTCCTAGATGGGTTTTATGATTTTATTTCATGCATAGAAAATAATAGAGTATCAATAACCACATCAGGAAAATCTTTATACCGTTGGGAGGCGGCTGCTAATGTTACTGAGCTTTGAATTGATGCCACCAAAAGTTGAGCGTTGGAGGACAAGTGCACCAAGTGTTGCTTGAGCATGTGAAATCACAGAATCCATCTGCAACATGATAAGAAGAGCAGGTAAAGTCCTTTTCTTTTCTTCTCTCTTCTTTTTTTTTTTTTTTTTTTTTAGTTTGGGGGGGGTGGGGGGGAGGAGTTCCATTTTTGTAAAAATTAACAGATCTTGATATCTGTTAATTATCAAAAATAAAAAAAGATTCTATAAAGAAAGCTACCTAAACAAGTTCAATACATAATCCACATAGAAGAAACACATGAAAAATGGATAGACAATCATCCTTGAGCATAGAAAACTGCTATAGACATTACCAAAGTACTCCCATTTCTGTTTTCTAGAAATGGCAAGGGTTCCATCTATTCTTTCCAAATAGAAATCCAAATCAATTCGTCGCCAGCAAGGACGTCACCTCACTTCTGCTAAATGGGGTGGGTTTTTCCCAACCTAATGAAGGGAAAGGTTGGAAAATTAGTGACCTGAGGACAAGGTGGGTTTTCCCGAACTGATGAAGGGACCATTTATATTTACATAAATACCCTTAGGGTTTTGTTTTCCCTCCTATGTATATAGGTAAACACGGCTAGATTTTCTTGTAGGAAACACATCAGTCAGAGTCACATTTACAGTGTCACTAATAATTTCATAAGAAGTACTTGAGTGCAGTGTAATTTTTATAGAAGTGACCTCCACTCAACTTAGAAAAGACTGGAAAACATTGTATCCTACCTACTTGGTTTTTACAAATATTTCTTCACCATCCAACTGTAAATACGGCCATATCCACTATTTAATAACAGGCTATCATGACATATTCCGCTGCCTCAACCTATTTCGTATATTTGCACTCCATTTTTCCCGGCAGAAAATATTTTCATTGGGAAACAGAAGACATTTTCTCGGAAATGAATTATTTGGTTTTGACTCTAAAAATGACTACAAAACATTTTCTGTCATTTAGCTCACTATTTTATGTAGGTGGTGGTAGCACTTGAGGTGGTTTGGCTTTGATGGTGGCACCATGGCAGTATGATAAGAACACAATGTGGGTTGGTGTTCTTAAGGAGATTAAAGTGGAATCTTGATATGGAAAGATGGGAAATGAAGGTTTTGAGGACCTTGGGGTTTCAGGTATGGCTTGGGATTGAGATGGAACTGGAGTTTGATGTTAAGATTGTGGTAGGTTAAAGACTAGGGTTAGAGATTAGGACCCTTAGAGTTTCAGGTAGGACATGTATTTGTGTGATATGGGTGAATGGTGACGTAATCCTTAAGAGAAAGGAACTAGGATGTGATGATTATGCAATTAGGGTTTTGGAATGCAAGTAGGAGGTTGATGGAAGATGGATTCTAAGAATGGATGCATGAATAAGATAAGTGATGGTAACTTCTTCGCGAGAGTTACCTTCTCCAATTGAGACTACTTTGAGAAAGCCTCTATCTCCAAGCAAGACTAGTCAAGCACACAAAAAAGTATTCTTCATTCCATGATCCAAACAAGGAGTTACAAGCACCTATATACACATAATTTGCCTTATTTTTATTGGCCTACATGGCTCAATACTATTGGCTTACTAATTTAAAATGTGCTCACAAGAATTTACAACATGATTAATGTGATAAATGTGCTTCTCAACCTATTCTATATCCTAGTAACTAACTAACCTAATCATGTGCAACTCTTGTAATCACATCCGAGCTCTTGCCTGCCAAATCATGGGCATAAGAGAGAGCTGCCAACAGCAGTTCTGTATCATTCTGCCTAGGGAGTGCTAATCAGCAATCTATTCAGTGAGGGAGGTAGTGATTGGCTCCCTTGGAGCATCAATCAGGACTTCTCCTAATTTTATGGTATTTTCTTCTTCTTCTTTTTTTATTTCTTGTGCGTTCCTAACACAGTAATGGTGGTGGTCGTGGTGGTCATGGTGGCACTGGCAATAATGGTTGTAGTGGCAACATTGCGGCAGTGTAGACTGCACAAAAGAATACAAGGGGTGAGGACACAAAGGAATGGTCCACCTCTCTTGGGTTATTTTCTGCTGACTTTGAAAATATATTTTCTGTTGATGAAGGTTTTCCACCATATCAAACACCAAAAAAGGTGAAAATCAGTCTCTGAAAACAACCATTGAATCAAACAGAGGCTTAACTGAAATTCTATATTAGTCCTCCACCAGCTTCATATAGCTAGCAAAATAATTCAACTGACACTTGACATCGACAGTAGTTGTTCCATTATAACAAAANATCCTTTGTTAATCCTCTTCAGATCCCTAGTTACAGGAATATTTTAATTCAAATAAAAGGATATAAGAAAACTATAATGTGATCCACAGCAAGGCAAAGTTCAATACGAGTTCTATGACATGAGATATGCAAGAACAAGTTTAACTCTTAAAGCAAGATTAACCTTGTAGGAACATCGCCAAATTTAGAGCCATTAGGCACACACCTCTGTGCATCACATTAAGATGCCTCAGAATATATGTAAAGAGGACAAATGCAAAGTGGAATTTTAATTTAAGACTACAGCAAGTGGTCCAGAGTCACCCTCCTCAGGGATGTTCTTTATGAAAACATCATAAAAAGCCAAGAATCTTAGCCATAACAGCATAGCAAATTATGGGAAACTCCAGTGACTAGACATACCAATATGGTCTAAAGTAGCCGCCAGTTTTGCCCTTTCCCATGTTCTCTGTAGAAAGCCAATACATAAGATATCCTCAGTCCATTAAAGATGACATAATCCATTGGAAATTTAGACAAAGGAAAAATTTACAAAAAAACTTTCAAAGAAAAGAAGACCAATTGCTATACTTTAACATGAAAGCAAATCCTTTCAAATTCTATGTATTTGTTAGAAATGTGTAAGGCAGAGTGCTGCAAGTGCAATAGTTTGCATATGTAAATAGAACCTGTTCTGAAGCTTCCAATCAGAACTCAATGAGAGTTCAGAGATGCAGCCATTAAAGATTTATTTGTCTATTCAGGATTTTTTTTTTTTTTTTTTTTTTTTTTATGGGGCCCATGTGTAAAGTTCAATTGAAGTGATAGTCATTTGGTTTTAAGGATCCAATTTTATGTCCTAGGATTAAAAAAGTTTTTACTTTGGCCTTTTATTTAAAAAGCTATGGTCATCTGTATTCAAACTAATATTTTAATTTCTGCAAACCCTATGATTTAAGGGTATTTTGGTGGTTTAGTTGAGTCTAGAATTTTCTAGTGAATCTAAAATATCTTAAATTTCATTTTCTTTGAGTCCAACTTAGTCTTTTATTAGTTATTTTGTTTAATAGTCACATTAGGAGTCCCAATACTACTAGAGTAACAAAACAGGGGCTTTAAATATATTTGTGTTCATGTACTCAAAAGGCTAGATGAAGATGATTATTTATATTGACTTTTTAAGCATCGAGGCATGTTGGCCGTAGTGCCTTCTTTTTCTCCCTTTCTCTTCTCTTCTCTTTCTCGTGATCCAAATAACAGGTACTATTCTTTTTTTTCTTTTTTTTTCCTTTTTTTGATAAGTAATGAGACTTATATTCATCATGAAAAAAACACACAATAGCCATTACAGGTGTTCATGATGGTGAACACAAAAAACATCGAACCAAAGCAACAAAACGAGAAAAAGAAAAGTAACTTAAGGGGCACTTCTAAGGGTAGAAAAGAACTCCAAAGTAGAAGAACAGTTAGAAGATTCCCAGCACTTAGCCCATTCAAAAAGAGTATTTTGACAGAGCGCTTGTAACTGAAGCGTTTTCTCCAGAGCCTCAAAAGAGCGCCGGTTTCTTTCCAACCAAACAACCCACATCAAATAACCAGGAACCATATTCCATATGTCTGAAGTAGATTTCCCCAACCAATTACTCCAACAAGACACCAAACTCTCCATAGAACTTGGCATGACCCATTGAATCCCAAAAGCTTGTAACATTGCACCCACAAAGAATAAGCTACTGGACAATGAATGAGAAGATGGTCCACAGATTCTGTAGAACAGCAGCAAATACAGCACCTATTTGCCAAAGGGAGGTCCCGGAGCATCAAATTATCCAAGGTAAGAATCCGATCATGGGCTGCGGTCCACAAGAAGAATGCCACCCTCTTAGGCACCTTGACTTTTCAAATCCCCTTCCATGGGAAGCAAGAAGGAGATGTACCCCTAATCTTATGTAGAAGGACCGAGTATCAAACTTACCATTCCCATTAAGGCACCAATGGGGTCTATCACACCCAATACCTCTAGGGATCCGAGCCTGAATGAGTTCTAGGAAAGAGAAGGCAACCTCAAATTCCCTCTCATGAAAATTCCTATAAAAACTCACATTCCAACATCTACTTCTCCCATCCTCATGTTGATCCAACAAGTCAGAAATGCAGGCTTCCTTGTCTCTAGAACACGCATATAACTGAGGATAGAGCATTTTAAGAGAGATATCCCCAACCCACCTATCATGCCAAAAACGAATGCGAGAACCATCGCCCACCACAAAAGCCAAGTGTTTGGAGAACCTCTCCCAACCATAAAATCTATTTTCCTTCTTCCATGTAACCCCAAATTACCTATCAAAAAACCCTACAGACATACATTCTTCAACCAAATAGCAATCAAATAATTTATCAACCCACCTTTTAACTCCTAACACAGGCCCATAACACTTCCAACAATTCAAAACCCTAAATCTACAAATTCTCCTAACCACCACAAATAAATTTAGACAAATTCCCCCAATTGTTTCTACATCAATTTGATATCAGAGACAAAATTCTACCACAAGTCCTTTGTTGAAATTCTCTTTACCAACATCTTAATGAAATTTCTCATTTAAGATGGTGGTCAACAATGCGGAACTAAATTTAAGGTTTCAGCTTTTAATCAAAGATTTTGTCCAAGCAAAGTTTTTACCAATTGAATGAAAGAGTGTGTTTCATAGAAGCAAAGCTAGAAGATTTTCTTACTATGCAATACACTTTGGATAAGCTGCTAGTTGCTAATTTGGAAAAATATCCTGCTAGAACAACAGCTGATCAAGAATTTAGATATTCTAAGTTAGACCCTAGATTATCCCTATTTTTGTTGGCAAACGTTGCACCAGTTACTCTTTCAAAATCTAATGTATACGGCCCTGCCAATTTGCTGCCACATAAGCTTTAATTGCATATAGGTTCAATGATGCAAGGCATGGCAGTAAAGAGAGAAACTCAGCCTTAAGATTCGCCGCAGCAAGTCCAACTTCAAGAACAACCAGGGGAATACATTACAAGGGCAATGGAAATCACAAAAGAGCAAGATGAGCATAAGGTTGCTCATGGAAAAGTCAATACCAAGGAAGATTTGATGTTACTTACTATGGATCAATTCAAGCAGGATTTTAAAAGATGAAAAACCTTCCAAGCATTGATTTTATTATTCCAAAGGAATTTAACAATACAGTGGGAAAGAAAGAGTCTTTTTCTAATTATCTTTAAGAATGTGTGCAAGTTTCAAGTTCAATAGTTATGATTCTTCAGCACTACAAAACATTTTTTTGATAAGTAATAATATTTTTTTGAAATTGAATATAACTCATTGTTCATGATGATGAACACAAGGTATCTTAAAAAATTAAAAAAATAATACCGGAAATTGAAGAGACTCTTGGAACTCAAAAATGGAATTGCAATGTGTAAAACCCTATGCGTAAGACCAAACAAACAAGGTACGAATTAACAAGTATTTCAATTGATCAAGAGGTCTCTCAATATTCTCAAAATTTAAGGCTGACTTTGTTTATTTATTTATTTTCCAAATGGGGGAGAATGATGAATATATGAAAGATTGATTTGTTACTACATGGCAAATTTGCCTATTCAAGATTTTTTTTATGGGGCCCAAGTGTGAAATCAATTAAAGCAAAAAGTCTTGTGGTTTTAAAGATCTAATTAGATACCTATACATGTCCTAAAGCTAAAATAATTTTTAATTTGAGTTTTTATTTAAAAATTTATGGTCAATTTTGTATTTAAAGGTGAAATTGTAATATCTGCAATCCCTGCAACTTAAGAATTTTGGTAGACTAGCAAAGTCTAGAATTTTCTAATAGATCCTAAGTATCTTAGATTTTATTTTACTTCAGTTCATGTTTATACTTATATTAGGTTCTTAATTTACCAGTCAAACTATGAGTCCTAATACTACTAGTATAAGAAATTGTCTTTATATATATTTGTGCTCAATGAACTCGAAGATTAGAAGGAATTGATTAATAAAGATATTGAGTGTTTTGAGCATTGAGTCATATTTGCCTTGTGTTCTCTCTCTCTCTCTCTCTCGTGGTACTTCCCTAAACGCTATAAAGTCCTCTCTTTTCCTTCTTCCACACAACCCTAAATCATGTATTTTCCTTCACCTATCAAAATCCTAAAACCCCACATACTTTCTTCGACCAAATAGCCATCAAATAACTTATCAAACCACCTTTTAATTCCCAACACAACCCTATAAATTGTTACCTACAAAGCAAAGCACAGAAACATGATTCTTTTTCATAAATTGTTACCTGCCAGCTACCACCAGTTGCGCTTAAAAAAAAAATTGGTTTATGATCACCTTCTAATTCAACTGTCCATCCAAAATTTGTAAAGGGTCTAAATTCAAAATTCTCAAATTCTAAAGAAGTTCGATGTCACACCTTTATTGACTAAGTAAAACTATAGAAACCCAATTCAGATCTTGCATTAAAGATATGAAATTTAAAGACAGACATAGAGAAATGAAGCAATTGGGTACCTGAATCATGGGCTTTCCGAGAATATGAACGAGAGGCTTGCCCTGGAACCTGGATGAGGCGAAACGGGCGGGTATGATGCCGATGACCCGGCTCCGGAACTTCCCAAATCGACCCAGATAGGCGCGAGCGCCCACCGCCACCGCGATTGCCACTCCGGCGACAATGCCATGCACTATCCAAGCCTTGGTGTTGCTCGAAGACCCATCTGATGAAGAAGAAGAAGATGAACAAACTGACCGGGGATTCATGTTGTTGATGGATCTCTCTCTGTGTCTTTGACTGTGGATCGCTGACTCCAACTTTTTCGTTTGTTATTTTATGAACTGTCTCCAAGGTAAGGTTGGAAGAAGACTTTTTGTGTGGGTTTGGATACGGCGTTTCCAAAACCACGTCTGCGTTTTCAGACCTCTTTTTTTTCTTTTTTTTCTTTTTTGTTTCAGCGCGTGAACAGTAAATTACATGAATTCACTGTGCATGACAAAAAACACTGTTCAAATACTGTTTATAAACTGTTTATGAAATCTCAACTATTTTATTAAAAAAATTAAAAATGAGTTCTAAGATATTATCAATATATTTAAAAATTATTTTATTATAATATTTTTAACAACAATTAGTTTTCAGTAACAATAGATTGTATGCAAATAGACACAAACCGGTTAAATAGTGTCTCTCACGTCGATGTTTTGAATTTTTTTTTTTTTAACCAGCGCCCATAAACAGTATAAATAAGCAAATCAACCGCAGGTGAACATAATTTTTATTATTTTCAGATTTTAATTTTTTATTTTCAATAAAATAAATAGTATTCAAACACATCGTGTCGTGAGCTTTGTAAAGTTACATTTTTTTTTCTTTTTTGCAAAATCATCATTTTGATCCTTGTAACAGTCAATATTTATTTTTGACTAACAGTCAATTTAGTCTTAGTATTTTTATACTGTTATTTTTAACTTACAATCAATTTAGTCTTTGTCAATAAGTTATTAATGAAAAATAATTACGTAACAAATAGTTTAAACAGTCGGCACACATATGGCTAATAAAAAAAAAAAGCCACATCAGCAAATTCTTGTCCAAAATGGTTATCTCATATCGTTAAATCATTGACCTGGTTTTATGTTGTAAAATGCAAAAACCATGTCACTGTGAAATATGGGAACCTTAATAATTTAATAAGAATGCAAGAATTGGAATTACTCAACAAAGAATTAACGTTGCTTTGCACTTGTGGTTAGAAATTTGTTCATGGGTAGCAATCGAATCTTTATTATTGAAGCTATGAGATACCAAGTCAAATGCAACATCAAAAATTAAAACCTTATATCTACTCTATTTTACTTTTTTCTCACCACCCAAATATAAAATTTATCATAAAACTAAAATTCATCACAACCCAAAGCAAACCCAGCAACCCAAATCCATTGCAACCTAGATCCACTCTGTCAAGACACATGCTGCACTAGTTGAAAAGAAATCTAGAGAAGCTGCATCAGTTGTAGAATTGTAGAACTTTCCAGAAACGACATGTAGCTTATTGTTAGAGATGTAAACTGTATGTAATTTAGTAGTCCACGTGTTCCTAATCTATTGGACACTGAGAATTCTGCTTCATTTTACTCTTTTGTGTTCTGTCGCTACCGGATCGCTAACCCATCAACAAACCCCATCACTCCTAAATGTAACCTTCAGAGCAAAACTGAAGCAATCTACCCACCTCCATTGCTTAGTATAAGTTTGTATCCCTGTAATAGCTACGTTTTTTCCCCCTGTTCTACCAATGTTTGAGCAGGGTAATACTTGTTTGTATATTGTTGGTTACATCAATAAAATCCTATCTTTTATCTCCAAAAAAAAAAAGTGAAAGAAATTAACTGAGAAATTTTGTGGTGTGGGTCGAAGATTGAACGGTAGAAAAGATCAGACCATTGTGGTTTTGTATGATTTGATTTTTGGGGATTTGGGTCGGAAAGAGATAGTTGATTTACAGACCTATCTTGTTGAGGAAGGGCCAACCAAAATAAGCAAACTGAGAGATGTGGCCATGGAGGTGGTGATCAGCAGGTCACGAAAGTTCAAGATTTTTTTTTTTTTTTTTTTTTTGGTCTCTAAGGTGCTGTGTTTGGTTACCAAGATAGTTGGAAAAAAAATTAATTCTTTAAGTTCATCCAAAATTTTAATTTAATTTTTTTTGTCATGAATTTTTTATTTTAAAAATTGCTTATGTGGCCTTTTTTTTAAGTAACAATTAAATATTTTATTTTATTATTTTAGTAGCCACATGTGTGCTAATCATGCAAACTGTTTGCCAAATAGATATTTTTTGTTAATGACTTAATGATAGGGATCAAATTGATTGCAAGTTATGGGGGTGGTTTTTGCGTGTAGCCACATGTCTTTCGCTGGAAGTGTAACTTTATTAAACCTAGATTTGTTTTGGGGAGTTCAATCTGGAACTCAACATTGGGTCGCATAGACCAATGGCTTTCGATGCATTTTAAGCTTACAAAATAAATAAAGCCCACAGTCTTAGAAGATGATAATGGTTGAAATAAATGAATAATATATTTAATTGAATAGCTTTTATTAAATGATTAGTTAAACATAATTATTATATTTATTAAGTGATGTCCAATATTAAAAAGTAATTAATTAAGTGTTATATATCCAGTAATGGGATGGATCCAGAATAGTCCATATCCAGCTACAGTTCATGGTTCATGTTCAACATAATAAAGTATGTCCAACAATGGTCTATGTCCAAATAATGTATGTCAAATAGTTTGTATTTAGTCGTGGTTTATGTCCAAATAATATATGTTAATTAATTGATCCAGCTATAATTCATGTCTAAATAATATATGTCTACCAATAGTTTATGTCCAAATGGTATATGTCTAGCGGTGGTTTTATGTCCGAATAATATATGTCCAAGTGACATGGATTCAATTTAATAATAATAATAATAATAATAATAATAATTGTTTATTAATGAAGCATTAGTGAATCCATGTTTATTGAATAGTGATGTAATATTGAAGTAATTTGCATCCAACGGTACAATGGTAATGAGTTAACATATACTTAATAATGTAATTTCAAAGATGGAGAAAACGTTGACTTATCGTTTATGTTTCTAACTCTAGTTGTACACCATCACTTTATTCTTTATATGATTTATGGCTCTAGCTGTATCATAAGCAACAAATAACCTAAAATCTCATCACAAACGTTAAAGCTCTAATCCACCAAAGATAAAACATCTTCAAAATAATTCTTCAATGCAATGTTTAATATCATAAAAATAATATTAAAATCCTCAGTTCCACAAAATAATTCGTACGTGTTGTCTCTCAAGAATCTCTACTCCAATGATCCCTCTCATGTATCTGTAAGGGGAATAAAGAGGGGCGAGATAACTCAATAAATGGAATTCACTAATATTGGGGCGTGGGAACAAACCTTTCAAATAAATAATTCTTACAACAAATTCATAACTTGTAACTCATCAATATTTTATCATCAAATATTTCATATAAAAAAAATATCTTTATATTATGAGACATCATAATATATATATATATATATCAATACCATCATATAAATAATTTCCTAGACTTTTCTCATGATCAATGTTTACGCCCCGTTGACAGGGTTGTGTTGTCCTCTTTTAGGACTAGAATATCCTTTTCATCCCTTTTCTTAAGAAATGCTCCTTTGAAACCTAAAAGTGCACTCCCTTACTAAGGAATTTTTTTCTTGGATCCTCAATAGTATACTCCCTTGCTAAGGAGCTATCAAATGTGCACTATCCTCTTTTCCGGGACCGTCCCTTACTAAAGACTAGCTACAGTATAATTGTCCCTTGCTAAGGATTAAATACAATACTGAGCTTTTAATCACGACTTGCATGGGTTTTCAAAACACATTCAATATGCTCACAAAAATAATCCATTCGTAATTCTAAAAAATATAAAGATATATTCACACATACAAGTTTAAATAAATTCAGATTGTCCCACAAGTTTTTCATAAAACGAATAGTCAATGTGCACATCAAACATTTATAAAATATCAATTTATATATAGAATATTAGCATATTTCTTTGATATAAAATAGTTCAATAATCAATACTGTTTTGGGAAAATCTCTAAAATTAGTAAACACCATTTACCTCTTATTTGCAAAAATATGAAACCAACCTCCCTTGAATCACAACAAATCAGTAAAATTAGAACCTAGCAACACCAAAGATTGGTCCATCAATACATAATTTCCCACTTAAATATTCGTTTCCACACTTAAACGATTTTATCCTAGACAAGATTGATATATCCAAAATTCTCCATTTATTCACCTAACTATCCAATTTACTTTCAGCTTTAATCATATTTTTGGACTTAAAAAATATTGCTGCCTAATCAAATTTTTCCACTAACACAATCATAGATATTCATGAAACTTCAATATGGCTGAATAATGAATATCTAATCAATATGAATGTAACGGCCATATGTTTTATTCATATCTATTCACTCTAATATTATATATATTCAATCTAATATTGGAAGTCACGTAATAGCCTTAATTTATTAATCCAGTTGCCTAGTGTTCCCTTGGGGCCTGGACTAGGATTTAGACAATAACAAAGGTGTGGATGCATGTCAGTTTGACGGTGAATAAAGTGAGACTATAAACGATTATATATAAACCACAAAGCACCCTTCGTTCTGGGTTAGCGACTAGTATATATATATATATATATATATGAGTGGGGCAATGGGCACTTCATTTAAAATTAAATAAAATAGAGAGTACAAGAAATTTAAGAACCGAAAATTGTTTTCTATAAAACCCAAAAAAAAAAAAAAAAAAACTCAAAAGAAGGGAGAAAAGAAAAAGAAACACATTAACACCTAAAAAAAAAAAAAAAAAACCAAAACTGATGAAATATATATATATATATATATATATATAAAGAGAGATAGAAAAATAGCACTTAAAAAAAAACAAAAAAAAAAACTAAACTAATGGAAAAAAAAAAGTCGTCAGCCTCTTGACAGGGGAAAATTAATAGAAAAAAATGGCAGAAAAAAGAAAAAAAAAAAAAGCTTCATGTTGTTATTGTTGGCAGTGACCAATGGTCATTTTAGTCCAAATTTTTGCACTCCATTTTGGGGAGATTGAGTTTTGATGGATCTAAAGAGAAAACAGCTGAGTATCACCATTTTCTCCCCATTTCCCCTTTCAACCAAACACTCTTTCACCTATTTTCTCTCTTATTTTACATGCTACTTTTTCCATCTTCCCCTAAATCATCCCAACCAAATATACCCTAAACTATGGAGCAACCTGGACAGCCTCCACCAAGATCCGTGATTACATTTACAAAACAAGGGGGCCTAAAACCTAGATTGAAACTTCCAAAGATAGAGTATTTACAATACCACTTTGCACATAAGCAACATGGCTAGCTTCGCGATTAACCTAACTGAAAGAAACACTATCATGAGAATTAGATACAAGCCTAACCGAGTTACAAAATTACTAAGTTTTCAAGGAATCTGGTTTACCCAAGATTTGATGGCCTCAATGCAGATTTTGAAATCTCTCAATGACTAATCTCTAGGCTAAATTGCTAGTTGTTAATTGGAGAGCCCAAAGGATGGTATTAGCCATTGCTTGAACAGAGATGATGGTGTATACTTCCATTGAACATGCAAACACTAAGTCCCTCTCCAATGACCAATCCCTGGCTGCTACCGCCATGCAAAAAATGTTGTCAACAATTGCATCACAATTAATTATGAAATTTGTTGTGAAATTGATGTTAAATTGTTTGGAACATAGCAATTCTCATGTTCAAAAGCAGATTTACTTTTATAAATTATGGAACCGGCTTAGGTTGAATGCATAGGAGCACTCGATCCATTCAGAGTATAGGAGGGAGAAACCAAATCAAATGTTCACTCCTTGCTTCGAAAACCAAATTACAACTGCTTGAAGTATCTAGTCATTTTGCAAAATAAATTTCCTGAAGAATCTTAAAAGGCACCATAATAATGAAGACAAACATTTAGAAATTTAAAAGAATAATAATCTAATATATATCTTATCCTCCATTACTCGAGTTACAGTTAAACTACAGGGGCCTACAAAAGGTGATTAATCAGCATTCTTGCCCCCCATTTCGCTTGGGAAGGAAAATATTTCCATCTCCCCAAGGTTTGACGTCTCTCCATTACACAAGTTTTTTAGTAGAAATAAAATGAAAGAGTTTATTATTTAACAGCACATATTACATTACTGAAACTGTTGAACAGTTTCAGACTTCCATCAAATTCCATTATTTGATGTCAAATTTGTTCAGGTGACAGGATTAGCCCATAATTCAGAACAGCTACAGGCTCAGTTTGCACCTTTGATTGTGGCGGACATGAATTCATCCTTGAGTCCAGCCCCAATAGTGTTGATGTTGTGTTCTCTACAGTTGCCGCAAAAGTCAACTAATTGACATTCACAGCTCATCAAACATTTGGAGGATTGCAATGCTAGTAGAGAAACCACTTGCAGTGGATGAAAAAACCAGATTTTGCAGGACCTAACAGAGATAAAAGCACGAAAAAAATTTCTATCTACTCCATGGAGACCCACCAACATAATGGCCATAACCATTGGAGCTCCTACCAACGACAGAATGAGACGAATCACGGTTATGCCTCCAACGTTTCTTCTTCACCCCATTCTCTTTCCTTGAGCCATTTTCTTCATGTCTGACCTTCCCCAATTCGCCCCCATTCTCTTTTGCCTTCTTATTAGTCTTCTCTTTCGAAGAGGCTTTCCTCTTCTTTCCTGAGGAACGTGAACTTTCCCCAGCCATGTAATTTGCCCGTGGCAGCGGTTCTTCTTCATCACCTAATTGCCAATTGCACAAAATCTCTTGCTGCTCTCCATATTGGTGTTGTAATGGCTCGCCAGCTCCAGGAAGCAGACTGTTAAAGGTTACATCCCCATTAGACCCTCCTTTGCGCTCCAGCAAGACAGGGTCTGGTCTAATTATAGTACCAAGAATGCTTCTGTTAGGGCCTAGGTCCATGATGATCTTAGGATTTGTCAATGTTGTGAAAGCCATTGCAAAAGCCGATCGAATCTGTGACAGGTTTTCAATCAGAATCTTGATATGCCAATTTTGAATTAATTTTTTTTTTCCTTTTCTTTTACTCTATCTATCTGTTGGTGTACATGTATATATGTATGTGCCTGTGTGTGTATTGTCCAACTTAAAGCCCCAGTAATAGATCATAAAGCAGAAGGTATATATAAAAAAGAAAAGAAAAAAAGAATGGAATATAATGACTGTAGGAAACAAATCAATTAGATGGGTTTTCCTTAGTTACATGCCCTAATAGTTAAGCCTTGGGAAAAGAAATTAAAATACAGGATTGCCATATCCAACAGATCATATTTGATCCAACTACCTTAAGATGCTTATCATTATATGTCCTTGTGAACAAAAGAGGCCAATTACGTTTACAAGTTTCCTGCAACTTGCAGGTGGATACCTGCTATATGAACTGTGATGGGACCAAAGGGGTGGTTTGTTTTTTAAGTGTCAATTTTGGATTTGCAAAGGTACTTTGTGGGAATCACATTAATGCTATTCTACCTAGTCATTCCAATTTTTTTAGCTATCTGGCTGACTCAACACAATTAAACATACAAGAAGACTGCAACCAGTCGAAAGGAAATTGGACTAGAAGATGCACTTATGGCTCTTACCCCAGAGCTTCTAGTGGTGCTAACCAACATATCTCCTCACACATCCCAGGACTCTATGGCAAAGAGCAATATACATGACCAAGGAAGTTCACAGTCTGAAAATGTGCCCATACAAAACTTTTTTTGTTTCTTTTTATTGGTAAATTACAACCCAATGACAATGAGTTTTGAACCCAAGACCTCACCCTTCAATTAATTATTAAAACATTCACAATGAACTCAAAAAGCCAAAAATTTCCATATTTTGATCAGCCAAATCCATTTTTCAGTCTCCAACCAACTTTAGCAATTCAATAGATTATTGAAAAGCTAAGTAACTCAACAGCATTGTTCAGTACTGTAACTTTGCGAAATAATTTTCCACCCATTTTCTATTTCCTTCAAGAGAAAGATCTCTCTCTCTCTCTCTCTCTCTCTCTCTCTCTCTCTCTATATATATATATATATATATTAATCAAGCGCCACTACAAGGAGCACTGCCACTGCATGCTCAAGGCGCAGCTCGCCACTGAAGCCACCAGTGTAAATGATGGATTGAAATGGCACTTTGATGATTATGAAGACAACAATGCCAATGGCTTAGAAGCCACAGCCACCGCCAAGAATGGCAAGGCAAGCTGAAGGTGACCATGGTTGAAGCTGCGGCAAGGATTGAGGATTTGGGTGCAGCGCATGTGACTGTGGTTGAAGCTGGCCTTTCTCTCTCTGAGTTCCAAGGGGGCTTGCTTGGAGGTGGAAAAAAAAGGGCTTGGACGAATCTGTTTAGTATGTGGATGAGTTTGTGTAGCTAAGATTCTTGAGTTTTGGTCTTTGTTTGGAGCTTTTGTATTTGATTAGTAAATGGATTCGATGATTTGTGTTTAAGTTTTGTATCTTGGAATTTTGGGATGAGATTCCATGGGTGAGTTTGGATGGAGCCGGTGAAGAAAATTGTGGATATGCGAATAATATTACTTTTAGGTAAAGAAAGAATAAAAAATAAAATTTTAATAGTATAGATAAATAATAGAGTTTGTTGGGGAGTGTATTTAAAAAGGTAGGTAGATAAAGTAGAAGAAAATGACTTTAATGAAAAAATTTAGCTAGAAATTTGTTTAGCTCATTTGGCATGCTCTTACAAAAGAGGCGTCAGTTGAGCTATAGCTCATTGGCTACACACAACAGAAACACAGTAAATTTAAGCACTCCCACCAATCCACAACTTTTGGAAAAATTACGCAAGGAGACTGAATGCAGGCTAACATTGAAATAATCATATAAAACCCAGTGAGACCTTGAGATTTGTTGTGCTATTTTTCTCCTATATACATAAAGAAATTTTCAGAACAAAACTAGTGGATTCTCTTTTGCCTATTGGCCAGCTTTATTTGTGGCAAGAGAACTAGAATCCTACCCTGAGATTAGATCTTATGCTAATACAACTGAAAACAGGCTGTACATTAAACAACAATATTTTTATTTAATGCACTCAGCTGCAAAAGCACCAGGAATACCACATGAACATTGAGTAAGCCAAAGAAGAAGACATTAACAATTTGTGGAACAAACCTGGAAGTAGTTAAAGGAGTTCTTCCCAATATCATTCTCAGGTGCCTACATTTCAAAAGAAAATAAAATCCAGTTAATCAAACTACAGAGGTAAAAAATGGAATCTATACAACATGAGCCATGTCTAGTTTTTTATTTAATAGTTGTTCTAAACCCCATTACAGTATTTTGCAACAGGTTACAGAAACCCAAGACCATCATTGCACTGAAGAAGCAAAATTCAGGAAATTCAAACAAGCATTAGGGCATAACCACCCAATCTAGCAAAAGCAGTGAAACCTCAAATCAAGAAAAATCACAATGATGCACAGTTCTTTATTTGGCTATGCTTCTTGACTTCCCAAACAGCCCTTGCATTATTAAAATAAACAAATCAGAATCTGCAAAACAACCTGTGGGTCCTCAATTGCAAGTAGAAATGGCCGTCCTTTATTTGTGAACCTAATCAAAGAGAGGAAAAATTCAAATACTTATTAATATTGTTGCCATTGTAACTTGAGAAGGAATATAAAACTCCCTTCACCATGAAGGCCCTTTCTTATTCAATTTAGTGCATGTTTGGACAGCGTTTATGGCTGGCATTTGTGCGTTTTGCTTAAAAAAATGTAGGTCCCATGACACTATTCACAGACCCACAAAAGTCATCCAAACACAAATTTCAATATAAATTTGGGTTTACAGCACTATTCACATATTTAAAAATTATTTTGCTACAATATTTTCAGTTTTCAGTTTTCAGCAAATAAGCAGTATCCAAACACACCCTTACCCTTTGTTACTCTTCAAGAAAAAGGTTTCTGCCCCTTTGCAAGATACACCAACATCTGAAGTGTTCAATTTGCGTCCGTAGAAATCAAAAAAGTGTACCTAGTTTCCAAAAAAAAAAAAAAATACATATGAGAAAATAGAAATGCACAAGGTTTCACTTTTCTTTTCCTCTTTTTTTTTTTTTTTGTTGGGGGGGGGGGGGGTGTCCCTAAAAGGCTAAAATGAAGGTCCAATCTACAAAATATAAACCATGGGTATGATATACAAAAAAGCAATCCATCTGAGGACCTAAATTACATTTTTCACATAGCGAATACAAGTAACTGTAGCAGCCCAAACTAGTTAGGATAAGAGCAAACTGAGCTGACTTGAGCACACAATACAAGAACAGGACTCTGAAAAATAAAAGACGAATATAAAAATAGCTTCTCTAGAAATACATACCAAAAGGATTCCCAAGTTGTGTTCTGGAGCAGCTTGGGACTTGGGGAGAGACTATAGCACAAAATGTAGATATAGTCAAAACAACAGCATAATTAATTAGGGGTAAAAAAATAAAAGACATTTAATGAAATATCATAGTGCTGAACATTAAATAGGAATTAATAATTTAAGAGGGAACAGTGCAGATAATGGTTTTCCTCTATGGCATGATGCAGGCCAAAAACATAATTCATTTGGGGGAGGGAAGGGGAGGACAGAGAAAGATGCACATGGAAAGGCATTTGATGAAATTGCATAATTCTGAGCACTAGAAAGAAATTTCTGTAGCTCAATGCCTATAATAATTTTTACTGCCCTGGGGGAAGAGAGAAAATGGTGTGGGGTGGGGATTGCATTTCCAAAAACGGAACAGGTAAATCATATGCAGCACAACTCAGCAGAAACAAGATGACAATGAATGTACAGAATTGTAAATAGAAAAGGTTCTTGATAACAATTCTTAAATGTTGTCCGTGCATCTCACAAATCAAGCTAATAGTTGCAAATAGCATGCTTTCAAAGCTAAAATATTATTGAACATTTTGATGCAGATTTTGGATGAACTCACCTGCAACATTGCCATGAGCATAGCAAGGAGTGCATAAGAACCTATTCCTCCAGAATATACCTGCACACTTAAGAGGAATCTTAACATGGGTAGACTAGAAAGGAAGGTCATTTTGACAACAAAAAAAAAAAAATGATATTATGCTCCATTTGTTTTCTTGTTTTTGTCTGCGACTTTAAAAATGATCCCAGACACTTTTTGTTATTTTCCATTCACAGAAAATCATTGATATCATGTAGGCACAGTAGTGGCAAAGGTGGTAGTGGTTACAATGGTGGCAGTACAGCGGGTGGTGGCGACAACTTGGTGTGGTGGTGATAATGGTTGCAGTGACAGTTGTGCCAATAGTGGTAATGGAGGTGGCACTAAGGAATGGAGGGGGGTATGGGCACAAATGGATGGCAGAAAACAGTCTATTGATTAAGATTTTATGTCATGCCAAACACCAGAAAATGAAAACATTTTCAGGAAAATGTTTTCCACCAAACAAATGGAGTGTTACAATTACAAGACAACAATAGAAAATCATACCTCATTCAGTTCCCGTTGTTGCAAAAATACTTTCAAGATCAAACACAACGGCCTTAATGGAGGACACTTTGACAAGGCATCCTAGATCAAACACAACGGCAAACAGCCACAAGCGTGTTATATTTTCCAAAATAACATACTTCATGAGCACTGGCTTCTATAAAAGAATATCAAGTGACCTCATAATAAACATAGCATCGCTAATTGCAATTAAGAATGGATGTTAGGACTGAAGATGTCACATAATGCAACCAACCTTAATAAATACAGCAGCCAAAGGTCCATTTTGCACGTCAAAACTGCAGACCAAGAGAGAATTGATTTAAAATCATCATGATTGCAAATTTCTAGTAAAATCTATCATTATAAGATGAGTACAATGGGAAATATGGTGAATATGCTTTATACCACAGTCTCATTGTTATTCAAAATCATTAGTAGATTTTTGCAATTAATGCAAATTACCCTACTTAAAGCTCATAACAGTTGTTTCCATTTGATAATTATCAAATCTCTTTCAGCTAAAAGTCCAAAAAGATATTTTTCTCCTTTTTTTTATCTACACAAATAATTAAATTCAAATAATAGAATAACATGAGTAGTAGTAGAGAATAATTAGGGAGACTACAAAGTATGGTTTTAGATAGGATACAATGGCAAAAAATACCACATATGGCTAACCCTGTTTAGTTGATGAAGATTAATAGCTGGCCACAATCTGATCAGAATTTAGGCTTAGATGAGTAGAGTTGTAATTAAATTTGTATGTCCACATGTAATTAGTTATAACTAGCCATGGTCCCGCATGATGCGCGGATAATGATTTAAGCTGTTATATGAAAAACTTATATAGAATATCCAAATATTTTAAAGTAATAACATGAAGTAATGTTGCAATAACTTGAAGAGATTTTTGTTCAATTAATGATGTAATACAAAATTAAGAGGATGGAGAATTTAAACTATAGAGAAAAAGTTACATAAATTAGAAATTAGTTATTATGTGGTGTAATATCTTCTCAAAAAAAAAAAATGTGGTGTAATAAGTTGATTGTTTGTTTAATCATTTATTTTTTTGCTGAAATTTTTAATCATAATTTTGTTTCTACGTTGGCTTGGAGTCAGCATAAAAAATTTGTAATTTCATGTAAATGTGTAGTTTTTTTTTTTTTTTTTTGGAGAAAAATGTAAATTTTTAGCTGGTTATGGAAATGTCATCTAAAATTTATGATGTCACGTTTATGTTATTAAAGTATGATAGTGGTAAGTTAAACACTCAGTGAAAATAGTGATATCCTATTAATAGAATTTTATTATAATCCAAATATGTAAAGAAGTTGACATGTAAAACTAAATGAAAAATTACTCTTACAAAGTGACACATGACAGAATCGCGTGGTGATATTTTTTCTTTCTTATATATTTATATATATATTTAAAAAAAAACCATATAAAATTCTTATATATATATATATATAATTAGTGCATACTTATAGATAACTAATGCGTATTCATTTCATTAACACATTCAATGAATTAAAAGTTTTATATAAATGTAAATTTTGATGAGGTGGAAGCCTAAATGAGAGAAGCTCAACGAATGTGTCACTTAGCAGAATCTTATGTTCTCCCACATAAGGTCTCTGCTTTTATATATATATATTATATATTTGATTTAGTGATAGAAGATTTTATTTATTAGAAATTCATCTATGTTAATAGATTTCTCTTTCCTATGATTCATGGCTTCAAAGTTGTATCCTGTTTTAAGTCCCTCCCTCAACAACACAATGAAATCCCCACCAAAACTTGAACACATTAGAAAATTCTGCAATACATAAAGTAATAATAAACAAATAAATAACCTGAACAGTAGCTAAAATTTGGTTTAAGCAAAAAACTTTAATTTATGTCAAGCAGAACAGAAAATTATAAATCAAATATGACACTAGTATAAAACCTTAATTCGGACTTATCCAAAAAAAAAAAAACCTTAATTTGGAAAGAAGCATATAAAAATATACCATGCTTACTTATCAAAAAAAAAAAAAAAAGCGTATATATAAACACACACAAAAACACACTATGCTTTAACTAAAACTTAAAACAATTCATTTACAATCAGCACTAGTATAAAACCCCAATTAAACAGCCAACCCCAAATATGAAGCAATTATCATGTGTAACAAATTTGGAAATTCAACTCCAACACAAAAGGCAGACAGCAAAACCTTATATCAAATGCGACACCACTTTTCTTTTCAACAAATTTGACAATTGGCACACGAGCCTTCCCAATAACCTGAGAAATTTAATGAACATTTTAAATAATAAATTTTCATACTAAAGTAACCAAACATATTCCAATCATCACAAAGCACACCTGTATATTTTTTGCGAGGCCCCTCTGTGACAATGCCCTAGAAAGAGCCACCAAACCTTTTTGTGGGATTTGAAGACCTGACCCCAGAATCACAACCTACAAGAGATAGCATCCAGGGAAATGTCTAAATTTTGTTGACAAGTTACAAGCGTTCATTGTCCATATATAGATAACACTTAAATATCCTGATACATAGTTTAATTCAGCTTGCAAGCCGGCAAAAGAAAATTTGTAAACGTCTACCATTTAATGTTAAGACATTATCAAGGTGCATAGAAAATGACTTGGTATCTTTCAAAGAAAAATAGATTCTAGGTTAAAAGCTACTAAAAGGTGTTGAGATCCAAGAGTAACCAGTATTGGCCATGGAATAGCACATGGAAAGTATGAGCTCCACCACAAGTCAAGATGTTTTGAAGGGGAGAGAAATGTTAGGAACTCCTGTAAGTATATAAATAATAATAGTTGTAATATTGCATTTAGTTAGTTAGTTGGTTAGTTAGTTACAGTTCCAAGCATGTTAATCACATTTAACACATGTTGGAATTATTAATACACATGGGAAATAATAGGACCATTATGATGGGGCCATGTGGGCCAATAGAATAGTTTTATGTTCTATAAATACATACTTGTAATCATATTACCATCATGGAAAAATAAACCAATTTCTTAGTGCATTACTGCATCTTTCTCTCTTAATCTCTTTCTTTTTTTTATGGAGGGCAACTACCTCGAATTAAGTCAATTTCCCTACAATTCTCATCAATTCCCCTATAATTCCTATCCATCCTCATTAGGAACCACTGGGTTCCTAACAGTTTGGAAGTCAGTTCCATTGTGCACATTTTCAGAAAAATGAATAGGCATACTTTTAAGGAAAATGAGCATTTGGTAGTGCAGCATAGATTTTTGCCCCCCAGCCGCCCAGCCCCCTTTATGAGTCAATGTTGACTTCTACATCTTTTACCACCTCCAATCTTATTGACTTCCCAACTGATTTGAACTTTAGTTAAAACTATTGTATATATATTTTTTTTTTCTCTTTTTATATTTTGGCTCTTCCTTTTATACTTCTGGTGATTGCATACCTTTTAGTAATTTCTTTTAATGAAATCACATAATTATCAACAACGAAAAAAGACATTAATAATGAGACTGTTCACACTTTCAGGTAGAAGCAATGCGGCTCATTGAATAAATTTTCCAAAAACTGTTCTCAAAAACTTGTTTTCAAGAATGAGAACTGAAGAGTGTTTCCTCTTTTTTTTATACCATAAGTTTTTTTGTAAAGATGCAACTTAAAAACATATTTTTGAAAATAAAAAAATGAAAATTTGTTTGGATAATGCCAATTTAAACAAATAAAAACTAAATGAGTGAGGTTTAGACACAAGATATGGGCCTCCAATTATGCAAAACTATGAAAGAAGCCTTCCATTAATTGAGGTTAAGAGCATTGGTATCAGCTACCCTAAAATAGGGTAAGGGAGCAATTTATGGAGAAAACTCACAAAGAACATCTCGCATCAGCCTCTCTATCTGTTCCCCCATTTTAGACTTATGCTACAGTTTGGAAGGGAGGGAGGTCTGTATGTGAACTTAAGAGGCTGATTGAGTTTAGTTGAATCAGAGTCTCAATATTACGATTTTGTCATTAGGTAGACTTCCTTTTTTTTACAATTTTGCCATAATGAAGCAGTGTTTTCAGTCTGTTCTCCATGTTTTCAATGTAATCTGAGAACAATGAGGTAGAAAACATCTCATAAAATCTTTTTGGTGTTCTCGTAAAACAAGAATTTTGAGTTACATTGCCCAAAAAAATGAAAAAAAAGAAAAAAGAAAAAAAAGTCTTTTGAGACCAATCCAACCAGGTTCAATTACTTTCAGCTTGTGAGCTACTAAAGGCAATCTAATATTTAATTTAAGCTGAATTATAATGTACTATTAGCCAGATTAGGGATTCAAAATAGAGAAAAATGGTGGTACCAAAAATAAAATAGAGAAAAATAAATCAGATGCCAGAGTAGCTGGGACCTTTATTAAGTACAAAAAAATGCCTCAGAACATAACATCTTACAAGCATGGAACTTAAAAAATTCTATGAAGGTACTTGTTTATTAGAGACAAGAGGAACAGCGTACTTACATCAATATCACTAGATGGAAGATAGAGCCCTGTCTTGAATGATCCAAAAACTTCTACCTAAAAAGCAACAATCATAACACAACATTGCAACATTTCAATCTTCTATATAATTGAAAAATCTGAAATTGAAGAGAGAGATAGAGAGCCAATCACACCTTCGAGTGGGGCCATATATGTTTGACAACATCAGAGACACGTTCTACTGCTGTATTACGAGCAGCTTGCTCTTCTGGAGTTGGAGATAGAAAGTCGCAAAAATCCACAATCTCTGTAATATCAACCAACAGCAGATAAGTTACAGAATGATTTACACTTGTCAGAACATAATCAAATTTAGTTCTAAATGTTCATGAGAGGATCCCAAGCACATCTTTTTCCCTTTCAAAAACAACCGGACTTTTGAGGATTTAGAGAGAAGTTTGCATGATCTCAAATTATTTTTCTTCAGAACTTTGTTGGATTGGATATCCGTTTTCCATAGTAATTCCATATGTTCAGTTAGTGATTTGATAGATCTATGTAATTTGAGTGATTGATTGTATGGTCCGCAATTGTATACTCCGTGTATTATACTTGGGCGACTTTATTTTTGTGACATTAATAAAACTTCATTACACACACACATATATATATATTAGCATAACAAAAGCTCCTTTTTTTAATTGGTAAGCTACACACGCACCCCAATGGGGATTGAACCCACAACCTTGCCCTCCACCTAGAACTTGTAGCAAGAAGAGGTGCTAATTGAGCTATAGCTCATTGGCATAGAAAAAGCCAAAAAATTCCAAAATGGAACTCAAAAGGCTTATATTATTCTACCTAATCTAGTGTTAAACTTAATGCAACATTAATATCGATGCTCCCTCTCTCATTGGCCCAAAAGGCATGTATATGCAGATGGTTGAACACTGTATCATCAAATTACAAACCTGCATACAAATATTACGTACAAAGATAATAATGCATGCAAGTTCTTCAACATTTTTTGTTTATAATCTATATCCACGTGTATGACCTGTCATTACTATTTGACTGACACAGCAATCATCAACACTTTAAGAGAGCAAAGTTCCAACAAATAATATATTATCAGAGTAACTTTCACTTTCAACTTTATCAATCCCTGACTCGTACTAGAACCCAATAAGAAAAATAAAATTAAACATGCATTGCATGCAATGCTTAGAAGTAACCAATAGAGCTAACCATTAACTGGGATTTACTCAAAATTAGTCAAAAACTAAATATTCAAAAATAAAAAGTTCAAATTTTCCCATTAAAAAAAAAAAAAAAGACTAATTTTGGTGAAACTAGGCAAAACCCAAATCTTATAAAGCACCAAAAACAGCAAATAAAATTAAAAATACCTTTATGGAGCTTAAGCATGGGGCTTTTGAAAGTACAATTCCCACGGAACCAAGCAGTCTCGAGTCTCGGCGTGGCGGCTTCGCGAGCTGACGTCTTCGGCTCACGCGCCGGCGTCGATGCAATTGGCTCGGCAGCGCCACCGACATCAAGGGAGAAGAAGTCCGGTGCGGTAGTCTGATGAGAGTCGGGATTGAGTACGGACAGAGAGATTTCGTTGCGGAAGACGCAGTAGGGCTCGGCTTCATCGTCAGACGGTGGGGATTGGTAGGCGGTGGTGGTGGTGGTTGAGTAAGAGAGCGGACTCAGGGTTTCGTACAGATAGTTTTGGGCTTCTGAGGTCCCCTCCTCCATTGAAGAAACAGAGAGAGAGAGAGAGAAGGGTTTTGGTGATGAAAGGAACTATCTGCAGAACAGAAGGGAGCAGTGAAAGTGTGAATTTTAGGTAGTCCTAGGTGGGCTTTCAAATTCTAACTTTATGTCTGGTCGTTTATGAGAGAGCGGACTCAGGTTTACTTTTTTTTTTTGGGTATAAATTTAAAGTGTTTTTTTTTTTTTTGAAAAATAAATTTAAAGTGTTTACTATAAATTAGCATTTATTGTCAATGTGCAAATTAGGGTATGTTTCGGGAATAAGAGAGGCAAAGCCGCAAAGGTGACAGGTGACTCCCAATATTTTCTTTCAATTTTTACACATATATAAGAATTATTTTTTTGTTTTCTTTATTATTGAGGTTTTAGTATCTTCTCTCTCTCTCCAAAAAAAAAATAATAAAATTTGAGCTTTTTTTTTAGGCGTAAATGTACTTTTAATCCCTATATTTTGACTTTTTTTTATTTTAGTCTCTACATTTTATTTTTACCACTTTTAGTCTCCAAACTAATTAACGTAGAACATTGAAGTACTTAAAGTACTATTATGTCACCAAACTAATAGGAAAACTGACAGATCAATAAAATAATAATAAAAATTCACTGTAGCACTGACACATCAACATATAAATTTAAAAAATTAATTTATTAATTTTAACTAAATAAAAAAAAACAGAATTAAAAAATCATGTTCAAACCTTGCCCAGAATAAAAACATGTGTTCTTCCCCATTAATCATGTTCTTCATTTTCTTCCCAGCAAACCTTGCCTAGAAATTTAAAAAATCAATATTTTTGTTTCTCTTCTTGCATTTTCTTAGCAACCAAACATGCAAAACACACAACAATCTTCAAATGAGAACAAAACCCAACAATCACAAAAATACAGATCTCTTGCAAAATCAATCTCCAGCAAAGAACCAAACCCAAATCTCCAATAAAACAATCAAACCCATAAACCCAACAACCAAACCGATCTCCAACAAAGTAAATCTTAACCTTCAAACCCATAAATCTTCTTGGGAAACAAATACAAAAAATCTAGATTGGTTGAATTGTGAGAGAGAGAAAATGAATCTTTGATAAAGATCGGGTCAGATACCCACAGGAAAAACAAACCAAAACCCCCAAAATTCTCAAACCTAAACAAAATCATCAAATCCAAGAACTCAAATGTCTCCCATCATTTTCTCTGGATCAAGAATAAATGGCATCCCTTATTAAAACCTTGAAGATTTGCCCCTTGCTCTGCTCTTCGTTGGTCGAGGGAGAACCCGAAGGGCGAAAGGGCTAGGTTCAGAGATGGACCTAAGGGTGAAAGGGCTGAGTCATTAGGCACAATGCAAGCTTGCAACTCGACGAACTCGTCCACGCCTTTCCAAACTCGGACTAGAGTTGAAGTCTCTTTCTTCTTGAATGACTCGTGCAAAGTCTTTTGGACTCCACCTTTTCCTTTCTTGAATGCCGATTTGGACCGACCCGAGCTTCTGATTCGAAGCTCCTAGACTATGTCTCCAGTCTGGAGAAAATCGCCAGTCCACTTGTCTGCGGTGGAAGTACCATTAAGGCACTTGATGGAGAGGACCATCAGAGAAAAAGAAATAAGAGAAAGCCAAGAGAGGAGTTTGACTTGAGAGGGAGAGGGAGAGAGAGAGAGATATAGGAAAATGAAAAATGAGTTTGACACTGTGTTTGAGTTTAGTGTTTATTGATGATTTTGTGTTTGGTTGACAAGAAAATTTAAGAAAAATTGAGAAAGTTACTACAAGTTTTTTTTTCTTAATCTTTAAATCATAATTCATGTGAATTTTGATTTTTAATTATGTTTTGATTTTTTTTTAGTTAAAATTAATAAATTAATTTTTTAAATTTATATGTTGATGTGTCAGTGCTACAATGAATTTTTTTTTTTTATTGATTTGTCAGTTTTCCTGTTAGTTTGGTGACAGAATGGTGTTTCAAGGATTTAAATGTCTTGCGTTAATTGGTTTAGGGACTAAAAGTGGTAAAAATAAAATATAGGGACTAAAATGGAAAAAAGTCAAAATGTAGGGACTAAAAGTGAATTTACGTCTTTTTTTTTAATTACGATACTATGGGTCTGTTTGGAATTTACTTATTTTGTTGAAACTAAAAACCTTTTGTTGAAAATATTGTAAATAAAGGTAAATGTTATTTGAAATAATACAATGTGACTCATAAATAGTACCAAAAAAGGGCAGTGAGACCCATGAATAGTACCAAAAATAAGTTGAATAGTAAAATAAGTTGGCAAAAAATAAGCTATCCAAACGGACATCATATATGCAATTAATATTTATAATTTATGTATATCTAAAAGAATCAAATATAACAAGTGGCAGATTCTTTTTTTTTTTTTTTTTTTTGAGAGAAAACCATACTCATTGGTATGCTTTTATTAAACTAGAAAGTTTTTAAACAAAAATTGAAAAACATCTAATGGAACATCCTCCATCCAAACTAATAAAGGAAAAGAAAGTCTAGCTTTCTGTGCTAAAGCATAGACTACAGAATTGTCCTACCTTTTAACATGAGAGAAGAAGTGGGAACGACACAAACCCAAAATAGACCTAAAGTCTTTTATCAAATGACAAAAACTTGAGAGGGCTGAATATCCTTTAGTAAGCACCTTGATAATGCCTTCGAAATTGCCTTTAAACAACCTGTGGAAAGCCAAGTTTCATTGTGAACTGAGCTACACGCCTTGCTGCCAGCATGTCCAAGATATCCACAGATGGTGGCTCGGCAATCTTCTTTAAAAGGGAGGTCATAACCTCCCTTTTATCATTCTAAATAATCACTCCAATCCCTGCATTATTAGACTCCGCAAACATGGCACCATCAAAGTTTACCTTAATTGTGGAAGAAGAGGGGGGGGGGGGGGTTTCCACTTTGCTTTCACTGGATTAGGCCAACGATCTTGACCACATAGCAAGCTTTGGAATTCAAGCAAGTAAAATCGAGTAAAATCCAGCATTTCGTCGAGTGGCAGGCATCATTCATTACATCTAGCCTTAATACGACGACTCCACACTGTCCACGCCACCATCACAAATGACTCCAGCTTGCTTGATTTCGAGTCTACTATAGATGCCAAATCCAAGAAAGAGCGAAGGTGAGGAAATCCCAATTTCACCCAACCAAAATCACAATCCCAGATTTGAGGAAAAGCCCTGCATTCCCACAAAGCATGCAATACCATTTCAGGACAACCCTAACACTAACTACAAATAGAATCGACAATAGCCTTGCTTTTCTCTAGGTTCACTTTCATCGGTAATGCATCAGAACAAGCTCGCCACATAAATTTTTTTTACCTTATTTAGGACCCGTAATTTCCATATTCTATTCCAAAAGGATTTCTGAGCTGAGGAGTCCGATACAGTTGCTTTGTTAAACTTCTCTAATTCATATAGAACCTAATTACTTGTTTTGACTAAATAACAATTGATGATGCACAAAAATCATTAGTAAGTTGATCGTCTACACATGTGCCAATGGATATACCTGAAGAACAAAAGAGAAGAACCAATCAAAGGGCACCGGTGGGGCACCAGCCAAAGATCCTCCAAAGGTTAAGTTAGTAATAGAAGACTCTCCAAGAACTCAAGAGTGCAAGAGTTAGGGAGGATTCACATACCTCAAGAAAGTTAAGGTTTGTGGTTAATATAATGGTAGAGAGCTTACCCGAATTCCTTGATACGTGGGAATTTCCTTGTAGAGAGAAGGGTCTCAAGATACTCGGGATCACCTTTCCATATATAAGAGATTTGATTGCATGGTATGGCCTTTGGTAGTGATGTGCAAGTAATTTCTATGCAAGGATGCATGAGTGGGCCCCATGTAAGCCCCATGGAAACCCTAGGGGATGGGTTGTCAAGATCAGGGATTACATGATCCGTTGGCCCATGGGTTGATCGTCCCTTTTAGAGGTTGATCTTCCTTTTCAAGGGTTAATCATCCCTTTTGAGGGTGGTCTTCCCATTTGGGGTTGATCTTCCCTTTTAAGGGTTAGTCATCCCTTTTAAGGGTGGTCATCCCTATTAGGGTTGGTCATCCATTTCAGGATTGATCATCCCTTGCAGGGGTCAGTCATCCCTTTTAGGATTGATAATCCCTTTTGGTGTTAGTCATCTGGGATCGGTCATCCCTTTTGGGGGTCGATCGTCCCTTTTAGGATTGATCATTGGTCATCCCTTTTGGGATTAATCATCCCTTTCAGGGTTGGTCATCCCTTTTGGGATTGATCATCCCTTTCTTTTGGGATTAATCATCCCTTTTAGGGTTGGTCATCCCTTTTGGGATTGATTATCCCTTTCGGGGTTGGTCATCCCTTTTGGGATTAATCATCCCTTTTGAGGTTCAGTCATCCCTTTTGGGATTGATTATCGGTTATCCCTTTTGGGATTGATCATCCTTTTTGAGGTTGGTCATCCCTTTTGGGATTGATCATCCCTTTCGAGGTTCGGTCATCCCTTTTGGGATTGATCATCAGTCATCCTTTTTGGGGTTGGTCATCCTTTTTGGGATTGATCATCCCTTTCTTTCAGGATTGATCATCCCTTTTGAGGTTGGTCATCCTTTTTGGGATTGATCATCCCTTTCTTTTGGGATTGATCATCACTTTCGGGGTTGGTCGTCCCTTTTAGGCACCTCCATACCAATCAGTCAAAAATTATCCTCGTCAGTTGCCCCTTACTCTGTGAGTCGTCGGGGTGGCCGACGGGTTGCGGAGTTGTCATAAATGCTTTGCTGCTTGTTTTGGGTTTATACTTTTCAACAATTTATGAAGCTTTCAATTTACTTCATAATTAATTTCTTACATTTTGTACAACTATTGATGCTTGTCGATTTTCCATATATCACATTAGTGTTTATTTAACCATCGGTTTGAAGGGTTTATCTCAATGTTGGGCACTGAGGGCTACGACTTGTTGGTTATTTGACCCCAACCCTCCTTTATTTGACTCGTTGTTTACCCTTTGGGTAGGGTTTTGAGTTTTGATAAGGATTAGGTGCACGAGGGCATCCTTGATTGTCTGTCACTCCTTAGCTAGGACTTAGGACTTGATCAGGTGCATGATAACATCCTTGATCGTCTGTCTACCCCTTAGGTAGAACTTAGGATTTGATCAGGTGCATGAAGTTATCCTTAATCGTCTGTCCGCCAATTGGGTAGGACTTAGGATTTGATCAGGAGCACAAGGGCATCCTTGATCATCTGTCCACCCCTTAGGTAGGACTTAGGATCTGATTAGGTGCACAAGGGCATCCTTGATCATCTGTCCATCCCTTTAGAAGGACTTAGGATTTGATCAAGTGCACGAGGGCATCCTTGATCATCTGTCCATCCTTTAGATAGGACTTAGGATTTGATCACATGTGTAAAGGCATCCTTGATCGTCTGTCCACCACTTGGATAGGACTTAGGATTTGATCAGTTGTGTAAGGGCATCCTTGATCATTTGTCCACCCCTTGAGTAGGATTTAGGATCTGATCAAGTGCACGAGGGCATCCTTGATCAATTGTCCACCCCTTAGGTAGGACTAAAGATTTGATCATGTGCAAGAGGGCATCCTTGATCATCTGTCTACCCCCTAGGTCTTACAAATCTATAGGTTAGGAGGATGCATGACATCCCTCAATAGATCCTTGATGACGGAGTCGATTGGCATGGTCACAATCTGTTGGGTCGGGTATCCTGACTACCCCTCGATACTTGATGATCATTAAGGTAGAGTGTGTCACATGGTGTCAAGGGAGGCACCTGACGATGCTTTTGGTCATCAAAGACTCTTTTGTTAAGCTCATGATGCTTTTGGTAACCGAAAAATTTCTGGATCACTTGAATCATTTGTAACCTTGATGACTTGGTTCAACGATCTCTATTTGAGTCAATCCTATTTGAAGGATTTCTTGGATCAGTCGTCACCTTAGTTACTTGGTTAGGTGATCTCTACTTGAGTCGACCATCTTTGGAGGATCATTTGGATTGTTTGTCACCTTGGTGACATGGTTAGATGATCTCTACTTAGGTTGATCATCTTTGGAGGATCTCTTGGATCATTCATTACCTTGATGACTTGGCTGGATCATCTCTACTCGAGTTGATCATCCTTAGAGGAAATATTGGATTGTTTGCCGCCTTGGTGACTTAGTTCATTTGTCATCTTGTAGGTAGGAAGACTTAGATCTTTTTCCAAGGCACTAGTGGATGGCTTGGTTCATCCATTCACGCATCGGTTGGATGATTTAGTTTTTTTGCCAAGGCACTCGTGGGTGGCTTGGTTTGTCCCTCCACCTATTAGTAGGAAGACTTAGGATTTTTACTAAGGTACTCGTGGGTGGCTTGGCTCGTCCCTCCATCCATTGGTAGGATAATTCGGATTTTTTACCAAGGCACTTATGAGTGGCTTGGTATGTCTTTCCACCCATCGGTAGGAAGACCTAGAATTTTTACTAAGGCACTCATGGGTGGCTTGGTTCTTCCGTTCACCCGTAGATGACTTTGGTCATCGTCCTTCCCTCTCGGTGATGACCTTACTTTGGTTGTCATCTCTTCCTCTTATGTAGGACTTTACTTTGGACCGTCCACCCATAACCGTCCACCCATAGGTGACTTTGGTCGTCGTCCTTCCCTTTTAAGTATGACTTTATTTGGACTGTCCACCCATAAGCGACTTTGGTCATCTGTCCACCCGTAGGTGACTTTGGTTGTTGTCCTTCCCCCTTGGGGATGACTTTACATTGGATTGCCCACCTATAGGCGACTTTAGTCGTTGTCCTTCCCACATGGGGATGACTTTACATTGGACCATTCCCCCGTAGGCAACTTTGGTTGTTGCCTCTCCCCCCCCCCCTTTTGGGGATGATTTTTATGTTGGACCGTCCACCCCTAGGTGACTTTGGTCATTGTCTTTCCTTCTTGGGGATGACGTTACATTGAACCATCCACCCATAGGCGATTTTGGGCGTCTATCCACCTGTAGGCGACTTAGGTCATTGTCCTTCCCTCTTGGGGATGATGTTACATTGGACTGTCCACCCGTAAGCAACTTAGGTCGTTGTCCTTCCCTCTTAGGGATGTGTGAGAGACCTCGAAAGTGCCCCTCAAAAAAGAGATTTTTGGAGTGCTTTTTAGGGCACCTCTCTTTTTGGGTAAGTGGTGTAGAGCCACCACTTATTTCTTATACAAAAAATAAGAAAAAAATAAATATATACAAATACATGACTGAATTGTTCCATTCATTGATTGAATAATGAATTACATATTTGAAAAATTGAAAAATTACATGGCTTTGGGTCCTAGTTACAAACTACCAAATAATTATATGGCTTTTTGTCCTAGTTACATTCTACCCAAAATAAATAAAGACAATGCTAGATCTACTTAGCTAAAGACCTAAATCCGAAGGCTACGTTACGAATGGGAAGGTGTTAAGCACCCATTCTGCCTAGAAAAAGTCTGGTCTTCTAGACTTTTGTGACCAATGTACCATTTTATGCATGTCAAGAATGATATGCTAAACATGTGAAAAAAATATGAAATCACACAAATTTATTTATGAATGAAGTCTCTTCTTTTGTTTTTTTGTTTTTTTTTTTTTTTAAAGAAATTTAGATCTGTTTTGGTGATTAAAAAAAAAAAAGATTTTGAATTGGAAGAATTAGATTTGCTTTATGGTATATTAAAAAAAGTGGTTTTTGGAGATAAAAATCCAGATATGTTTTTATTACACAAAATAAAGTCTTTTGGTTTAAAAAAATATCAGATCTCTTTTTTAAAAATTGAAAAAAGGTTTTTTTTTTTTTTTTTTTTTTTTTTTTTTTTTGTGTTTGTTTATAAAAGATTAGATCTGTTTTATGATAATAAAACATGATTTTTAATAGTAGAAAAATTAGATTTGTTTTTCTTATATGTTAAAAAAAATGAAAAGGATTTTCTTTTAAGAAGAGAGTTTCACTCATAATATGAATTTATGCAATCATGAATTAAATAAAAAAAAAAAAAAAGCAAACACAATCAAGTTTAATCTCTTTCTTTATTTCAAAAATCTGCATATATTAAAGAAAAATCATATTTGTATCCAAGAAAGATATAAATCAATTTTTATTTTGAGAAGAATTTAGATCTACATCTCATAAAGATGTAGATCCGTTTTTGTTTGTAGAAAAACTCAGATCTACATCTAAGAAAGATATAAATCTGTTTTTATTTTAAGAAAAAGAATTGTTCACATGCAAATTATTGACATTCAAGAAAAAGATTATAACAATCACATAAAAAACAATCATGCTTTAAACAAAACAATGAATAATCATTCATATTATGGATAAAACATTCATCAATCATAAAAAGATAGCATAAAAAAGAGAGGGTGATTGAAAACAACCTCTTGCATTAGCACTCCTTGTTCTTGAGAGGATGTTTTAGGGTTTAAAGAAACTTATTCAGTTATCTTTGAAACCTAAAAACCCTAATTTAAGCAGCAAATCTCAGAGAGGATCAGCAAATATCAGCAATTTGAGGGCCTCAAAATGTGTGCCTCTTAAAGTGTAGAAAAAAGGTGTTGAATTATAAGACCCAATCTCTATTTATAGAGGTCAGAAAACTCTAAAAAATAGCCCCAAAGTGTAGAATACGAATTGGGACTCATCCTTTTGCGAAAGGATCAAAAAGGGCGTGCCTTATCGTCACCCGAAGGCCGTTGGGCCAGAGCCCAAAAGATGCCAACTCTGCACCTTTAGAGTGCCATTCGGCACTCCAAAAGTGTCGAATGGTGCTTTTGGATGATGAACGCTCTTTCATGCTTGGGTGCTATTCGAACTCTCCTTCTAGGGTTTTTTTATCCGGTCCTTACACTTAGATGTGTTTCCATCCTCCATCCATGATTTTTTTAAATGTATTTTATAGATAATTCAGGCTTTTTAAGAACAATTATCTTGTAAATAAATACCCTAAAATAAATCTTGATAAAGTTTAGATTATCCACAGTTTTATTGTTATTCAATCATCCCTATTATTCCTATGCATTCCTATTTTAAATACTAATTATCAACCAATCACAAAATTATTTAATTAATTTTAATTATTTAACCAATCAGAATTAATTTAAATTAATCACGTGTGGTCGACTTTACCTAGACACAATGCATGTTCACTGTGCAAACTTGGTCATGCGATATCTTTTAATCCGATGGTCCAATTTGGAAACTAGACATACCATTGTGATCATTAGAACCTCAACATCATTTTTATGATATGCAATGAATGAATTGATGCATGTAATGCAAAGACAAATTGATGCATGTAATGCAAGAACAAACTAATGCATGTAATGCAAGAATGATTTTTGGGGTACATGGATGGTCATTTAAGTCATTCTCCTTGATTAAATCATGGGTGCAAAATTAAATGTCTACAGGATAACCTTATGTTGGACTGTCCACTTGTAGGCAACTTTAGTTGTTCGTCCACCCATAAGTGACTTTGATCATTGTCTTTCCCTCTTGGGGATGACTTTACGTTGGACCATCCACCCTAGGCGACTTTGTTTGTTGTCTTTCCTTCTTAGGGATGACGTTACATTGGACCATCCACCCGTAGGCTACTTTGGTCATCTGTCTAGCCGTAGGCGACTTAGGTCATTGTCCTTCTCTCTTGGGGATGACATTACATTGGATTGTCCACCTGTAGGCGACTTAGGTTGTTGTCCTTCCCTCTTAGGGATGACTTTATGTTGGACAATTCACCTGTAGGCGACTTTGGTTGTTCTTCCACCCTTAAGCAACTTTGGTCATTATTTTTTCCTCTTAGGGATGACTTTACATTGGATTGTCCACTCGTAAGCGACTTTGGTCGTTGTCTTTCCCTCTTGGGGATGACTCTATGTTGGACCATCCACCTGTAGGTAAGACTTAGTCTTTGGACGAGGATCAAGTGCCCGTAGGCATCCTTGATCATAGGTCCATCCCATAGGTAGGACTTAGTTTTGGATAAGGATTAGGTGCTGTTGGCATCCTTGGTTGTCGACCCATCCCATCGCTAAGAGGATTAGGTGCCTATAGGCATCCTTGAGTATCGGTCCATCTCATAGGTAGGACTTAATTTTTGATAAGGATTAGGTGCCATTGGCATCCTTGGTTGTCAATCCATCTGATTGGAGTGAGTTGATCGTCCACACACGTGCTAATGGATGTACCTGAAGAATAAAAGAGAAGAACCAATCAAAGGGCATCAGTGGGGTATTGACCAAAGACCCTCCGAAGGTTACGTCAGTAATAGAAGACTCTCCAAGAACTCAAGAATGCAAGAGCTATGGAGGATTCACATACCTCAAGAAAGGTAAGGTTTATGGTGTATATAGTTGTAAAGAGCTGACCAAAATTCCTTAATATGGGGGAATTTCCTTGTAGATAGAAGGGTCCCAAGATACTCGAGATCACCTTTCCATATGTAAGAGATCTGATTGCATGGTAGGGCCTTTGGTAGTGATGTGCAAGTAATTTCCATGCAAGGATGCATGAGTGGGCCCCACATAAGCCCCATGGAAACTCTAGGGGATGGGTTGTTAGGATCGAGGAATACCTGATCCCGTTGGTCCATGGGTTAATCGTCCCTTTCAGTGGTTGATCTTCCCTTTTAGGGGTTAATCATCCCTTTCGAGGGTGGTCTTCCTTTTTGGGGTTGATCTTCCCTTTCAGGGGTTAGTCTTCCTTTTTGAGTGTGGTCATCCCTTTTGGGGTAGGTCATCCCTTTTGGGATTAATCATCCCTTTCAAGGGTCGGTCATCCCTTTTGGGATTGATCATCCCTTTTAGGGTTGGTCATCCCTTTTAGGATCGGCCATCCCTTTTAGTGGTCGGTCATCCCTTTTGGGATTAATCATCAGTCATCCCTTTTGGGATTTGAATGTTCAAACATGTGTGTAAAACACCTTAAACGTTTAGATTCCCAAATTACAAATTATCAATTCAAGCTTATTAACAAACAATGTACGTGTGAAAATTGTAAATAAGCTAAAACAGAATTGATAACATAATCTAAACCAAATAAAATCACATCCACCGTAGAAATTAAATAGAAAAGATTGAAGGAAGAGAGATGCAAACATAAAGACAACACATCGATGTGTTATAGAAGAGGAAATCGAAATTCTTGGCGCAAAACCTCTCTGCCGCCCTCTAAGTGGTCAATAATCCACTAGAGAATCAAGTTAGGATACATGAACTGCAGAAGACCCTCCAAGCATAATCTACCCAGTGTACCTATGCCCTCCAAGCTTCTTGCTCTAACGAGATTACGCTGAACCTTTGTCTTCTTTAGCTTACTGGATTCCACTATAGCCCATAGCATCAACTAATATCAATTGGTCCCTTCCTAACTGCTTCCCAAGTACCAAATAATGGAGAGGGTGAGAGTAGAGGAGTGTGAGAAAAGGATTTAGCTAAATGTACCTCTCAAGGATGTAACAATGGAGATGGTGAGAGTAAAGGAATTTGGAGAAACAAGGATGAAAACTGTGGATGAGTCAATCTTGTTTTTCTCTAGGGTTTCTCTCTCAAAATTCTCTCTAGAAGCTCTCTACAATACATGGGTATACTGGATATTTTTACTGGTGTGTGTTTGAAATGCGAAAGGTCAGTTTTTCCCAAACAGAGTGAACTGGAGACTTGGCCTCGCAACTTGACTGAGTTGCGAGTCTAAGTCGCGAGATAACGGCCTGGCCAGTTGGATGTTTTGTCCTATAGTGCAACAGCTGGCGTGACTCTTCAGCTCCCCTGCATGGTTCACATGTGTGCCTCTTTTGGCGACTTGTAAGCCGCGAGCCAGTTGTGAGATCCAGTCCCGAGGCCTTGTTGAGTTGCACACTCTTGAGCTTTTCTTCACACTCTCTCACACACTTCCCTTACGTGATTCCCACCTAAATATAGGGTTTCTAAATGCTGAATTATAAGCAAATTGGCACGGAATAAAGCCAAAAAAATAGTTGATTAAATTCAACCTTACAGGATTGATCATCCTTTTTGGGGTTGGTCATCCCTTTTGGGATTTGTTGGAAAAATTAGACCACGGTTGACAGAATTAATAAGTTTTAAACCCAAGTTGTTAATTAGATTTATTATGAATAAACCTTGTGAAAACAAACAAACATCAATATCATGTTAATATTATGCACAATGAAATAGTAAATAAGACAAGATATGATGACTTAGGAAAACCAATGAAATAAACTAGTTTCACAGTAAAAAACTTGCGGGAAAACCTTCTCGAAAAGTAATTCACTATAGTAAAGAGAAGTTTAAGATCTAGTACAAAACCTTTGTCCCTAAACTCTACAATCCCCATAGATGAACTTTCAGCAGAAACCTTTTACTGCTTCAGAACTTCTGAACTCTTCAATATATGAATGCCACCCTTTTACACAGATCCCAGTACGTGACTAACTCCAGCAACTTGAAGATGTTGTTGACTGCAAAGTTCTTCACTTTATCAACAATGAAGATCAAGAAGTACTTAGTTACAAAACTTTGAGGCACAAAAGACATAGTAACTTCTTGCAAAGTGAATAAGGCACTAGGTCACTTTCTGCATGTGTTCTCCATGTATCGTTCCTTTAAAATAAGCCTTATATATGTTTAAAGTTGTGACAAAGAGAAAAGAAACCTTACACATACATGTCAATTAGGGCAAAAAATCAGATTTGAAAATTCTGATTTCATAGATTTTGACAGATTCAGCTTCTGTTGAGCTTTGTTCTTAAATCTCGATAGATACTGTTTTTGTTGAGGTATCTGTTGAGTTTTAATGAACAGCTTTTCTTCACTTGTTTCTTGGTCCAATCTTTATAGCTTTAATATTTGACTTGAACTCTTATTCCTTGAAGTACTAAACTTATTATAGATCTACCCAATTACAAGTAAAGTGCATTTTGTCAAAGGATTAGTCAATTACATAAAATATGTCTTTAACAATCTCCTCTTTTGGCAATCTATGACAAAACCACAACAAAACAATTAATCATGAGAGAAGTCTTAAATTACTTAACTCATAACCACTTGTTGTATTTCAAAATAAATCTATCCCTACTACAAACTCTTGAAAAACTTTGCAAGAAAAGAGTTCATGGCATGATAGACTTTCATAACCTGTCTTTCTGAAACACTTAAACAAAACTTATCAAGGCATTATGTCTGAAACAGAAATAAAGATTGCGTATATAAAGAAACATGCGCATAAAGATAAAGAAGAAACAACATATGTAAAGATAGGTGAAGAAGACATACATCATATATATATATATATATATCAAAGATAAGCACAAAGTATGTAAAAATGGTCACAGGACTAGTGTACAAGAAGCTAAAAGAAGCTCCTAAAACAACAAGGAGGTAAACATTCCCCTTAACGATATGAAATACAACTTTCCCTTATAAAGACATGTATTTCTCCCCCTAACATGTAGAATCTTAAAAAGAAACCACATTTTCTCCCCCTTTTTGTCATGATTGACAAAGGATACAAAAAGCTATAAAACTTCACCTGAGAAACATAAAGATGATCAAAGATAATCAAGGGACACAAGAAATCCATATAAATGAATGAATGTAATGAAGCAAGATACTATATATGACAAGATAATAGAAATATGCAAAACATGTGAAAAACAATGCATGCAAGAGGGTCTCGATAGATCGAGAAGCTGTCGAGTTGCTATCAACTGGCAAAGAACACATAAAATTACCTCGATAGATCGAGATATGTGTCAAGAATCTATCGAGATGCTACCCAGAAATCTCGATGGATCGAGAATTTGTCAAGAATGTATCGAGTAGACAGAGAGCACAAAAATTTGGCTCGATGGATTTACCTAACTGTCGAGAAGTTATCGAGGTCAAATCCAGAAATCTCAATAGAAGAAACTTGTGTTGAGTTGTTGTCGAGAAGGTATCCAGTAGCTGTCGAAAAGACAGAAGCAAGGTTTTCCAAGGGAGGGAAAACACACAAGATGAATGCAACAAGATAGCTACTCAAACAAGCATCCAAGCAGCATGTTAAGCACTCAGACACAACTAAAATCTAGATGTAAAGCATTTCTAGATCAAAAGACAGACATACATACTAAACAAGTCTAACCAATTTTATTTTTTAAAAATAAGTTAGGACAGTTTAGCAAGCATATATTAACACATGTATTTTTTGTGATGGCCAAATCACATTGTATCTACACATGTATCAAGAGTAGCAAAGAGTTTGCGTGTTGTATGTGAAACAAAGCAAGAATGCATAAGTGTCTCATATTATGAAGATTTGAGACATGAGAAAAATCAAATACACTCACACACAATAATAACTATTTGATGGAGACTATCACATTTGAGGTACATCATATAACTTTCACATCTCCTAGAAACACACTTACAATCATTTTAAAAGCATTTTGATTCTTTTTTGCTTTTATATTCTTTGTATATTTTCTTTTTGAACATATCATACATGTGCATATAAGAGAGAAAAGAAATACCCAATTATGTGAGCCAAAACATCACAATTTTACTATGCTGAAGCACATAGATGTTATACATGATTGGCGGACTTTAGTGATAAGATGGTTATTTATGCCTTTCTTTTAGGATTTTTTAGTCCTCATCAAAAAGAGTGATATGAGTATTAAGTATAAAAGATTATTTAATCGTACTCGTTACCAACACGAGCCACAATGCTCACTTGTTTAGGGTTGCAATAAAATGCTCATCTAAGTTACAAGAGATACAAAGTTTAGAAACTTTGTTTCAATGGCCATCCAAGGTACATAAGTACTAATATATACATACACACACTGTTTTTGTATTTTTCAATTTTTTCAATTTTTTTTTTTGAAAAACAAATAAAACAAAAACTTAAAAAAGATAAACAAAAATAAGCAAATAACTATAAAGCATAAAAACTAGATGCAAATGTATGAAAGCATGATTCCAAAAACAAATAAAAACTTAAGCAAGAAAGTCCAACTTTAGATAGAAAGAATTAAAGTAGAGGACAGATAGAAAAGACAATTAAGTCTTAGGCTCTTTTCTCACTCATATAGCACGAGTCTTTGTCCGTGAAGATGAAAAGACATGTGTCCTAGTATGTCTACTAAAGAACATAGAGGAATTAGAACTCCCTTGAAATTGAGTTAAAAAGTTTAAAACTTTTAATAACTCATCAAGAATAGGTATAGAGCCTTTAGACAAAGGATGAGATCTATTAGACACTCACTTATGAGGAAACAACTTAAAAAAATTAGGGCGAGTGTGACTAGAACCAACACAATGGTGACAAATGAAAGTTCAAAAAGGGTATAAAACACCGTTGAACGTTTAGACCCCAAATTACAAAATTACCAATTCAAGCTTAATATCAAACGATTAACGTGCAGAACATGAATATAAGCTAAACACAGAATTGATAAACAATCTAAGCCAAATATAAACACATCCACAGTAGTAAATATAAGGCAAAGATAAAGGGAAGGAAGATGCAAACACACGGACAACACACGATGTGTTATCGAAGAGGAAATTGAAGTCCTCGGCGAAAACCCTTTCCGCCGCCCTCCAATCGGTCAAATAATCCACTAAAGAATGTAGTTGGGATACATGAACAGCAGAAGACCCTCCAAGCCTAATCTACCCAAGTACCTAAGCCCTCCAAGCTTCTTGCTCCAACGAGGTTACGCCGAACCTATTTCTTCTTTAGCTACCCGGATTCTGCTATAGCCCATAGCATCAACCAATTAGATTGGTTCCTTTCCAAACTGCTTCCCAAAGCACCAAATAAACCTTCTCACGGATATGGGTATGGTGAGAAAAGGATTTGGCTAAGAACCTCTCAAGGATATAACAATGGAGAGGGAGAGAGTAGAGGAATTTGTAGAGACTCTAAGGTAAAGATTGGGGATAAGACAATCTTGTTTTTCTCTAGGGTTTTCTCTCACAAAATTCTCTCTGGAAGCTCTCTCAATATGATGGGTATAAGGGTGTATATATAGTAGGGTGAGAAGGGAATGCAAAACGTCAGTTTTTGCCAAACAGGGCAAGTTGGCGACTTGATCTCGCGGCTTGGCCAAGTCGCGAAATCAAGTCGCGACGTAATGGCCTGGCAGACTGGAACTTTTGTCCTGTAGCGTGACAGCTGGCGCGACCCTTCAGCTTCCCAGTGTGCCTCTCATGTGACTGCATTTCGCGGCTTGCCAGTCGCGAACCACCCGCGAGTCCTAGTCGCGAGACTTTGTTTTTCTTGCACACTTTTGAGCTTTTCTTCACATCTTCTCACACACTACCCTTACAATTTTCTCACCTAAATACAGGGTTACTAAGTGCTAAATTACAAGCAAATTGGTCACGGAATAAAGCCAATTAGATGGTTGATTAAATTCAACCTTACAACAAACATGAGTAGTTTTAGAGCTACTCGGTTTCCTAAAAGGAGGTCCAACCTTAGAGGTTGACAACTTAGGACAATTTGGCCTAATATGACCAACAATATGACAATGATGATAAGTGGGGACAAATTCAGAATTTTTATTCAACCTAGGAGGAGTTTTAGACATAAGTTTAGAAACTTCAGTGTTAACATCAGATTGTTTACCTTTGTCTATTCTAACAATATTAGCATTCAACTCTTCATTATTCCTTTTAAATAGAGGAATATGAAAGTCTTTTTCTTTTGAGTTAGGCTTAACAACAAGTTTGGCACTAGTTAATTTTTCAACTTCGGTTTTAGATTCAACTAGTTGCTCTTCCAAACTCTTAATTTTGTCCATCTAAGATGAAATTTGATTTTTAAATTTCTCATTCAAATTATTAGCTTCATCTAATTTTGCAATCAATTCATCTCTTTCAAGTTTGACATTTTTAAAATTAGCTTTTAATTTTGTAGAACATTTAAGAGATTTCGTACAAAAATTATAAAACTTGCAATAGGCATCTTGAATATCATTATCATCATTCAACACAAGATCATGCAAATCAAAACAATCAAGAGTTTCCATGACAACGGGGGTTAATGGATCACATAGCAAAGATTAAAACCTAATCAGAGTGTCCCGCTCTGATACCACTTGTTGGGAAAATTAGACCCCAGTTGATAGAATTAACAAGTTTTTAAATCAAGTTATTAATTAGATTTATTATGAATAAACCTTGTTAAAACAAACAAACATCAATATCGTGTCAATATCATACACAGCAGAATAGTAAATAAGACAAGATATGATGACCTAAGAAAACCAATAAAACAGACTAATTTCACAGTAAAAAACCTGCGGGAAAACCTTCCTGAAAAGTAATTCACTATGGTAAAGAGAAATTTTAGATTTAGTACAAAATCTTTGTCCCTAGACTCTACAATCTCCTTAGATGAACTTATAGCAGAAACCTCCTACCACTTCAAAACCTTTGAACTATTTAATATATGAATGCCACCCTCTTGCACAGATCCCAATACGTGACTAACTCCAGCAACTTGAAGATGTTGTTGGCTGCAAAGTTATTCACTTCATCAACAATGAAGATCAAGAAGTACTTGGCTACAAAACCTTAAGGTACAAAAGACGCAGTAACTTCTTGTAGAGAGAATAAACTAGGTCACTTTCTGCATGTGTTCTCCATGTATAACGGCCTTTAAAATAAGCCTTATATATGTCTAGGGTTGTGAGAAAAGAAGCCCTACACATACATGTCAGCTAAGGCCAAAAATCAAATCTGTAAATTTTGATTTTGTAGATCTCAATAGATTCAGTTTCTGTCGAGCTTTTGTTAGGCTTCATTCTTAAATCTTGATAGATACTGTTTTTGTCGAGGTATCTATCGAACTTTATAAATAGCTTTTCTTCACTTGTTTTTTGGTCCAATCTTCATGACTTTAATACTTGACTTGAACTCTTGTTTCTTAAAGTACTAAACTCATCTTAGATCTATCCAATGACAAGTAAAGTGAATTTTGTTAGAGGATTAGCTAGTTACATAAAATATGTCCTTAATAGGATTGATCATCTGTTTTGGGGTTGGTTATCCCTTTCTTTTGGGATCGATCATCCCTTTTGGGGTTGGTCATCCCTTTTGGGATTCAAGGTTTGATCATCCCTTTTGGGATTGATCATCCCTTTCAGAAGGGATAACCAACCCTTTTGGGGTTGGTCATCCTTTTTGGGATTGATCATCCCTTTCGGGGTTAGTCATAGATGCCCCCTACTCTGTGAGTCGTCAGGGTGGCTGATAGGTCACGGAGTTATCATAAATGCTTTGCCCCTTGTTTTGGGTTTATGCTTTTTAGCAATTTATAAAGCTTCAGTTTACTTCATAATTAATTTCTTGCATTTTGTACAAGTGTTGATGCTCATCGATTTTCCTTATATCACATCTATGTTTATTAATTGTCGGTTTGGAGGGTTTATCTCAGTGTTGGGCACTGAGGGCTACGACTCGTCAGTTATTTCACCCCAACCCTCCTTTCTTTGACTCGTCAGTTTTGAGTTTTAATAAAGATTAGGTGCATGAGGGAATCCTTGTATGTCTATTGACTCCTTAAGCAGGACTTAGGACTTGATTAGGTGCATGAAGACATCCTTGATCGTTTGTCCACACCTTGGGTAGGACATAGGATTTGATTAGGTGCACGAGGGAATCTTTGATCATCTGTCGACCAATTAGGTAGGACTTAGTATTTGATCAGGTGCATGAGGGCATCCTTGATCATCAGTCCACCCCTTCGGTAGGACTTAGGATCTGATTAGGTGCACGAGGGCATCTTTAATCGTTTGTCCATCTCTTCAAAAGGACTTAAGATTTGATCAAGTAAACGAGGGCATCCTTGATCATTTGTCCATCCCTTAGGAAGGACTTAGGGTTTAATTAGGTGCGCGAGGGCATCCTTGTTCGTCTGTCCACCAATTGGGTAGGACTTAGAATTTAATCAATTGTATGAGGGAATTCTTGATCATCTGTCTACCCCTTGGGTAGGACTTAGGATCTGATTTAATGCACGAGGGTGTCCTTGATCGTTTGTCTACCCCCTAGGTCTTACAAATTGATGGTTCAGGAGGATGCATGACATCCTTCGACATATCCTTGATGACGAAGTTGATTGGCACGGTCACGATATGTTGGGTCGAATATGCTGACGACCCCTTGATATGTGACGATCGTTAAGGTGGAGTGTGTCGCATGGTGTCAGGGGAGGTACCTGATGATGCTTTTGGTCATCGAAGACTCTTTTGGTGAGCCTATGATGCTTTTGGTAATTGAAAACTTTTTGGATGGTGAAAATATTCCCTATCAGTTGTCCCCCATTTCGTGGTTGTTACGCAAGTGGATGAGTACGAAATATGAATGTTTTGTAATTGTAGAGTGTCAAGGGTTCATTTATTTGCCCCCCATTCCATGAGCATTTAGTATAACTTGATCGGATGACCACCACTTACGCATACTGATGGTTGGCTAGTTTTTTGGGCCATCTTAGCGACTTAATTGAAGGGTCATTACTCAAGTCGATTGTCATCAGAGGATCGCTATTTGACTCAATTGTCTTTAGAGGGTTACTTGGATCGTTTGTCATCTTGGTTACTTGATTCGACGATTTCTACTTAAGTCAATCATCTTTGGAGGATCACTTGGATCGTTAGTAACCTTGATGACTTGGTTTGAGAATCACTATTTGAGTCGACCCTATTTGAAGGATTTCTTGGATCAGTCGTCACCTTAGTTACTTGGTTGGATGATCTCTACTTGAGTCGACCATCTTTGGAGAATATTTGGATTGTTTGTCACCTTGGTGACATGGTTAGATGATCTCTACTTGAGTTGATCATCTTTGGAGGATCTCTTGGATCATTTGTCACCTTGGTGACTTATGTTGGGAAATTTAGACCCTAGTTGATAGAATTAACAAGTTTTAAACCCAAGTTGTTAATTAGATTTATTATGAATAAAACTTGCTAAAACAAATAAACATCAATATCATGTCAAAATCATGTAGCGGAATAAAATAAATAAGACAAGATATGATAACCCAAGAAAACCAATGAAACAATCTAGTTTCACAGTAAAAACCTAGGGGAAACCTTCCTAAAAAGCAATCCACTATAATAAAGAGAAATTTTAGATCTAGTACAAAACCTTTCTCCCTAAACTCCACAATCCTTGTAGATGAACTTATAGTAGAAACTTTCTACCGCTTTAGAACCTCTAAACTTTTCAATATAAGAACGCCACCCTTTTTGCACAGATCCTAATACATGACTAACCAAAGATACACGGCTCCCAGTACGTGACTAATTCACCAACTTGAAGAAGATGTTGGCTGCAAAGTTCTTCACTTCATTAACAATGAAGATCAAAATGCACTTGGTTACAAAACCTTAAGGCGTAAAGACGCAATAACTTCTTTTTTGAGAGAATAAGGCACTTGGTGACTTTTTCATGTATTCTCCTTGTATTCTTATATGTGACGGCCTTTAAAATAAGCCTTATATATGTCTAGGGTTCTGAGAAAAGAAACCCTACACATACATATCAGCATGGGTCGAAAATTAGATTTGAAAATTCTGATTTCATAATTCTCAATAGATAGCTATCTGTCAACAACTGTCAAGACCTCGATAGATAGCTATCTGCCGGTAGCTGTTGAGACTCATTAAACCTCGATAGATAGCTATCTGTAGGTAGCTATTAAGCTATTAGTCCAGCTTTAATGAACAGCTTCTCTTCACTTGTTTCTTGGTCCAATCTTCATGACTTTAATACTAGACTTGAACAACATGTTTCTTGAAGTACTAAACCTATCCTAGATCTACCAAATTACAAGTAAAGTGCGTTTTGTCAAAGGATTAGCCAATTACATAAAATATGTCCTTAATAACTTAGTTGGATGATCTCTACTCAAGTTGATCATCCTTAGAGGAAATATTAGATCGTCCGTCACCTTGGTGTCTTAGTTCATTTGTCACCCTGTTGGTAGGAAGACTTAGATCTTTATCCAAGGCACTCGTGGGTGGCTTGATTCGTCCATCCACCCATTGGTAGGATGATTTAGATTTTTTACCAAGGTACTCATGGGTGGCTTGGTTCGTCCCTCCCCTTGTTGGTAGGGAAACTTATAATTTTTACCAAAGCACTCGTAGGTGCTTGGTTCATCCCTTTACCCATTGGTAGGATAATTAGGATTTTTTACCAAGGCATTTATGGGTGGCTTGGTTCGTCTCTCCACCCGTTAGTAGAAAGACTTAGAATTTTTACCAAGGCACTCATAGGGGCTTGGTTCTTCCATTCACCTGTAGGTGACTTTGGTCATCGTCATTCCCTCTTGATGATGACTTTGGTCATTGTCTCTCCTCTTGTGTAGGACTTTACTTTAGACCATCCATCCGTAGGTGACTTTGGTCATCGTCTTTCCCTCTTGGGTAGGACTTTACCTTGGACTATCCACCTGTAAGCGACTTTGGTTGTTCGTCCACTTATAGGTGACTTTGGTCGTTGTCCTTCCCTCTTGGGGATGACTTTACATTGGATTGTCCACTTGTAGGCGACTTTGGTCGTTGTCCTTCCCACTTGGGGATGACTTTATGTTGAACCGTCCACTTGTAGGCAACTTTGGTCATTGCCCCTCCCTTGTGGGGATGATTTTACGTTAGATTGTCCACCCCTAGGCGACTTTGGTCATTGTCCTTCCTTCTTGAGTATGCCGTTACATTGGACTGTCCACTTGTAGGCGACTTTGGTTGTTCGTCTACCCGTAAGTGACTTTAGTTGTTGTATTTCCCTCTTGGAGATGACTTTACGTTGGACCATCCACCTATAGGCGACTTTAGTCGTTGTCTTTCCATCTTGGGGATGACGTTACATTGGACTATCCACCCGTAGGAATTTTTGGTCGTCTGTCCACCCATAAGCAACTTAGATCATTGTCCTTCCCTTTTGGGGATGATGTTACATTGGACCATCCACCCGTAGGCGACTTAGGTCATTTTCCTTCACTCTTAGGGAAGACTTTATGTTGGACTGTCCACCCTTAGGCGACTTTGGTTGTTCATCCACCCGTAAGCAACTTTAGTCATTGTATTTCCCTCTTGGGGATGACTCTATGTTGGATCGTCCACCATAGGTAGGACTTAGTCTTTGGATGAGGATCAGCAGCCTGTAGGCATCCTTGATCAAAGGTCCATCCCATAGGTAGAACTTAGTTTTGGATAAGGTTTAGGTGTTGTTGGCATCCTTGGTTGTTGATCCATTCGATTGAAGTGAGTTGATCGTCCACAAATGTGCCAATAGATGTAACTGAAGAACAAAAGAGAAGAACCAATCAAAGGGCACCGGTGGGGAACCGGCCAAAGACCCTTCAAAGTTTAAGTCAGTAATAGAAGACTTTCTAAGAACTCAAGAGTGCAAGAGCTAGGGAGGATTCACATGCCTCAAGAAAGGTAAGGTTTATGGTTTATATAGTGGTAGAGAGCTGACCCAAATTCCTTTATACAGGGGAATTTCCTTGTAGAGAGAAGGGTCCCAAGATACTCAAGATCACCTTTCCATATATAAGAGATCTAATTGCGTGGTTGGGCCTTTGGTAGTGATGTGCAAGTAATTTTCGTGCAAGGATGCGTGAGTGGGCCCCACATAAGCCCCATGGAAACCTTAAGGGATGGGTTGTCAGGATCAGCGATTACCTAATCCGTTGGCCCATGGGTTGATCGTCCATTTTAGAGGTTGATCTTCCCTTTTAGGGATTGATCATCCCTTTTGAGGGTGGTCTTCGCTTTTGGGGTTGATCTTCCCTTTCAGGGGTTAGTCATCCCTTTTAGGGTCAGTTGGCATTTTTGGGGTTGGTCATGCCTTTTGGGATTGGTCATCCTTTTCGGAGGTTGGTCATCCTTTTTAGGATTTATAATCAGTCATCTCTTTTGGGATTGATCATCCTTTTTGGGGTTGGTCATCCCTTTTAGGATTGATCATCCCTTTTGGGGTTAGTCATCCCTTTTGGACACCCCTATATGAATTAGTCAAAAATTATCCTCATCAACAACCATCCCTACTCCTAGGCCAAGTCATACAATTGTCCTAGCGAGTGACACATAACAGAATTGCTTTGATCTTTTGTGCCTTGAATGGAAGGAACAAATTATCAATGATAGGCCAGGAATGTATTGACCCCTCTGGTAAAATTAACTAATTAATTAACCAAGTAAATTAATTAGATTCAATTACATGCAATGAGCGTGGTAGCACAAACAAATCACCAACTAAGTTAAATGTAGCGGAAAATAAATTTGACATGGGTGATTTGTTTACAAATTTGGAAAACCACCGAGGCAAAACCCCATCAGGTGAATTTCAGGTCACCATTCTCGAGAGTCCACTATTATCAAAACAAACGGTTACAAGTAAAAGGAATCCCAGTACCTAATACTAACCTACAGTTGAACCTAGGGGTGTGCACGGTTTGGTAAGGGCGGTTTTTTTCCAAATTTATTACTGAACCGATAGAGATCGGTTTTTTCATAATTGGAACCAATGCACACCGCCTAGGGTCGGTTTTCCGACTTATAGCGATGCAGTTTAGTCAGTTTGGTCTATTTGAAATATTTAAAAAAAAAACTATTTTTTTAATAATAAAAAATTTGGGCTTTCAAGCCCAATATCTATATATCAACTTGTTCAAGATTTCATGTTACTTATAAATTATTATAGTTAACACTTAACAAGACATAAATGATAGATATAAGCCTCCATAAAAATATTTAAGCAGCCCATTCATATCCAATAAAAATTTGAAGTTATTTCATTCATAACGTTTTACTTTATATTCTATCAATTTTAATATGTCATGTGCCCTTTTTTTTTTTCATTATAAATTTATAGTTACTTTAAGAGGATAAAAATGTATATAATTTTTTAGAGTGAATGAAAAATAAAAAAATTGTAGAGATCTGATAAACTACAATAGATGAAACATGAACAACAAAGGCTAATTTAGGCTTATTCTTCTACATGCAGTTATGTGGATAACAATTGAAAGTTGAAACTGTCTGCAGCCACCCCTCCCCCCCAAAATAAAACCACAAATTCAGCTAATTAAGTGGGTCATTTTAATTTTTAACATTTCTTTGCTGGGTCTATTAGACACTTAATATCTATTAGACACTTAATATTTTCTCGGTCCATTTAACTCTATTAGACACGTTGGGCCAACAACGTGTTTTCTCATAAAAGTTAAAACAGAGTACAATACAAAGCTTGTAGCATGTAAGTAAAATAACAAGAGACAGTGAAACACAAACCTTGGACAACAAGAAAGTAGAAACATAAATGTGACAAACCCATGTAAGGCAAATATTCATAAAGAAACACAAACCCAGCATGTAAAAATTGTAAAATTTGTACTACAAACAACCAAAAAAATAACCCAAGACACAAAGATGGCTTACCGGTGGGCGATGACTATAGGCACCTGTGAGAGGCGAGAGCAAGAGAGAGAGTTAAGTCTTATGAGAGAGAAATGAAGTGTATTTATAGTGAGGGAAATCTGAAAACCTAGAACCAATTCAACCAAACGGTGCCGTTTTGTGTTTTTATTTTTATTTTTTATTTTTTTTATAATAATACCCAATATGACATCATTTAGTAAAAAAAAAAAAAAAAATTCCATATTTAGTAAAATGCTGTATCCAAAGTTTGAAAAACTAATAAATGATTTGCATATATCAGTTCAGTTCGGTGCCTCATCGGTGAGGGATTGTAGCTCCAACGATTGCACTGAATCGGTGTTGGATGTCCCTTTGCATTCTGATCGCCGACGTCGGCCCTGTCCATAGGTTACAGATGCAGTGCGGGAAGGTTGGTGTCGGTCGGGAAGGTCGGCTCCGGTTTCCTTTTACACAGTCCTAGTTGAACCCTTACCCCAATACCCAATTAGACTTGTAATATAGCGACAATCTCTCCTTTTAATGCGCGGCTCCCAGTATGTGACTAACCGATCGATGCACCGATCCAAGTACATGACTAACACACCAACTTGAGAAAGATATTTGTTGCAAAGTTCTTTAGTTCATCCAAACGATGAAGATTAAGAAGCTCCGTGGTTACAAAACCCTTGGCACAAAAACATAGCAGCTTTTACAAGGAAAATGATGAACTAGGGCAAATTCTGTCTCCGATCACAATTTGCATGCACAATCATTTGTAGTGAGTTGCATCACTTTGCATCACCTTTGACAACTCTTAAAATAATCCTTATATATGTCTAGGGTTGTGAGAAAAGAAACCCTTCACAAATACACTTAGATATGTATGAAATCAGATTTGAAAATCTAAATTTCGTAATCCTCAATAGATTCAGCTTTTGTCGAGTTGCTGTCAAACTTCCTCATTAAACCTTGATGGATATGTATCTGTCGAGCTATCTGTTGAGTTTTAATGATTATCACTTCTTCAATTGTTTCTTGGACAGATTTGCATGGTTTCAGTACTAGACTTGAACTCTTGTTCCTTGAAGTACTAAACCTATCATAAATCTACTCAATTACAAGTATAGTGTGTTTTGTCAAAGAAATAGCCAATATACATAGTATATTCTCTAACAATATCCACATATGTCCTAACAATCTCCCCCTTTGGTAATCTGTGACAAAACGATAACAAACAAATGAAGTATGAGAGAAGTCTTAAATCACTAAACTCATTATCACTTGTTAAATACAATATAATCTAATCCTAACACAAACTCTTGAAAAACTTTGCAAAAAGAGAGTTCTTGGCATGATAAATTTTGACAACCTGTCTTTCTGAAACACTTTTAAACAAAACTCATTAAGGCATCTTAGTGTGAGACAGAAATAAAGGATTGCAAACATAAAGAAATATGTGTATAAAGAGAGAAAAAAAACAACACACGGAGAGATTGGTGAATAATAACACACATCATCATATATAAATGAGAAATAAGTGTGAGAGACCTTGAAAGTGCCTCTCAAAAAAAGAGAGATTTTTGGAGTGCTTTTTTAGAGCACCTCTCTTTTTGGGTAAGTGGTAGGGAGTCGCCACTTATTTTTATACCAAAAAAAAAAAAAAAGAAAAAAAAAATAGATACATGACTAAATTGTTCTCTTCATTGATTGAATAAAAAAATTACATATTTGAAAAATTGAAAGATTACATGACTTTGGGTCTTAGTTACAAACTACCAAATAATTACGTGGCCTTTTGTCCTAGTTACATTCTACCCAAAATAAAAATTGAAAGTTCAATATGTGTCTGAAACACTCTTGAACGTTTAGACCCCAAATTATAAAAAATCAATTCAAGCTTATAATCAAACAATTAATGTGCGGAACATGAACATAAGCCAATCACAGAATTGATAACTAATCTATGCCAAATATAAACACATCCACAACAGTAAATATAAGGCAAAGATAAAGGGAAGGAAGATGCAAACACACAGACAACACACAATGTGTTATTGAAGAGGAAACCGAAGTCGTCGGCATAAAACCTCTTCGCCGTCCTCTAAGCGGTCAAATAATCCACTAAAGAATGTAGTTAGGATATATGAACAGTAGAAGACCCTCCAAGCCTAATCTACCTAAGTACCTAAGCCCTCCAAGCTTCTTGCTCCAACGAGGTTACGCCGAACCTATTTCTTCTTTAGCTTCCCAGATTCCGCTACTAGACCATAGCATCAATCAATGTATATTGGTTCCTTCCAAACTGCTTCCCTTAGCACCAAATGAACCTTCTCACAAATGTAGGTGTGGTGAGATAAGGATTTGGTCAATGACCTCTCAAGGATGTGACAATGGAGAGGAAGAGAGTAGAGGAATTTGTAGAGACTTAAAGGTAAAGATTGGGGATAAGGCAATCTTGTTTTTCTCTAGGGTTTCTCTCACAAAATTCTCTCTGGAAGCTCTCTTCATTTAGTGGTATAAGGGTCTATATATAGTGGTATGTGTTGGAATACGAAGAGTCAGTTTTTGCCAAACAGGGTTGATTGATGGCTTGACCTCGCGGCTTGTCCAAGTCGCAAGTTCAAGTCGCGACGTAACTGCCTGGCCAGCTTGGAACTTTTGTCCTGTAGTGCGACAACTGGCGTGACCCTTTAGCTCCCCATATGTGCATCTCACGTGCCTATAGTTGGCGGTTTGCCAGTCGCGAGTCAGCTGCGAGTCCTAGCCGCGAAACTCTGCTTTCTTGCACATACTTGAGCTTTTCTTCACATCTTCTCACACACTACCCTTACAATAATCCCACCTAAATACAGAGTTACTAAGTGCTTAAATTACAAGCAAATTGGCACGGAATAAAACCAACAAGATGGTTGATAAATTTCAACCTTACAATCACCCCATTTGGCTATTTCGTGACAAAACCCTAAAACAAACTCTAAACTTAACACATGAGTTGGGAATAGTTGGAAAACTCATTCACACCTAACTCTAGAATCTGTGGAGCTTTATAACCATAAGAACAAGTAACTCTTGAAACACAATAACATAATAAGTTCATTGTATGTAGAAAACTTGTAAAGCAAATGGAACAAGCACAATGCGATCAAGCACAATGGAATAAAGCAATAAACCATGGCAAGACCAAAACATGTAATCACTATAACCAAGTGATCACAATGCTCATTCACACTTGGAATGAACATTCGGACATTGAAGATGACAAATACAAAGCAAATCACTTGAGTGACTAACATTCAACCAATGCACAGTACAAGAAGTATGTGCATCTAAGAAAAATCCTACAAGGGCACAAGAGTGACAGTACTTAAGAATGAATGCATGGCATTAGGTTAGAAGTACTGATTTAACAAAGCATAAAGGCTGCATAAAGCATGGCACAAATCACAAAAGCCTACAAGTGTGCATACAACCAAACCCTTAAACCTTACATAAGCAACATGGGTACAAACCTTAAACAAATGTGCTGAATAAACATCATATTATATACTGTGTAACTACTGAAATAAACTATCCAAGAGATAAGAGTTTAGGCCAAACCAAAAACAGAAACCACTGAGCAACAGACCTATACTACCAGCAGATAACCAACACAATATCAAAGCTACAAACAAAACATTAAGTGATAAAGAAATCTCCCCCTCAAAACAAGCACTCCCCCTCAAGAGCTGCCTTAAAAATTCTCCCCCTTTTTGACCGGAATGGCCAAAGGGTCACTGCTCCTAGTTAGTGTGAATGCTGTCAAACTTGGCTGAGAGTACATCCAGCTGATCTTGCATTGCTGTCATCCTTTCAGTATACTAGGTTTGAACCTCTTTGAGTTCATCAAGCCTTTCCAGGATGATCTGAAATGCATCAGGAGGTGCAGCAGATGAAGTAGAGGCCCTGCTCCTCTTGACTCTTCTTCTTGGTGTGGAAGATGGTCATGTAGCCTTTGCTTCAGGCTCCATTGGATCACCTTCTTCTTGGACACCCTCCTCTTCTTTACCCAGAAGACGATTTTTTATCCTTGTGAGAGTAAATTTGTTAATTACTGATAGATGAGGCAAATGACTGATATCCTGAGGAATTGCAACACCCTTTTCTCTGAAAATTCTCATGAGAAGACTAGGAAAAATCAGCTTGAGTCTTGAGGTGGATCTAGTCTCATCCACTATAGTATCAAAGATGTAAGAACTAATGTCAATAAAGGTGTTTTCCTTAAGTTCCATGAGAAAGATGGCTCTGGCATTTGTTAGTGTAGTCATCTTCCTTATAGGGTACAGATTGTACATCATTATGGTGGTCAGACACCTCATATCTTTAGGAAAATCAGAAGTATTGAGACATCTCTTTTCTATAACCCCACAAATTCTTTTATGGATAGTTGCTAGAGAAAGCATTCTGTCCTTGTAGTTAGTGAATTCATAATCTTCCAATCCCTTAAGCCCTAGAACCTTATCAATATCATGAGCATCTAAGGTAAATTCCTTTCTTCTCACCTAACAACTTAACTCCTCCTCCCTTATCACAGCATTTGCATAGAATTCTCTGATTAGAGGGTCACACACAGGTGGAAGGTCACTCAGCAGTTTTTTCCAACCTCTACCCTCAAAACACTCTGGAATGAAAGTGCCTTTCAACTCCTTGAAATCAACAAATCTTTCCTGAATGATGGTTCCTTTTGAAAAAGAATCCCTATATCTCGCAAAGTGTTGAATAGACCTAAATAGGTTAGGGTCCATTTTCATTCTTTTATCAGATTTCTTAGCAGTTGTCTTCTTCTTTGTAGGTGATACAACCATCTGTAAACAAGCAGAAAGGGCCACAACAAGACAAAGCACAATGTGAAAATTCACACACATTAGCAACAAATTAGTTACAAAGAGAGTAACAGAGTGACCAGACAGAACATAGAATCAGCACAATTGATAACCAAAGGATGGATATATCAAATCAAATAGGTTTAAATAGCATAAGAGCAGACAAGAGCAAAAAAAGGACATTGTAAAACACATTCAGATAAATATGAGCCTATGTCAATGAACCATGACATAATGAGTATGAAGTGTGCAAGAAGGAAACTAAAAACAGCAGCACAAACAAGATCAAGTGTTTTAAAATAAGAACAATGCCAACCATAAACACCACAAACTCAAATAGCCTGAAAATTCTAACACCACACTCAGAGATAAAAATAGAAACCCCAAAACCATATGCCCAAAAGAAAATCTAACAACTATCAATGTTCAAACCAAATATTAGCAACCTGATGAACACACAAATCTCTGAAACACCTCTGCAACAAAAAAAAAAATACCTTCACACAATCAATCTCAACATTTTAGACAAACCCATGTTTGAGCATTTTATATCGCAGAATCACAGATGCAACATTCAAAACAATAACCTAAAAAGCAAAACAGTAAGAATGAAGTAAGGGAAAGAAAACCCATACCTTTTTCTTGGTGTTTGATGAAGACATGATGCAAAAACGAGAGTTTTTTCAAAGAAAAACAGAGTGTTTGAAAGAGTGATTTGGGAAAGACAATGAACAGTCATAAATTTTTGAGGGAAAAACTGAAAAACAATTTTAAAAACTGTCTTTAAAACGCAAAACACGCGTTTTTCGCGACTGAATCAAGTCGCTAATAAGTCGCCAAGGTAAGCCGCGAAACACTATGAACCAAGATTCTTAAAAAAACTTCTAAGTGTTTTTCGCAACTGGAAGATATACCCGCGAGGGAGTCGCGAGCTGAGCTATGAAAATCTCTGTGTATCCCTCGCGATTGGACCTTCCACCAGCGAACAAGTCGCCACACTGAGCAGCGAAATATGCAAAAACACAAATTTTGAAAAAATTTCTAAGTCTTTTTCGCGACTGGGATGCTGACCCGCCAATGACTCGCGAAAACTCTCGGAGTGAGCTTCGCGACTGGAGCATGCGACTAGACTAACCCGCGACCTAGTCACCAAAACAGGGTAACACAGTTTTTGAAATTTTGACTATTTTGTTAAAACAAAACACTTTCCAAAAATAAACTAAAACACTCAAAAATCTTTTTATGTTTGATCAACACAGATTGAGCTTGTGAAAACACATTGAATCAAGTACAATCACACAAATGAATATGGCATTCATTGAACATAGACTTGTGTATTGTGTGTGAATATCAAAAATGAGATAATTCTTTGTCTAATATGAAGCTTCAATGATCAATTCAATCAAGGCATACACAATTAGCACTAGATAATGTGACCTATCTCAATTATAGAAACATGCATATATACCCTCCCACAAGCACTTGATAACAATTCTTTGAAACTTTTCATTTGGCTCCATATATAACATAACATTTGCACTTTTTGAGCAAAGAAAATCTCATTGTGAGATAGATGCCTGGAATTTTGATATTTCAATTGATAAGTTAGCCTTTGGCTTTTTGGGCATCATACATTTTATTTTGGTCGCTTTCCCTTTTTTCTAGTCGAATACTAGTATGTGCACAAGCTTTTGCAGCTCTATATCTCTTTTCCATTTGGAGATTCATATTTAGAGAGCTCTTTTAAGCATAAAAATAAAAAGTGGGAAGATATATAGACATAAGTCTATGCATGTCTCAAGATCAACAAAACCATTTACTAATCATTCATGACAAGGTTGAAGATCTATTTACAACAGTCACATAGATTTCAGAATTTCTTCTACAATGATATGAGTGCATGAGAGACAAGCTAAGCTCGTTAAATGCACAAAGCCATTAGTACAAAGGTACAAGGCAAAACATGCTTTGAGACAAAGCTCAACAAAGTCGATCAAACTTTTTGAATTTTCTACTTTTTATGTGTTTTTGGATTTTGACACAAAAGTAGTAAAAGATTGATAAAAAAACATAACAAAAAAAATGTAAAGACATTTGAAGCAAAGACAAAACACACACAAAAAAATACTGGCAAGAAGCACACAACCAAGCATATTCGCGAACATGGGAAGTATTGATGCATGGACATGTTGTAATGCTTATGCATGAGTACCCTTTGTCACCCACGCGTCACGTGCGTTTGGGGTGATATCCTTGACGGATCGGATACAAAAGTTGGGATTGTCAAACCTTCATGTGAAGCTTTCTAGGCAATTGGTGAAGGCACCGATCATCTTCATCACGTCCATCATTCCTGGATCACGGTTTTGACTTCTTGGTTGCTCACCACCCTAAGACCTCATGTCATTTCTTCTTCCTCGTGACCGAGGTGCACTTGCATTGTTGTCTGCTCTCAGCTTTTGACAGTTGGGTGTGGTATGTCCTTGCAATCCACAATAGTGACAAACATATTCCGTTCTCGGACCCTGTTGTGATCTTGGAACTGATCTCCCTCTAGCTCCATATTTAGATTCTGATTGATTATGGGACTTATTTATCACCTGTTGATCAACCACATTCTTATTCTTCTCAACCTTAATTTTCTCAGGACTGGACCTATCCACAGTCATCTCCTTAGCTGTCACAAACTTCACTTCTTTGGTGACCTTGGCTGACGAGCTACTTCCTCTAGTGTATCCTAAACCAGACTTGTCTGAGGCATGTTTCTGAGATGAAATAACATTGTCCAGTTTCCTAAAGGAGACTCTATCTACCTTGGCATGAGCTTGCACTACCTCTTGCTCAAGAAACCTCACTTTTATGTAAGCTTCTGATAGCTCACCATTAAGTGCTTCAATCTCACACTTTGCCTCCTTGTATCTTACCAGCAGACTTTTGTAGTCTTCCTTAGTTCTCTTCATCTTCTTCACAGCTGCCTTTGTCACCTTTGTATATTCACTTGATTTCTCAAGAAGTAAGGCGTAATTCTTTTAAAGACTGGATGTATCTTCTTCTTCAACCTTTGATTCTTCAACAATCCCAATGAACTCCAAATCAGAATATTCGCTAAGTTCCTTCACAAGTGAACCCAAATCATCTGATGACTCCACATGTGCAATGGTCATGAATGCAGAGTAGTTTCTTTCTATGTCACAACTCTCTTCAAAATCAGAACTCGAAGAGTATATATCACTTAGCGTTGTGGCATATGCCTTGCCTTTCCCTCTCAAGAAATTTGGACACTCCTTCTTGATATGCCCATGGCTATTGCATTCAAAACACACAATGTTTGAAGGAGATTGAAAATCCTTCCCTTCTTTCCTCATAAGCTTTTTCCTATCACCTCTTGAAGATGAAAATTTCCCTCTGTTGAATGGTTTCTCACTATTCTTTATCTTCAGAAATTTGCGAAAGTTTTTCGCAAGATATGCTACTTCCTTCTCCACTCCATAAGGAGACTCTATCTACCTTGGCATGAGCTTGCACTACCTCTTGCTCAAGAAACCTCACTTTTGTGTAAGCTTCTAATAGCTCACCATTAAGTGCTTCAATCTCACACTTTGCCTCCTTGTATCTTACCAGCAGACTTTTGTAGTCTTCCTCAGCTCTCTTCATCTTCTTCACAACCGCCTTTGCCACCTTTGTATATTCAACTGATTTCTCAAGAAGTAAGGCGTAATTCTTTTGAAGACTAGATGTATCTTCTTCTTCAGCCTCTGATTCTTCAACAATCTCAATGGACTCCAAATCAGAATATTCGCCAAGTTCCTTCACAAGTGAACACAAATCATCTAATGACTCCACATGTGTAATGGTCATGAATGCGGAGTAGTTTCCTTCTCAGTCACAACTCTCTTCAAAATCAGAACTCGAAGAGTCTATATCACTTAGCGTTGTGGCATACGCCTTGCCTTTCCCTCTCAAGAAATTTGGACACTCCTTCTTGAGATGCCCATGGCCATTGCATTCAAAACACACAATGTTTGAAGGAGATTGAAAATCCTTCCCTTCTTTCCTTGTAAGCTCTTTCTTATCACCTCTTGAAGATGAAAATTTTCCTCTATTGAATGGTTTCCCACTGTTCTTCATCTTCAGAAATTTGCGAAAGTTTTTCGCAAGATATGCTACTTCCTTTTCCACTCCATCTTCTTCGAAAGGATCATCCATTCTTTCGGTGATGGTTTTAAGAGCAAGCGATTTACTCGTCTTGTAGGAAGGTAGTCCAAGCTCATATGTTTGGAAAGACCCAATCAACTCCTGAATTTTGATCTCATCCAGGTCTTTACTCTCTTCTATGGCTATGACTTTTGCTCTAAAGCTTTCAAGCAAGGACCTCAAGATTTTTCTCACCACCTTAGTATCTTCAATCTTCTCACCAAGATTAAGCTTAGCAATGATAATTTCATTGAGCTTCCCATAGAATGAATCAAATGATTCATCTTCACCCATTTTGAGCTCTTCAAACTTGGTGATAAGCATTTGGAGCTTTGTGTCCTTCACCTTCTTAGTACCTTCATATGTAGTCTCCAAAATCTCCCAAGCTTCTTTGGCTACGGTCATATGAGAGATCATGTGAAATTCATCAGGAGACACACCACAAAAAATAGCATTTAAAGCTTTACTGTTAGCATTGGCTGCCGCAAGAGCTGCCTTATCCCAGGTGGATTTTTCAGCCTTCGGCCTGGTCCAACCTATTTCAATCGCATCGCACACGATGTCATCAATAGAACATAGAAATGCCATCATTCTAACTTTCCAGAAGGCATAATTGTTACTATCAAAAAATGGTGGAACATTTAAGGATTGAGACCTATCTATCTCAATAAGGGGTCAAGGATCACACTCAGATATTAAAACCACAACAAGTGCACCCGCTCTGATACCAAATGAAAGTTCAATATGTGTCTAAAACACCATTGAACGTTTAGACTCCAAATAATAAAATATCAATTCAAGCTTATAATCAAACAATTAATGTGCGGAACATGAACATAAACCAATCACAGAATTGATAACTAATCTATGCCAAATATAAATACATCCACAACAGTAAATATAAGGCAAAGATAAAGAGAAGGAAAATGCAAACACACAGACAACACACGATGTGTTATCGAAGAGGAAACTGAAGTTCTCGGCATAAAACCTCTCCGCCACCCTCCAAGCGGTCAAATAATCCACTAAAGAATGTAGTTGGGATACATAAATAGCAGAAGACCCTCCAAGCCTAATCTACCCAAGTACCTAAGCCCTCTAAGCTTCTTGCTCCAACGAGGTTACGCCGAACCTATTTCTTCTTTAACTTTCCGGATTCTGCTACTAGACCATAGCATCAACCAATGTATATTGATTCCTTCCAAATTGCTTCCCTTGGCACCAAATGAACCTTCTCACAGACGTAGGTGTGATGAGATAAGGATTTGGTCAATGACCTCTCAAGGATGTGACAATGGAGAGGAAGAGAGTAGAGGAATTTGTAGAGTCTCTAAGGTAAAGATTGGGGATGAGGCAATCTTTTTTTTTTCTAGGGTTTCTCTCACAAAATTCTCTCTGGAAGCTCTCTACATTTAGTGGGTATAAGAGTTTATATATAGTGGTGTGTATTTGGAATACGAAGAGACAGTTTTTGCCAAACAGGGCTAATTGGCAGCTTGACCTCACGGCTTGTCCAAGTCGCGAGGTCAAGTCGTGACGTAACAACCTGGCCAGCCTGGGACTTTTGTCCTGTAGTGCGACAGCTGGCGCGACCCTTCAGCTCCCCATGTGTGCATCTCACGTGCCTGTAGTTGGCGGCTTGCCAGTTGCGAGTCAGCCGCAAATCCTAGCCGCGAAACCCTGCTTTCTTCCACATACTTAAACTTTTCTTCACCTCTTCTCATACACTACCCTTACAATAATCCCACCTAAATACGGGGTTACTAAGTGCTAAATTACAAGCAAATTAACACGGAATAAAGCCAACAAGATGGTTGATAAATTTCAACCTTACAATACTAATTTACATTTACCATTTTACACAAATATCCACATTCCAAAATTAATGTGTAAATGTTCAAATTTTAAATTTTTTTTTTAAAAAAATCCACATTTAAAATATGGAAGTGGATGTAAAAAATTGGATGTAGGAATATCATACTATCATTTCGTGTCTAACAAAAGAATTCTTACCTTAACCCATTTGCACTAAGTACCAACCCGGAAAATAAAAAATCAAAATCATAATAAAAAAAGTCTAAAACAAACAATTTTCTTCTTTATTGACCTAAGGTTGTCAACCCATTTTTTACACTAACTCGCAAAACAAAACCATGTCATATTCACGGATTATGTCGAATATTACCACCGTCTAATTTGTTTTATCTCTTATGGGTTACACTTTCTCAATTTTGATGGAGATTGGTTGTAGTGTCTCTATTATAGAGGTTTGGCTTGTCGGTCACAGAGTATTGTATTGGACAAGTGAATACAGCAGATGAAAGAGATATGTTTTGGATGGCATGCCCATCATGGACAAGTGGAAAGCAGTTGGCATTGCAACATGTGCTTGGGCCCAATAGGCACCCATGTGGGGAGCCACCATTATAAAAATCCTAATTCTAGGGTTTATTGAGGGATCTATTTAAGCACACTTCCCTAAGCAAAAAATGGTGGTTAGAAAAAGAGTTGGCCTTCCTCATTGCCAACCAAACACAAAGGAGAAACCATAGCCTTTCTTTCTCCTTGTTGCTTTCTTTTCGCAATAGGGCTTGATGTTTCAATTTTTCGTTTTGGCCCTTTAGATTTGATTTCATTTGCATACTAACCCTTCACATTTGATTTAATGTTCCATTTAGCCCTTCATGTTTGATTTAGTTTTTTATTTGACCTGTTATGAAAACGAAAATTTTGAAATGTAATGGACAAAATGGAAAAATGAATCAAGCATAGGACCATTATGAAAATTTTGAAATATAAAGGGCCAGTGTGGAAAAAAAAATCAAACATGCAAGACTAAAATAAAAAATTTTAAATATAAATTGCTAAAATAAAAATAAATTCAAACTTTAAGATTCAAACGTGTTTTTAAGTCTGCAATTTCATAGAAGATATGAGTAGAAAATAGGTAACTAGAATCGGTTAAAGATTATTGGAAATCAATTATAGCTACAATGTCGTTATTAAATTCAAAACCATATTCAAGTGCTTGTACTCAAATAAACCGCTTTTACTTTTCTAAGAAATCAATGTCTGTTTGGAAATAGTTTATCTTGCTTTTTCTAAAAATGTGCTAAAATATATTTGTAGATTGAAAAGTTTTAGAAAGTGAGAAAATGCGTGAAAAAGTGAGGTTTTAAAAAATTTTACATAAAAGATAAAAGCTGAGTTTATAAGATAATACAAAACAAACACTCAAATGAGACCACTTCATAGATCGATTGTAAGTTCCAGATAAGTCATGGAAAGAATTGTAATTGCTCTTCGAAAAATGTTAAGTTTATAATATTTTCACAACAAATTTTAAGTAACCGACTATTACTAATGGATAAAAAAAGTGACGTTAGTAATAGACTTATATTATAACCGGTATCAAACCTCTTTTATAGAGTAAAGCAACAGGTAACTTTCTGAGTGCTTGATGGACAGTTTTGTTTTTACCTATCTAATTCCACCGCTAAGGTGGAATCTTCCAATTTATAGTGGACCAAAGAAATCTTTCAACTTCATCATTCTAATTCTTTTAAAAACAATTTGATTTCAATTATATGGGCATCCCACTTAATATTGCCTATTTTGGTGGAGACTCCATCAATAAATTTATATTGACAACATGTCTATCACAGAAACCCTAGCGCGCCTCTATAAATTGGTTAAACTTCTTCCTCTACCGTAATAAGGTCCCAAAGCCTTTTACCCTCTAGTTGGGTAAGTAAATCTTCTTCACTTCTTCCAAAAATATATAGATATTTAAAAGATTAAAACATTGTTTTTTCTTTTCTTTTTCTAGTTGATTATCCTAGTTCCCTTACTTAAGAATAATAATATTGTTTCTTCCTTCTTCTTTGTTTAATCTTTTAAAATTTTTGGTTTTGAATGGCAGCGACAGTTAAAGTTGAAAAATGAGGTTTCTAGAACTTGCTTTAGTCTTGATGATGATGAGCTCTTGTTTGGCCACAAATCGGAAAACTACGATGGTTGAAATGCATGAACAAGAGCAGCGGCAGCTAGACGAGGACATGAGCAATCCAAACGATAACAATGATCACCACACCATTCCTAGACAAAATTTCGGTCCTTATTATGAAGGTGGGGCTAAACCAAAGCCTACGGGCACTTAGCCAAGTGATGCTCTTGTGATGTAGGGCTTAATATATTATAGGCTAGACCGAGCAAAAAATAGTAAAATAAAGCTTTCATCTATGCTTTGAGTACTGGATTGGCCATATAGACTCATATCATGGCCGTGTCTTCTCCAGAATTTCTATGTATTGGAGGTAAGCCGAACCCGTAATAGTATAGATGATATAAATTTGTGCTTGTAATTTGAGTTGCCTACATATTGTATTACTGCAACCTATAACTACTATGTACAGGAATTACGTTATGTGATATAAAACTATAAATAATCATAAACTATGTTTGGAGTATGTTTAATTATTGCTTGGTTATATTTGTGTATATATAATTAATGAAACAGTACGTACTCTGCATGAGACGAATGCAAGCTAAGCTTTTATTTGATATAATTTTAACAATTACGTGCGGGAAGCATTACCACTAGAAAAGTATAGTTATTTAAGAGATCCTTGATTTTTTTTTGGATACAAGATAGAATTCCACTCTATCTTAATCTAAGTGTATATATGTGTGAAGCTCCCTTCTAGAGACTTGAACCCTGACTCTTATCTCCTACACTCTACAAGCACTTATACTTGTGGAGTGACCAACGCACCAAGGATGTGCGGTGGTGATCATTGATGTTTATTTGGAAACAACTTTGAAAATTAGTCTCAATTCATGTGTTTATTAAATTCAATTCAAATGAGGATTTTTTTTTTTTTTTTTTTTTATATATATTAGAAATGGGCAATATTTGTTACAAAGGTATTCGTATAATTATGGTTTTTATATACTTCATGAGTAGAATATTTCATATATACTGCAATATTTGACCTATCACCTTTCTCTCATCATTAAGAGATTCCATTACCATATATATATATATATGTGTGTGTGTGTGTGTAGCACATTATCGTGCCTTGCACATGACCTAAGCTTGGACTCCTTACTAAGTGGGACAACATAACAAGGATTTAGTGCCTAATTAAATCATTAGTTGACTTGAAGTTGGAATTTTATTCTTCTATGACTAACGATTTTTTTTCTTTTTCATTTTATAGTTTGATTAATAGATGCTCTTAGGGCATCTGTTAATAGGTTATTTTAGGAAAATTTTAATACCATTTTTTAAGGGAAAATATAAAAAGTTATCAAAAAAAAATATATCAGTTTTTTTCTTTTCCAATAAAAACTTCTAAAAATATTTTCTAAACAAATGATCTTACATTGTGTTTGGTTAGGATGAATTTAGGGAGGGTGGAAAACATAGGGAGGAAAATATGGTGAAAAATAGTGCTTTCCACTGTTTGGCAAAAGAAGGAAAATAGGGAGGAAGGAAAACCCAAGAGAAAATTTTATCTTCCGGGCCCACAAATTTCTTCCTCCCAAATTGGGAGGAAAAGCCTGGAGAGAAAAGTGCTCTCACAGCACTTTTACCATAATGCCCTATGGAATCAAGTAAAAAAAAAAAAAAACAGAGAGAGAGCGCTGGAGAAAAAAAAAAAAAAAAAAAAAGAGAGAGAGAGAGAGAGAGAGAGAGAGAGAGAGAGAGAAGAGCTATGCCTGCTAATGCTGCTTGCTGGAACATTCTTGAGGGAGGGAAAGAAAATAAAAGAAGGGGAATACAGATAAGGACAACGTGTGGAGGAGAAAAAAAAAAAAAACAAATGTATGGATGAAATGAAGGCTGAGAAAGGAGAAATAATATAAAGAATAAAAAATCTTAATTTAGAAATGTTACCACAATATTTTCATAATAAATTTTAAGTAACAGATTGTTATTAGTTAATATTAGCGAGTAAAAAAATAATTTCAGTAATGGGTTCAAATTAGAACTAGTAACAACTTTCCACATAAATTTTGTTGTAAAAGTATTGCGAAAAATGTTGTGGACGTAACACTTCTCATTGAAAAATATAATTGTTGGTAAATTTTATATTATTCAATGAGTAAAAAAAAATCTATTTATTACCTATTATGTAACAAAGGTATAATAGTCAATTTATATAAACTACATTTTCTATCCTTTCATTTTTCTTTTTAACCAAACAAAACAGTTTTCTACCCTCTCAATTTTCCATCCCTCCAACCAAACACACACGAGAGAAAAATAAATATTTTTTATCCTCCCACTTTTTCATCCTCCCACTAATTTTTCATCCTCCCACTTTTCCACTCCTCCAACCAAACGGACCCTTAAGGCATTCATTAACTTTTCATTTGGTTTTTATATACATTAATAGAATTGGGAATGAGAAAGATTTGAAACCTAAATATCTTCATTAAAAACCTCAAAATGTGTCAATCACGTGAGTTATAAGACTCTTGGGTACAAATTCTTTTCTTTTATGACTTGGATTGTGCATCACAACACATTTCCAAGTTTTGAAGTTATATATATGCCCATAATATATATATATAAATATATTTTTTTTTTAATTTAGTCTTAGCCTTAGTAAATTGAGGGAGACAACACTTTCAATGTATTTTGAATTTAGATTTTGCAAAAGATATGTGTGTCATTCAGGTAATCTCTTTATTTTGCAAGCGTAACTTTCTCCTTAACATCCCAATGAATGCAAGTCTAAGTAAAAATAAATAATAATAAAAAATAAAAAATTGTTCCCTATGTGATTGTGTATTATATTTTTCTATTTTAATTTCACATAAATTCAATATAATTAACTATACTCACAAAAAATTGGTTTCAAAGTTTTTGTTCTCTCAACAAAGTGGAATTAGATTTGTGGGTTCTTTATTTGGATTTTTGGACTATTTTAGTTGATCTTTTGGGCTCATTATTGATCAAGAAACAGATTGTCAAATAGCATCCAAATCTATTTGGTTATATAGTTATATGTTCAATCGGGGTTTTCAGGATGCTGACAATCGTTTCATGGACAACAAAATTTGAGATGGGCTAACATTATTGCTCGAATGCGATTTAATATTTTGCTCGAATTTTCCGATGGTCTTCCACTTCCCAATTTTTTTTTTTTTTTTTGGACATACATAATCATTTATCAGAAAAAAAAAAAAAAAATCCCACAGTCCACAAGCATCAAACCACCAAGGGATCCCTCTTCTATACAAAGGAAAAGAATCAACATCAACAAGGACTCAAGCCTGGCCAGTTTTGGAATTTTTTTATGTTAAAGTTCGGAAAGTGGCAAAAATACCTTCACCCTTCACCTTTGGAAAGCCTCCTCCAAAAACCATTAAATTGAATGCTTATTCTCACCATTAACCAGTACAAAAATACTTCAACCACTTGAATTTTCCCATTCAAGTATGAATCCTCAAGTCCCAGCCAGAGCCACAACGTCAATTCTCCTCTGTCATTGTTTTTATTATCCAAATCCATCCGTATGAAAGCTTTTCAACCTCCATCAATTTTGAACAAGATGGCCCTAGTTTTCTAGATGTTTCCCAAATAATGACTATCTCGTCAATTCCCAAAAAATTTTAGCAGCTCCAATGTTATTTGTTGGATTATAGATTGACCTTGGTTAATTAATTCAATTACCCAAATTGATTAATTAGGTCAAATTACATGCAATATTATGAAAGCACAAAAAAATCATCAAATAATCAAGAGTGCAATAGAAAGTAAATTTTACACAAGATTTGTTGACTAATAGGAATATCTTTCACAAAGCATAAACCCCACCGAGTGATTTTTAGGTCACCACTTCCAAGAATCATTAATCAAAATCAATTAATTTCAAGTACAAAAAATCTCACCCCAACCTGGTCTATCTCAAAACACCTACCTACAATAGAATCCTTATGCTAATCCCCAATTGGTCTTGATTTTGTAGAGACCTCTTCCTTTTGCACGGATCGCAGTACACGACTAACTCCTAGCAACTTGAAACTTGTTGTTGGATGCAAAGTTCTTAAATACACTTGGAGAAAAGATGAAATGACTTGGTCACAAAACCCTAAGGTGCCTAAGAATGCAGTAGCTTCACAATAAGTGTATAGATTCTCTTTGTGAGTCTCTATGTGTGATGATGACTAGTATAAAATAATCATTTTATATCATCTAGTAGGTTAGAGAACGAAACCCTAGATAGCCAAGTCATCAAGGGCTGAAAATTAAATCTGAAATTTCAAGATCTACAAAAGCTCAATAGATCGAGTAGTATCAAGATGTATCAAGATTCATTAACTCTTGATAGCAGCTTGTATTGAGCTAGTGTTGAGGTTCACAATTTTCACACTTGTTTCTTTTTCCAGTTTTCATGTCTTCAATAATGCCACTTGTCTAGTTTATAAAACATATTTCACAATATTCTTAAATCCACCTAAAATTACTCAAATACAAGTAAAGTGCATCTTGTCAAAGGATATGTCAACTACTAAAAAATATGACCCTAGCACCATCACTAGCACAATTCCTCCACTTTAAGATATAAAGAACACCCGTGGATCCTTGGGAAAAAATGGAGACTTGATCATTAACAGAGTTCGTGTTCAAAGATAGGAACCTACGAAGGAAGCCATCGTCAAGCTCCTTATTTGGCAGGGTACACTGCATGCAACTAAATTTCAAAACTGATTTTCTTGACTTATTGTTTTAGAATGTTAGCTACACTTTTGTGTCATAAATAGGATATCATGGATTGATTAATGATCTGTAGGTCCCATATGATATTAATGGGAATCATGAAATGCACAATCAAATGAGCTGGAATTTATTAATATTCATGATATCATGCATGACCATTCTAATTGTGTGATACCCCTATGGATTTCAAATGGTGGTTGAATTTAAGGAAATTCTAGGCAATATTGTTAAGAATGTATGATTCAAATCAAACCAAATGTTAGATGAACAGATGAATCGCATGAATCTCTCAATAATTGAAAGTTCAAAAAGGGTATGAAACACCTTTGAACATTTGGACCCCCAATTACAAAAATACAAATTCAAGCTTTATATCAAACAATCAATGTACGGAACATGATAAAAAGCTTATAACAGAATTGATAAACAATCTAAGGCAAATATAAACACATCCACAGCAGTAAATATAAAGTAAAGATAAAGAGAAGGAAGATGCAAACACATTAACAACACACGATGTGTTATCAAAGAGGAAACCGAAGTTCTCGGCGTAAAACCTCTCCGCCGTCCTCCAAGCGGTAAATAATCCACTAAAGAATGTAGTTGGGATACATGAACAGCAGAAGACCCTCCAAGCCTAATCTACCCAAGTACCTAAGCCCTCCAAACTTCTTGCTCCAACGAGGTTACGCTGAACCTATTTCTTCTTTAGCTTCCCAGATTCCGCTACTATACCATAGCATCAACCAATTTATATTGTCTCCTTCCAAACTGCTTCCCTTAGCACCAAATAAACCTCCTCACAGACGTGGGTGTGATGAGATAAGAATTTGGCTAAAAGCCTCTCAAGAATGTAACAATGGAGAGGAAGAGAGAAGATGAATTTGTAGAGTCTCTAAGGTAAAGATTGGGGATGAGGCAATCTTGTTTTTCTCTAGGGTTTCTCTCACAAAATTCTCTCTGGAAGCTCTCTCAATTTAGTGCGTATAAGGGTCTATATATAATGGTATGTGTTTGGAATACGAAGAGTCAGTTTTTGCCAAACAGGGCTGATTGGAAGCTTGGCCTCGCGACTGGTCTGAGTCGCGAGTTCAAGCCACGAGATAACGGTCTGGCCAGCCTGGGACTTTTGTCCTGTAATGTGACAACTGGCGCTACCCTTCACTCCCCTGTGTGCATCTCACGTGCCTGCAGTTGGCGGCTTGCCAGTCGAGAGTCAGCCGCGAGTCCTAGCCGCAAGTCTCTGCCTTCTTGCACATACTTGAGCTTTTCTTCACATCTGTTGGGAAATATAGACCCCGATTGATAGAATTAACAAGTTTTAAACCCAAGTTGTTAATTAGATTTATTATGAACAAGCCTTGTTAAAACAAACAAACATCAATATCATGTCAATAATGAATGCAGCGGAAAAGTAAATAAGACAAGATATGATGACCCAGGAAAACCAATGAAACCAACCAGTTTTACAGTAAAAAACCTAGGGGGAAACCTTCCCGAAAAGCAATCCACTATAGAAAAGAGAAGTTTCAGATCTAGTACAAAACCTTTGTCCCTAGACTCTACAATCCCCGTAGATGAACTCACAGCATAAACCTTCTACCGCTTCAGAACCTCTGAACTCTTCAATATATGAACGCCACCCTTTTTGTTGTTGCACGGATCCCAGTACGTGACTCACTCACCAACTTAAGGAAGAAGAATGTTGGCTGCAAAGTTCTTCACTTCATCAATAATGAAGATCAAGAAGCACTTGGTTACAAAACCCTAAGGCGCAAAGACGCAGTAGCTTCTTTCAGAGAGAATAAGGTATCGGTCACCTTTTGCATATGTTCTCCTTGTATTCTCTTCTGTGAGGGCCTTTAAAATAAGCCTTATATAAGTTTAGGGTTGTGAGAAAAGAAACCCTACTCAAATACATAAGCCTGGCCCAAAAATCAAAAAGCTGAAAATTCTGATTTCCCGTAACCTCGATCGATCGAGAGGTGTCGAGAGGTGTCGAGGTTTAATGAATCTCAACAGATAGCAGCTATCGAGGAGGTGTCGAGAAGGTGTCGAGGAGACAGAAACTTTCTCGATCGATTGACCAGCTATCGAGATTGCGATAAGAATCAGCTGAAGATCTCGACAGATAGCCAGGTGTCGAGGTAGCTATCGAGAAGGTGTCGAGCTTTAAAAATCTTGCACTTCAGCTTGCTTTCTCTTGGACAGACTTGATGACTTCAACACTTGATCTTGAAACATTGTTTCTTGAAGTATTAAAAACACCTAGAACTACCCAATTACAAGCAAAGTGCGTTTTGTCAAAGGATTAGCCAATTTACATAACTAAGTGAGTTAAAACATATGTGTCCTAACAACATCTTCTCACACACTACCCTTACAATAATCCCACCTAAATATAGGGTTACTAAGTGTTTAAATTACAAGCAAATTGGCATGCAATAAAGCCAACAAAATGATTGATAAATTTCAACCTTACAATAATGATCATCAGTTATTACGGTTAAAGGTTGCATTTCTAGTTGAAAATGGCCTTTCAGATCCCTTCAGCTAAAGGACGTCAAAGTCTTATTGTTCTTTTTATGGTTTACTTTGTTCTAATGGTTTGTCATGAAGTAATTACAAGGAAATCTCAAAAAGCTTAGGAATGAGATTTCTTGTAATTACAGGGAAATCTCAAAGAGCTCTTCCCTAGCCACAACAAGGAAAAAATTGATGGTAAAAGATGCTAGAGGAAGAGCATTATCGGAAACTAATCAAGGAAGAGAACGTCAATGTTGGGCACTGTGGAAGCAGTTTTGATAGGCTAAGAATATATTGATCCCTTGTAATGAATTAACCAATTAATTATCCAAGTTAATTAATCAATTCAATTAGCATGCAATAAGTGTGGTAGCACAAACAAATCACCAACTAAGTTAAAATGCAGTGGAAAATAAATTGACACGGTGATTTGTTTACGAATGGGAAAAACCTACATGACAAAAATCCCACCAAGTGATTTTAAGGTCACCATTACCCAGAATTCACTATTATTACAGCAATCAGTTGCAAGTAAAAGAATCTCAGTACCTTATACCAACCTACAGTTGAACCCTTATCCTAATACCCAATTAGACTTGTTCTGTAATAACAATCTCTCTTTTCAATGCACGACTCCCAGTATGTGACTAACCAATTTGATACGCGGATTTTAGTACGTGATTTACTCACCAACTTGAGAAGAATGTTGGCTGCAAAGTTTTTCAATTCATCCACATGATGAAGATCACGAAACTCCTTAGTTACAAAACCCTGTAGTGTACAAACACAACAGCTTCTTGAAGAGAAAGATGAACTGGGGCATATGTCTCCGGTTCATAGTATGCATGTGAAATTTTTTTGCATTGAGGTACATCAGTTGTGACAGCCCTTAAAACAATCCTTATATATATTTAGGATTATGAAAAAAGAAAGCTCAAACATCTATACATGGATTGGAGTCAAATCAGATCTGAAAACTGATTTTCTTAAACCTCGACAGGTACCCTATCTATCGAGCAGCTATCGAGCATCGGGCTTAAACAACCTTTTAAACCTTGATAGATACTAACTGTTGAGATAGCTGTCAAGTTTTAAAATCCAACACTTCTTTACTTGATTCTTGGATAAACTTGCATGGCTTTAACACTTGAACTTGAAACCTTATTTCTTGAAGCATTAAACACATCCTAGATCTACTCAATTACAAGTAAAGTGTGTTTTGTCAAAAGATTAGCCAATTCTATATTGACATATATTCCTAACATGATTCACATATGTCCTAACAAGTTTGAATATATAATCACCACCAAATCCCTAGGTATGAGTTTGAAAAAACATATTGGCAGTGATAGTGGGAATGTGGTGGCCTAAAACTCAGTTGTTAAGTTTAGGCGGACTTCTAAATACATATTATATGTGGCCTGCCATAAGTGGGTAAAACAATCTTTGTTCTAGATCATATTAGTTTGTTTAAGATGAAGTTTTAGTATCAACCTATTATTGCAGTATGTATCCATGTATGCTGCGCGGTTATGTATATGGCACAATCTTCGTTTTGTCATATATATGAGCCAATGCGTCCGGTTCCATATATATTATTCATCCATGCAAAGGTAGAGACAACATTTAATGATGTGTATATGTTTAGAACGAGACAGTGCATGATTTCTTTACATTGACCATACAGCAAGGAGAATACAAATGCGAGATCTTGGCCAATGATCCAAAGTTGAGTGGCATGAGGATGAAAAAGAGTCAATCCAGTAACAATTCCTAATTTTGTAATTACTGTTAGGTTCTAAATATTTTATGTGTGGGAAAACCGAGAACATAAACTTGTCTAAGAATAGATCTTAGTCTCTATAAAGTACGTTTTAAGCATTGCTCAAAGTGCTACAAGTCAAATTTCAAGAACGTACAAACTGCAGAACGAAGAATTGAAAATCTGAAGAGCTCGACCATTGACCAATCAAACTAAGATCTGCATATTTTATTTTGAGGCCTGTTAGCTCGTGAAACGTTTAGGGATTCAGTCCAGACCTACTAGGTATATAAGGAAAACCCTAAAGTACGTTTTCCAAGTATTGGAAAACGTCTCTTTTGTGATCTAAGAGGTTATTGTACCTTCTACTCTTTCAAGCACCTACTAGAGATCACACTCATATTACTAGAACATGTGGAATAAAGTTATAGCCAAGCTTCAACTATTAAGCATACTGAAGATCAAAGACGTGAATTAAAGGTTCATTATAGAACAAATCCACATCAAAGAAGTCTGAGGGGTTCAGAGCTAGATTTGATAGTCTTAGTTAAGTTTACTATAAATGGTATTTTTGTTTACTGTAAATTTCTATTTGATATAGTGGATTGTTCTCTTAGATCGTTCCCCCCCCCCCCCTAGGTTTTTATCTTGAAACAGGTTTGTTTCAATGGTTTTCTTAAGTCAACATATCTTGTGTTATTTCTATTTCTCCTGCATGATATGTTTGATGAATGTTTAACTTAGATATATATATATATATATATATATATAATTGAATTAAGTAACAACTTGGCTATTAAATTAGATTAAACAAACTGTGTTTTAAGGGATCTAAAAACTAACAATTACTTATATGAGATTCCGTGTCAACTTTGGGAGTTTAGATATGAATTTACTGCTAGGTTCTAAAGACTTAGGACTTAATGTATTTAGAACTCTAATATGTATTGTTCGCAAACCATGATAAAAACAGGTTATTTAGTCTTGTTTAGACGTGCTCAAAGTTGTGCTGTTTATGTAAAGTTGGAATCAAGCTGATGTAGAATTTAATGTGCATCTCGGCCTGGCTCAATTGATCGAAGCTTAGGCTCGATCAATCTAAAATCAGGCAGGTGCGTTTTTCTGTAGAATTTTCAACTCAGCCCTAACTCCTAAAACGTTTAGGGTTTTATGTTTTTACGCTAGGTATATAAGGCAAATCCTAGCCACGTATTTAGGTTGCTCATATTGCTATTTGTGTGAATCTCTTGTGAGATCTATGAGGAGCTTTCCTTCACACAAGCTTAGGATTATCAAGAAGGAGATTCGTTCAAGAACTTGATGATTATTCAGTTGCTGCCATAAGAGCTTAAAGATACACAAGTAGGAGTGCTTGTACTTGCTGGAGAATCCAAGAAAGAAGGAGTCCGTGGTCTCGGAACTTGCACGTGGTCGTGTCAGTAAATTTCTACTGGTAGGTAGCAATAAGATATTAGTGGTCTAAGTCTTATTGTAAAACTTCAATTCTTTCTATAGTGAATTCAGGTTTACTTTGAGGATAGCTAGGTTAAATCCTCCCAAGATTTTTACCAGTGTGGTTTCTTGGGTCATCATATCTTTGTATTATTTATTTTTCCGCTTCTATATACTTGATATGATTGTGATAACCTAGATTTGCATAATTTGACTAAGTTAATCACTTGGCTAATTAACTAGGTTAATTCTATTGTGTTTTAAGGGGTCTAAAAACCAAACAAGTGGTATCAGAGCGGGTAGCTCTCTTGTTGTAGATCTTTTGATCTCTGAGCTGATTTTTAACCCCTGGTGTCATGGAACACGGGCACTCTCTAGTTATTCCTCCTCACTTTGATGGGAATAATTATGCTTATTGGAAAGTAAAGATGAAAGCATTCTTGAAATCTATTGATGAGAGAGTCTGGAACTCTGTTGAATACGGATGGGAGAAGCCCACTACTCCTCTGAGTGAGTGGCAAACCTCTCAAAAAGAAGAAGTTGGGTTCAATAGCAAAGCTATGAATGCCATCTTTAACGCTGTTTTTATGAAAGAATTTAAGAGAATCTCTAGTGTTGAAGTTGCTCACACTGCTTGGAAAATCCTCCAGACTGTGTGAACGGTTTTAGACCCCTTAAAACACAACCAGATTGGTTAGCCTAGATTAATTAGCCAAGTTGTTACTTAGTCAAATTATGCAATTCTAGGTTAAAGCAATCAAATAATCATATCAAAATAATAAAGCAGCGGAATAATAAAAGACACAATGATATGATCACCCAGGAAACCGCACGGTAAAAACCTGGGGAGGATTTGACCTAGCTATCCTCAAGGTAAACCTGAATCCACTATGCGAAAGAATCGAAGTTCATACA